>NC_044549.1:85771446-86076727 GCF_007565055.1 Rhinopithecus roxellana | reverse complement strand
AGATTATGGCATCAACTAGACTGACAGGTCAATAGATGGACCCATTAGAAATGTTCTAGGGGCATATGACAGAAAGCAGAACCTCTACTGGTTGAATAAAAAAGAAATTATTGTCTTCTATAAATGACAATTGAGAGTGATATTTGCTTCAGTCATACCAAGATATGGAGGATCAAATGATGTCACCAGAATTATTTCTGTATCTCCTCATTTTCCTCTGAGTTGGCTCCATTCACAAACAAAATTTCCTCTCACAGTAAGAAGATGGGTCACACAGCTACAGCCCTTACACTCCCTCCACTTCAAAGACAGAGGGAAGAGCAAGTCTACTGCTCTGAAGTCCTAGCAAAGTTCTTCTTGCTGGATCTCAATTTTGGCTGCTATAAAAGAAATACCATAGATGGTATGGCTTAAACAACAGAAATTTATTGCTCATGGCTCTGAAGACTGGGAAGTCCAAGATTAACAGGCCTACAGATTCAGTGTCTGGTGAGGGCCCCCATGTTATCCACATGGCTTTTGTGGATAACAACCACTTTGCTGTATACTCGCACAGAGAAGAGGGGAGTGGGGGGAAGGTCCCGTATCTCTTCCTCATTGTATAACAGCACAAATCCCATTAATAAGGGCTCCACACTCATGCCCTACCCGATTACCTCCTAATGGCCCCACCTCCAAATATTATCACACTGGTGGTTAGGCTTTCAACATATGAATTTGGGGGTGGAAGGGGACAAACACTCAGATAGCAGTCAGATACATGCCGAAGGTTAGAAACTTTAGTAAGTCATTTAATGGACTCCAAGTAAGGAGCTGATGTTTGTTAAGATTGAGAGCCACAAAATTACAAGGAATATATGAAAGGAATTGAATAAATGAGTGACATATTTGGATTATTCTGTTTTTTTAACTTTTAAGTTCAGAGGTACAAGAGCAGGTTTGGTACATAGGTAAGCTTTGGTCACGGGGGTTTGTTGTATAGATTATTTCCTTACCCAGGTATTAAGCTTACTAACAACCACTAGTTGTTTTCCCTGATCGTCTCCCACCTGCCAGCCTTCACCCTCTGAAAGACCTCTGTGTGTGTTATTCCCCTCTATGTGTCCATGTGTTCTTATCATTTAGCTTCCACTTATAACTGACAATGTGTGGTATTTGGTTTTCTGTTCCTGTGTCAGTTTGCCCTCCAGTTCCATCTATGTCCCTGCAAAGGACATAATCTCACTCTTTTTATGGCTGCATGGTATTCCATGGCATATGTGTACCACATTTTCTTCATCTAGTCTATCATGGATGGGCATTATTTCAATTCCATGTTATTGCTATTGTGAATAGTGCTGCAGTGAACAAACACATGCATTTGTCTTTATAATAGAATGATTTCTATTCCTTTGGATATATACCCAGAAATGGGATTGCTGGGTCTAATGGTATTTCTGTCTTTAGGTCTTTGAGGAATTGCCACAATGTCTTCCAAAATGACATCCATTGTGTTTTGAGGCATGAAGACACCTAAAGCTTATCAATGGGCCACAGCCCATACTTTAAAATCATAGCTCTAAGTCACATTAATTTCATCACTAGGACTAGTATCCTAAAATAAAAAGCAACATAAGAAGACAAAGAAAAAATGCAAAATTGAGCTGGTATATGGCATCTCATACATTTTTAATGTCTGAGGGAAAAGACTCTTCTGAGAGTGAATGAGTATCTGTAGGTCTCCCTGATTCTCACATTTTTCAGTTTCTAGAGTTTTGTTTCTTTTTTTACCTGTACCACCTCCTCCACCTTCTCTTCCATCACATTTCTAGGCCAAACCCTCAAAAGAGAGAACACATAACTGATTGGAAAGAAGAATAAATCATTTTCAGTAGCCTCTTTCCTCTCTGGAACTTAGGCTATTCCCTATGCTAATCTTCAAGATTTACAGGTGAACATCCAGGATGAGGTCCACAGCCCCTACCCCATGAACCACAGCAACAGCCCACTCACCTGCCTGCACCATCAGAAGACCACCTGCCTTCTACCATCCCACCAGAGAGAACATACCCTATACAACAATGTAGCAACAGTGCCCTCATTTAAACAGGCCTGGCCCATTTTGGTGACAAGACTGATCCATAGGAATCTGTGTCTTCATAGTATTACTATCCCAGCCAATGAGAATGCTTTAGTCTTCATCGAGAGAGACAGAGGGAGAGGGAGAGGGAGCGAGAACGAGGGAGCGAGAACGAGAGAGCGCACACACATGTACATATTCTGATCAAGGTAAAAATCTCTGATGTGTGGTCCACTGCATTCCCTCGGGGGATGATCTTAATCATTTTGAAAGCTACCAACCTCTTTGAGAATGTTTTGAAAGTTTGGGATTCTTCTGAGAAAAAGCCACATACACAAAACATTTTTATATAATTCTAAGAGATTATGGAGCCTGGTTAGCAAATCCAGAGATCCTTGATTCCAGGTTAAAAGCTCCTGCTCTAGCTTGGGAACCAGTGCCCTGCTACTGGCTGGAGAGTACTGACTGGCACAGGAGTAGTACAGTTACAGGGAGAAAGGCACATCTCATCTGAGGATGACTTGCTGAACAGTGGACATTTGTCAATGTCTGAAAATATTTTTGATATTTAGAACAGGGGTGATGCTACTAGCATCCAGTAGGAGAGTCCAAAGGTGTTTCTAATCATCCTACAAGGCACAGTACAGAATTATCGGGCCCAAAATTTCAATAGTGCTAAGGATGAGAATCCCAGTTAAAAAGGAACGGAAGAAACAGGCAGAAAAATGGATGATTATCCATTTGTTTTAAAAAAACTCATGCAAGACCTCTGTCTGGGCTATGCTAAGAGCATTGAAGATGACTACCTACTCTGGGCCTAGGAGGTGATCAAGGAAATCTTACTCTTGTTGCAGTTATTGTTAAAGGAGGCCTGTCCAGATTAGCATGTGCCACTGATTTCCATACATTAAACTCTCTAACCACGCCCTAACCTTGCCAAAGATCCAATAAATGTGGCTTTAACCAAATTTCCAAGTGAGTGATGGTTACTGAAGATAAAAATTTCCATTTGCTACAATTCATAAGAATGGTCATTCATTTCCAGACATCACTGTGTTTTTCAAGTACAATTTGGAACCCTATATTATTTCTAGGAGATCTTATGTAAACCATTGTACTTCTCACATAGTCTTGGTTTCCATGTTTCCATGGCCTGGATGATAGTGCCCTACCATACTAGGAGAGGTAGCCTGGAAAAATGGTTAGCAGCATGGACTCTGGAGTCAAAATGCTAGGTCAATTCTCAGCTCTACCACTCACTAGGTGTGTGGCTCCCAACACAATATTCAGTCTCTCTATGCCTGAGTCTCTTCATCTGCAAAAGAAGGTAATAGCTGCCTCATGGAGTTGCAAGGATTAAAGAAATACTACATGTCAAGCACTTAGATTATGATTATAAAAGTTGACTGTCTTTACTGTTGTGGTCATCATTATCATCTTAGGTGTACAGGGAGAATTATATGAAACTTAAAAGACATTGCAAAAATAAGATTTTGTTATTAGCTATTTGCCAAAGGTCAAGGTGTACACTTTTAAATACATGTGAATGTTTTAACCTAAATTGGAATCAAACATGTTTTCTAATTATCTTCTTTTATGTTTGTAGAAAGCTAACTCATATGTCAATATTATTTTAGAAGTACAGCTCCTTCTGTTCACTCCAAACTGGGGGGAGAGGAAAATTTTACATCTCCATTAAAATGCCAAAGTGGCAAAACAACATACT
Organism: Rhinopithecus roxellana; assembly: GCF_007565055.1. Classification (NCBI taxonomy): domain Eukaryota; kingdom Metazoa; phylum Chordata; class Mammalia; order Primates; family Cercopithecidae; genus Rhinopithecus; species Rhinopithecus roxellana. Next base: position 86,072,942 of record NC_044549.1, on the reverse strand, counting down.
GGTATTCTGAAATATTTGAAACAATAAAAATGATACCCAATCTTGTCTCAACTAATTCAGTATTTTACTCTTCAAATTGTTAATTATTGAGTCCTTGCTGCCCACATGAGAAAATCCAAACACTTGGGTCAAGCATTTCACCATCTGGCCCTGCAGCACAATCATAGCACCTGCTAGCCCCATGTCTAAAGCTGAAATTCTTGTCAAACTCCAAACATATCATTTGCCTTCTATCTGCTTCTACATTTAATCTAAATATTCAATGCACCATGTCTCTACCTTGTTAAATGTGACCAATCTTTCTGTCAAATGCCTCCTATGTCATGAAGACTTCTTGGAGTACATAGTCCACCTTTTTGTTTCTAAACCAAACAGTATCTTTTCTTCCTTTGAATCCCCACAATCTTTGATATATACCTCACAGGTGCTTCTAAACTAGTGACCCTAACAGAAGAGTATTGGAGACCGACATTTCCATTTGAGCTGCAGAAATGATTCCCGTAATTCCCCTACTGTCATAATGTACAGAACTTGTAAGAGTAAGAAATCAATTCTGAATTTGTAATCTGGGGCTTGTGAGTCAAAGCAATTCCCTCTGTTAATCAATGTCTGAATTACACTGTTCATTTTGTAAACTAAGCGCAGAAGTCCTGTTCTCTTGAAATCAGAACGAGTCAAAGTAAAATTGTGCTGGCAGCTTTAGAGTCATGGAATCAAAGGCTTAACAGACTTAGAAAGTCATCAAGTCCTTTCAATTATTTACCTGAAGTCTCATTATTTGCATACCTGGGATCTTCTTGACCCAAGCAAGGTAAAATGTTAGCTCCTGCCCTACATTCCTTCACCACTTATTTCCATTTTTTCCAGACCTTCTCAAGTCTGCATCATTACCCATTCTCTCTTCCATTCCTATTACTTAGCTTAAATATGAATTCCTCTGATATATCATTGGTAATTCACATATAGTCCTGTTACTTTTCTTTTCTTTAAAAGGAGCATGATAAGTGCGAATTGCAACAAACGAAGCTGCAAATAACTCCCCAGGCAGTTGTGCATTAGGAATTAGATTAAAACGAGCCCAATTTATTTTTAAACGACCTGGTAATTTGTAGGAAAGATTTAAGCTACTTAGATTTTTATCAGTGGGAAACCGGGAGGCTCACGAAAATCAACCGTTGGATAGCATGGTGGGAGAATGGACCCATTCCCTGAAGCCAAAGAGACAGTACTGATGGACTGCTGCTTAAAGATTTATGTTCAAATCAAAACAGAAGACCTAATTTAACATAAATTTAATCTGCTTTAAAAGTCAAAAATAAAGCAAGTTCAATGTCAGCTTCCATATGTGACCAAATCTGTACCTGAAACTAATTTTCTGATTAGGATTTGAAATCAAAGCCCTAGGAATTTTTTTGAGACACTTCATCTGCTTGCATTTGGGGCATGAAAGTTTCACTTCTCAGTTCAGGGAGTGAGTAAGAGGATATCAAACTTCCCATAGCCATTGCAACATGAAGTCTTGGTTGAGGCACTGAGGCTGGACATCTCTGCAGACTAATAACCATCCCCACTGCCTTGCATTACTGATTGTATGAATCATATGTTTGGAGTTAACTCCCATGAGGCTTCCTTCATAAACCATAGTTCTGCTATTCCCCATCTCCCCACATGAGTAGTGCTGCTTATGCATTTAAGCATGATTTTGATGAGCTCTGGTATAAAAAAAAAAAAAAAAACCTAAAAATTATTAATCCAAATTAACTTGTCTTCTCACCCTTGGGAGAGGACCACTACAATTCTAAGAATTGTGTATATATTTTGGTATAAATGTAAAATCTCTGGTATAAACACAAAAATCTTTCAAATGAGCTATCTATAAGCATCATTCTTCATATTCAATATAGTATTGTAATCTAATATTCAATTTTTGTCTTGATATATATAACTACCAACCTTCCCTTCTCTGTGAATTACTGTTGTAGAGATGGATGCACATATCCATATTTATATATACGTACATCTATACACATCTGCATTATATTTATATAGACATATACATATTACATATAGCCAAAATCAAAAGAAACAGTTTGATTAGTCATTGATACATCACTAAAGTCTTTGAATCATCCACTTTAGGGAGAAAGATGTCAACATAAATATTTAGAAAGGAAGTGGGAGGCCAAGGCAGGAGGATCACTTGAGGCCAGGACCTTGAGACCAGCCTGGGCAACATAGCAAGACTCTGTCTCTACAAAAATGATTTTAAAAAGAGAAAGGAAAAAAAATCCTCCATAATGGTTTAATCTGTCCTGAAAGTACAAGCACAAAATGTGTAAATATACAGTACCTCATTTACTAGTGCTAAAAATAAGCCAATTTAGTCATAGAAAAGTTTGAAAAGATGAACAAAGCACTGTGCAGTTGGACTCCATTTGCTTCAGTTTTCTCCTCCAGAAACACTTTCTCCTCTGCACTAGAGTCTGTCCATGAAACACTGACAAATTGTATTGCATCAGTGGAGTCCAATGCCCTCTGGTTTCTCAATGAACATGGTTAGTGGGAGCCTCAGCAGGAGACCAGAGGAAAGATGATACATTCCCCTGGTTCATGCCCTTGTGAGGGCACCCTGGTCGATGTACCACAAGTCTCTTGACCTCTCACCACTGCCTGCTCATACAGTTCTCTTCTTTGTGGTTCTGGAAATCTCTACCCCTCTATCTGCCCTGCCAGGAATTGTGACAGCTCCACTTTAAGCTCCATGTTTCCTCTGTATCCTTTGCGGTTCCTTTATCCAGTTCCCAAACCTTTGTAATTGGTCTTTCTATAATTCCTCATCAAATTATCCTCCTCTCAGTGTTATTTCTGTTTCTTCCTACAACTGACTGATACAGGTGGCATTCCTGCCTTGCCAGCCTTTACAGTGTGCTCAAGGAAAAGAGAGTTTCTTTATAACAGCTGTCTTTAAGTAGATGCAAAGACATACATGCAAACAGGAGAAAAGGTCACTTTGAGTTGTTATGATCTAGAAAGGTTTCACAAAGTCCACATGGCATTAAAAATGGACCTTTAAGGGCTCTCGGGTAAGATACGGTAATCTGCAGGAGATACGGTAATCACCACAAGGTGAAGAAAAGAACAGTCCCCTTCCTGAAAGGCAGCAAAGTACATACAATTTTCACAAACAGCTAGACATCTAGTGTGTTCAAGTGAAGCTGGGGAATAATGGAAGGAAGACTGGAAAGTGACGCTGGAGGATACTGAATGTCAAGATTAACCATCCTTACAAAATCTATTCTGTGGAAAATGAAAGACTGCTGAGAATCTCCACGCAAAAGAGAAATATTAGCAAAGCATTAAGAGTGTGTGATTGCATGTGTATATGTTTATGAAACTGTATCCCACCAGAATGTAATCTTCATCAAACTAGGGCCCATATCTATTTTACTTTGCTATTCCCAGCACATATTAGCTACTTAATTAATAGCTGATAAAAAAGAGTGATTAAATAATGAAAGAAATTTTAGGAATTCCTTTATAGGTACTAGAAAAACACACTGGATAATGGACCTTAAATCAGGATGTGGCCAATGAAGACAGGAAGGAGGAGAGTGAGACTGACAATCCAAGATCCACTGATCAGAACCCAGCACACCTATTGCAAGTGTGGACAGCTCTTCATCACTACATAGGTAGCCTTCGGGGTCAAGGAAAACTCTGCTGTTAGAGATTTAGAAACATGTCAGAATAAAACAAACAAAACCCATATTCTGAAATATCCAGTTGTAGAAACAAATCTAAATGTCCAGAAGAAAAAATAGATAACATCATAAACAACATGAATTAAAATATGAGGATCTTTTTTTAGAGTTACAGAAATGGATACCAAAATAAAAGGAAAAATCAAAGAGCTGAGTAAATTTTAGAAGGCTAAAATTAGAGCTGAAAAGATAAAAACTAAGTGGAGGATAGGGGTCATGGTCACACCTGTGCTGTGCATTGCCATCCTTGGGAACTAAGTTGCCACTGTGCCCTGGGACTGAGAAGCCAAAATGCCGCACTATTGAAGGATCTGGAGCCACCAATATGCTGTGCCCTTCACCCCGGGGCCTTAATGTTGACACCCCAGGTCTCAGGTTGCCATGGACCCTGCCATTTTCTAGGGCCTGAGCCACCACAGTGCCCCTTCATCTTTGGGACTGTGCTACTGCTGCACCTTACCATCTAAATTCTAAGCCACTCTATCCCTGTACTCCCAGGCCTAAACCACTGGGCCACACCCTAGAGTCCCAAGCCCTATCCCCACAAGTGATCTACACATGCCCACACCTCAGTGATTGTACCCATGCCCCAAGATCCAGGTGCTGCAGTAGTTCCACGAGCCCCTGAGCCTAAAACTCTGATTCTGCAGCCACCCTGAGTGCACTCTGGAATCCAACACTGTAGTGGCTACTTGGGGCCACACCAGACCCAATGATGAGGCCGATCCCCTCAGCCAGAACTTCCCCCCATAGAGAAAAGGAGAACAGGTGAACCCCAGCAATCTTTGATACCAAGGACCCCAACATTCCTCTTCTGCTGCTGCCACTGCCACAAATATCCACAGTCATGGCCCCTACAGTGTTTGCCCCTACTGACGTTAGCTGTCCAAAGGCTACACCACTGCACTCCCCCAATAACAGATCCACCAGAACCCACACAACTGACACCCTCCCACCAACTTACAACTGAATTTTTTCCCCACTGAAGCCAGTCAACAAAGCTTGGGGGAGGTGATTGCTCTTCAAATGTGCAGACTTCAACACAAGGCCACAAGAAACATGATGGGGGAAAAGTGACATAACCAAAGAAACACAACAATTCACAAGTAACTGACCCTGAATAAAAGGATATCATTGAAATTTCTGAAAAGGAATTCACAATAATTATTTTAAAGAGCTCACTGAAAGAGAACACAAATAGACAACAAGATCAGAAAAGCAATACATGAACAAAATTAGAAATTCAATGGAACTAAATAAATCCTAAGAACCAAACAAAACTCCAGGAGCAGAAAAGTGCTATGAATGAAATTTTAAGCTGTAATAGCTTCAACAGTAGACTTGATCAAGCTAAAGAAAGAATATGTAAACTTAAAGACAAATATTTGGAAAGTACCCCGTCAGAGAAGACAAAAAAAAGGAAAAAAGTTAAAAGGAGTAAAGGAAGCATAAGGGACTTATGGGACACCTTTAAGTGAAAAGCAAAAAAAAAAAAAAAAAAAAAAAAAAAAAAAAATACATTATGTGAGTCCTAAAAAGAAGAGAAAGAGAAAAAAACAAAAAGCTTATTTAAAGACATAATAGCTGAAAACTTCTCAAATCTCGTGAAAGTTACAGGTTGAGTATTCCTGATTAAAAATCTAGAATCCAAAATGTTCCAAAATCCACAACTTTTTGAGCACTGACATGATACTCAAAGGCAATGCTCTCTGGAGCATGTTGAATTTCTGATTTCCATATTAGAGAGGATGAGGTGATGATAAGAATACCTTACCAAAAATCTGAAAAAAGTCAAAAAGCAAAAACACTGCTGGTCCCAAGCATTTCAGGTAAGAGATACTTGCTGTGATCTGGATGTGGTTTGTCACCACCAAAACTCATGTTGAAATTTGATCTCCAATGTTGTAGTATTGGGAGATGGGGCCTACTGGAAGGTGTTTGGGTCATGGGGGAAGATCCCTCACAACTGAGTTGCTGCCATTATTTTTATAGTGAATTCTCACTCTGGTGAGACTGGGTTAGTTCTCAGAAGTAGATTACTTCCTGAGAGACTGGATTATCATAAAGCCAGGATACCCTTGGGTTTTGTCTCTTTGCATGTGTCTTCTTCCCCTTTGACTTTCTTTGCCATATAATGATGCAGCACTAAAACCCTCACAAGAGCAAGGGTCATGCCTTTGAACTTTTCTGCCTGCAGAACCATGAACTAATAAACCTCTTTTTAATAAAGTATACAGTCTCTGATATGCTATTGTAACAACATAAAATGGATGAAGACAACACTCAACCTATATTAATATGGAGGTACAGAAAGCTCAGAAGTCTTTAATAAAGTTCAACCCAAACAAGACTATACCTAGACATATTATAATCGAATTTCAAAAAAATACGAGACAGAATCTTGAAAGCAGCAAAGAAAAATCCTCACATAAAAGGAAACCTCCATAAGGTTATCAGTGAATTTCTCATCAGAAACTTTGCAGGCCAGGAGAAAGTGGGGTGACATATTCAAAGTACTGAAGAAAAGAAACTGCCAACCAAGATACTGTATCTGATAATGCTGCACTTCACAAATGAAAAATACAGACTTTCCCAAACAAACAAATGCAGAGGGAATTCATCACCACTAGACTTGCCCTACAAGAAATGCTAAGTGGAGTTCAAGTGGAAATGAAAGGACACTAATGACAAAAATAGAAGCGTGTGAAGCAGAAAATTCACTGATAACAAGCAAATATACACTCAAATTCAGAATACTCTACTTTTGTGATGGTGCTGTGTAAATTACATTTAACCTAGTGTAAAGGTTAAATAACAAAGTATTAAAAATAACTACAATATCTTCTTAACGGATACACAACATAAAAAGATGCAAATTGTGACACTGAAAACATTAAATGTTGGGCAAGTAATCAGAAGGCTAGAGTTTTTGTATGCAACTGAACTTAAGTTGTTATCAGCTTAAAATAGACTGGTATAATCACAAAATGTAATCCTCACAGTACCCACAAAGCAAAATAGCCAATACTCGAAAGGTAAAGGAAAAGGAATCAAACAATACCATAAAAAATAATCATATCCCAAAGGAAGAAAAGAACAACAGAGAGAAAAATAAAGAAAAAAAAGAAACTACAAAACTGTCAGAAACAATTACCAAAATGGCAATCATAAGTCCTTACCTATAAATTAAGTTCAGTTGCATACAAAAACTCTATTCTACTTTAAGTGTAAATGGTTTAAATTCATCCATCAAAAGACAGAGTGGCTAAGCAAAAGTTTTTTCAAATCCAACTTTATGCTGCCTACAAGAAACTCACTTTAGCTTTCAGGACACGTATAGGCTAAAAGTGAAGGGATGGAAAAAGGTATTCTATGCAAATGACAACTAAAAGAGAGCAAATGTGTCTATACCTATACACGATAGGCTCTAAATCACTAAACTGTAACGAGAAAAAACAGATTATATTATGATAAAGGGTCAATATATTAAAAAGATATAACAATAGTAAATATATATACCCCCAACATTAGAGAAACTAAATATGTAAAATGAATACAAACAGAATTTAAAGGAAGAATAAACAACAGCACAGTAATAATAGAAGACTTGAATTCCTCACTTTCAACAGTGCATAGAACATCCAGACAGAAAATCAATATGGAAACAATGCACCTGAACAACACTTTAAACCAAATTGACCTAACAGACATATACAGAATATCCCACTCAACAGCAGAATACATATTCTTCTCAATTGTACACAGAGCATTCTCCAGGAGAGGTCATATTTGGGGACACAAAACAAGTCTTAACAAATTTAGGAAGATTGAAATATATGGAGTATCTATTTTGACTACAAATGAAACAAAAAAAAAACAGTAATAGGAAGGAAACTCACAAATGTGAGAAAATTAAACAACACACTCCTGAACAACTAATAGGTCAAGAAGAAATCAGAGGGAAACCAAAAACTATCTTGAGACAAACAAATACGGAAATACAACCTACCAAAGCTTATGAGATGTAGCAAAAATAACTCTAAAGGAGATATATCAATGAATGTCTACATTGAGAAAATGAGAGAACTCTAACTTTACACCTCAAGAAATTAAAAAAGGAAAAGGAGCTAAGCTCAGAGATAGCAGAAGGAAGGAAATAAGAAAGAAATAAATAGAAATAAATAAAATAGATACTAGAAAACCAATAGAAAACATCAATAGAGCTGAGTTGCTTTTCTGAAATAACCAAAAATCAACAAACCTTCAGCTAGACTAAAAAAGAAAAGATTCAAATCAAATTAGAAATGAAAGAGGAGACATTACAATTAATACCACAAATACAAAGAATCATGAGACTACTCTGAAAAAAATTATATACCAACAAATTGGATAATCTAGAAAAACCAGACAAATCCCTAGAAACCTACAACCTACCGTGACTAAATCATGAAGAAACAGAAAATCCAAGCAGATCAGTCATGACACAGAGGATTGAATTGGTAATCAATAATCTCCCAACAAAGAAAAGCCCAGGACAAGATATTTTCATGAGTAGGGTCTACCAAACATTTAAAGAAGAATTAATACCAATCCATTTCAAACTCTTTCAAAAAGTGAAGAGAAAGAAACCCTTCCAAATTTATTTTATGAGACCAGTATAATCCTGATATCAAAGCCATACCAAGACAGTCCAAGACAAAAAAATTGTAGGCCCAAATCTCTGATGGGCATAGATGCAGAAATCTTCAACAAAATATCAAAAATAGCAAAATAGCAAATTGAATTCTACAGCATATAAAAGGGATTATACCCTGTGATGAAGTGGAGGTATCCCTGACATGCAAGGATAGTTCAACATACACAAATCAATAAATGTGATACACCACATTAACAGAATGAAAATAAAGCATTATATGATTACATCTATATATGTGGAAACATCAGCTGTCAAATTTCAACATCCTTTTACAGAAACTCTCAACAAATTAGGTATAGAAGGAATATACCTCAACGTAACAAGGGCCATATATGATAAACCTACAGCAAACAACACACTCAATTGTGAAAAATTCAAAGCATTTCCTCTAACATCAAAAAAAAAAAAAAGACAAAGAATGCCCACTCTCACCACTTCTATTCAAATAGTGCTGGAATTCCTTGCCAAGAAAAGAAAAAGAAAAGACACATGAATTGGAAAGAAAGAAATAAAATAGTCTCTGTTTACAGATGGACATGATGTTGTATATAGAAAACCTTAAAGATTCCACAAAAACACTGTTAAAACTAATAAAATCAGCAATTTCAAGTCACCAAATCTACATACAACTATCAGTTGTGTTTCTGTATAGTAACAACAAGCCATACAAAATATAAGAGAACATTCCTGTTAACAATATAATCAAAAAGAATAAAATGCTTAGGCATAAAGTTAACCAAGGAGGTGAAATAAATCTACACTGAAAATTATAAAACACTGATGAAAAAAATTGAAGGCATAAATAAATGGAAATAAATTCCATGTTCACAGATTGGAAGAGTATTGTTAAAATGTTTATATTATCCAAAGCAATCTACAGATTTAATGCAATCTCTATCAAAATTCTAATGACATTTTTCACAGAAATAGAAAAAAATACTAAAATTTGCATGGAACAAAAGACCTTGAATAGCCAGAGCAATCTTGAGATAGGCAAATTGAACAGAATAGAGATACCAGAAATAAACCAATGTATATACAATTAAGTAATCTTCAAAAAGGTGCCAAGAACACACAATGTGCAAAAGATTGTCTGTCAATATAGAAGGCTGGGAAACTGGATGTCCACATGCCAAAGACTAAAATTGTACCCTTACCTTGCAGCATATACAAAAATCAACTCAAAATGTATTAAAGACTTAAACATTGAGTCCGTAAAATCCTAGAAGAAAACAAAGCAGAAAATCTTCTTGATATTGTTATTCACAAAGATTTTATGAGTATGACTCTAAAAACACTTGTAGCAAAACAAAAATAAACAAGTGGAGCTACAACAAACTAAAAAGTTTCTTCATAGCAAAGCAAACAATCTACAAAATGCAAAAACAACCTATACAATGGGACAAATTATTTGAAAACTATATATTGAATGGGCATTAACATTCAAAATATAAGGGGAAATCACAACTCAACAGTAAAAAAAAAAAAAAAAACCCTCAATTTAAAAATAGGTTAAGAACTTGAATGGACATTTTTCCAAGGAAGACATACAAATGGCCAACAGATATATGAAAAACTGCTCAACACCACCAATCATCAGGGAAATGCTAATCAAAACCACAATGAGATATCACCTCACGGCTGCTAGGATGGTTGTTATCAAAAAGTCAAATGATAAAAAGTGTTAGTGAGCACAAGAAGAAAAGGAACCCTTATACACTGTTGGTGGGAATGTAAATTGTCACCACAAAGAAATGTTCTACAAAGAAAACAGTATAGAGGTTCCTCAAAAACCAAAAATAGAACTACCATATGACCCAGCACTCTTTCTTTTAGATATATATGAATATATACATATCCAATTTATCCAAAGAAATTGAAATCAGTATGTTGAACAGATAAGTGCACTACCAGAAAATGTCTCTTCATATGCTACCAAGATATGGGGTCAACCTAAATGTCAGTGGATAAAGAGATAACAAAAAATGGAGTGTCTGTGGGCGTTTGTGCGCGCCTGTGTGTGTCTGTGTGTATATATATATATACACACACATACACACATACATACATATGTATATACATAAAATGGAATATTCTTGAGCCCTAGAAAAAGGAAATGCTGCCATGTGCAACAATATGGATAAACCTGGAGAACATTATACAAAGTAAAATAAGCTAAACACAAAAGACAAACATTGTGTGATCTCATATACATACAGAATCTAAAAAAGTCAAACCCATAGAAGCAAATAATAGAATGGTGGTTTACCAGTGACTTGGGTGGAAGGGTTTGGGGATATGTTGGTCAAAAGATACAAAATTTCAGTTAGGCGGAATAATTTAAGGAGGTCTATTGAACAATATAGTGACTATAGTTAATAACAATGTATTATACATTTGAAAATCGCTAAGAGTAGATTTTGTGTTCTTACCACATAAAAATGTATATAATACATGTTAGCTCAATTTAGATATTTCATAATGTACACACATTTTGAAACAATATATCTCACTTCCTAAATACATTTGTATTTATTAGTTAAAAATAAATAATTTTTAAAAAAATAAGCTAGACCCAGATAAACTAACTTGACTGTGGTAATCACTTCACAACATATATCAAAACATTATGTTGTACACTTTAAATACACACAAATTTTACTTGCCAGTTATACCTCCATAAAACTGGAGGAGAATAAAACTATGTTGATGGCCAAGGTTTCCCAAAGCTTACTCAGGCATCACTTGTGAATCCCTGTATGAATTTACACAGAATGAGCAAGTGATAGCAATTTTCTGTTTATATCATGCAACAAAGTTTTTCTGAAAATGTGTTATTATTTTTTTTTAAGTGGAGCTATTTGTGGAAGAATAATGAAGCATATTGTAGCCAGATATGACCCCAAAAATACTGAAGTTTGAGAAACAAGGAAAAGAGCAAAGTGATATGAGTACTTACAATAATTTTCTTTCTAAGGGAATTCCATTTAGGGTAAGGAAAGGGGGTTTAATCATCTGGTTTGGTGATTCTGAAAGGTAGTAGCACCAGCCAAGATTACACTGAAGTTGGAATTCTGAAGCCCAGGTAACCAGGAGTTCTGGATATAAATAATTTTTGTTTTGTTTTGTTTTGTTTTGTTTTGTTTTGTTTTGTTTTGTTTTTTTGATATGGACTCTCATTCTGTTGCCCAGGCTGGAGTGCAGTAGTGTGATCTTGGCTCACTGCAACCTCCGCCTCCTGGGTTCAAGCAATTCTTTTGCCTCAGCCTCCCAAATAGCTGGGACTACATGTGCACACCACCATGCCTGGCTAATTTTTGTATTTCTAGTAGAGACAGGGTTTCACCATATTGGTCAGGCTGGTTTCGAACTCCTGACCTCAGGTGATCCACCCGTCTTGGCCTCCCAACGTGCCGGGATTACAGGCCTTAGCCACTGCACCTGGCCTATAATTAAATCTTTAAGGCAAAATGCAAAAGCAAACCACTGGAAATTTCTGGCATCATTACAACTTCCCTAAGCCTTTTAGGTTCTGCTCCTTGATTTCTGTACAATCTTGAAAAGTTCTTTAACTTCTCTATACACAACTACCTTCATCTGTAAAATAGGTTAACTCCAAAATGGGATTATTAGATTATTTAAATAAAGTATTTTCTTGAAAAGATGTGAAACATGGTAAGTGAAGAATAAGTGTCACATCTCTCCTTTTTAATGGTAGGATTTCAAATAAAGGAGGACAAAGTATTGGATAGACACACACATACCGTCTTTAAAGTTACTCACTCTACCTACATAAAAGGCCCTGACATAGTTTGGATGTTGTCCCCTCTCAATTTCATGTTGAGTTTTAATCCCCAGTTTTGGAGGTGGGGTCTAGTGGGAGGTGATTGGATCATGGGGACAAATTTCTCATGGCTTGGTGCTATCCTCGTGATAGTGAGTGAGTTCACACAAGATCTGGTTGTTTATGTGGCACCTGTCCCGCCCCTACACCCTCACCATGTCTGTATCCACTTCACCTTTTGTCATGATTGGAAGCGTCCTGAGGCCTTCCCGGAAACCAAGTGGTTGCCAGCACCATGCTTCCTTTAAAGCCTCCAGAACCAAGAGCCAATTAAACCTCTTTTCAATAAAAATTACCCAGCCTCAGGTATTTATAGCAATACAAGAATGGCCTAATAGTACAGGTGTTACACTGCATTAATTAGGGTTCTTGATCACACATTGTAAAAAAATAATCCAAGTTAACTAAACAAAACAAAAGACCTTATTCTAAGAACCTAGGGGCCTCAAGAAGGAATCTGAACCATGGCCTGAAAAAACAATTAGACCAAGCCTGGTTGGTCATAACGGTAATTCCAGCACTTTGAGAGGCCAAAGAGGAAGGATCACTTGAGCCTAGGAGTTCAATACCAGCAGGAGACTGAAGCAGAAGGATCAATTGAGCCTGGGAAGTCAAGGCTACAGTGAGCCCCCTGGTTCAGCCCATTGCATCCCAGTCTGAGTGACAGAGCAAGAACCTGTCTCAAAAAAAGAAAGAAAAAAAAAAGAAAGGAAAAAGGAAAAACATTCAAACTCTCTCAATTTCTGACCTCAATCTTTATATATACACACACATATACATACACACATATATACATATATGCACACACATACGTACATATATACATCTACACACATACATATGTACATATATACATCTACACACATACATATGTACATATATACATGCTTCCCTTTTGTTGTTGTTGTTGTTCTTTCTCTCTCTCCCTAAAAACTAACTTCTTCTGTGTCTCCAGTCCCTGGTGTACATTCTATTGGTTCAGTCACTCAGAGAAACTGAATTTCTTCCTTTGTTTCAAATCCAAATTATCAGGGAAGGACTCTGATTGGCTCAGTTTGGGTCTGGAGCCCAACTGATTGAATAAACAACATCCAATATTGTGGGGTAATGTGTCAAGGCTGCTAGATGAGTTCTGCAGTGAGTAAAAGGGTCTGTTAAAGAGGGTGGAGGGTTTATTATGAATTGAGATGACTCTTACTCAATATAGCTGCTCAAGGATTCCTGTGGCTTTTGCTACAGTTCTGTTACTATAAATAACTTTTAAAAAAATTATTACTAGTGGGTAGCAACTTAATAACAAGTCAAATACATACATACATTTGAGTAATTTCCTTCAAGAAAATTGAACGATATAATTCATTGGAATAAAATACCAATGGGCATATATTTCTCCAATATTTTTGTATTGATTAAAACTAAAGCTTGATAAGTATCCAACCATAGAGAATCATTAAATTATGAAATATCAATTTTCAGTGAACTCCTACGTAGTCATCCAAAATGCCCATAATGGATACAGGAAAAATGCTTTTGATAAAAGTCAGAATTTTGTGTCTTGCCTTTGTTTTCAATGAACAATGAACAACCACATAAGCTGCCTCAAATGCTTTTGAAAGAAAGGGCTTTGTGAATTTTTTAAATACATTTTAAAATATAAATTCATAAAAACACATCCATTATTAATAAGAAAAATCACTGTTTTGTTAAAAGAATGAAATTAAGGGTTATTTTTCCATTTGTGCTTCAAAATTTGATTAATAGTAAAAGTAACATTATTTTTTTACAGTCATGTATCACTTAATGACAGGGATACCTTCTGAGAAATGTGTCATTAGGCAAGTCTGTCACTGTGTGATCACAGAATGTACTCACATTCTATGAGTATAAGAGATGTAGCCCACGACACACCTAAGCTATATAGTATAGCCTGTTATTCCTAGGCTACAAAGCTATACAGCATGTTACTGTACTGAATACAGTAGGCAACCACAACATAATGTTAAGTATCTGTGTATCTAAACATAACTAAATGTAGAAAAGACACAGTAAAAATATAGTATAAAAGACAAAAAAAAATTGTACACTTGTATAGGGAACTTACCTACCATGAGTGGAGCTTGCAGGACTGAAAGTTGCTTTTGATGAGTCAGTCAGTGAGTGGTCAGTGAATGTGAAGGTCCAGGACATCACTGTACACTACCCTAGACTTTATAAACACAGCACAATTATGCTACATTAAATAGTTTAAAAATACTTTTTTCTTTTTTTAAAACAAGGTCTCATTCTGTCTCCCAGTCTGGAGTGCAGTAGCGTGATCATAGCTTGATCATGCTTCAATTGCTGCAGCCTCAAAATCCTTGGCTCAAGTGATCCTCTTGCCTCAGCCTCCCAAAGCACTGGGATTATGGGCATGAGCCACTGCACTCAGCATATTCTTCTTTAATAATAAATTAACTTAGCTTACTGTAACATTTTTACTTTATAAATGCTTTAATTTTTAAATATATTTTTGACATTACAACAGCCACAACATCACTAGGCAATAAGCATTTTTCAAACCCATTATAATCTAATGGGACCACTGTCATACATTAGGTCCATAAATGCCCAAAATGTTGTTATGTGGCACATGAATGTATGGAGTTTAGTCTCTATACTAGGTTCTACATTGTGTGTTTTACATAAATGAGTTAATTTAATCCTCAGAGCAATTCTGAAAAGTTGATATTGTAACTGCCACTTACAGATGAGAATTGAAGGTTTGATAAGTCAAGGAAACTGACCAGAGTCATGAACTTCAAAGCCACACAGCAACTTAAGAGTCTTATTAGACTCAAGTCTGGATGATTCCAGAGCTGGTTACTGCTTTTCAAAAGGATGTATGTGTTTGTGTATGTGCATATGTGTGCATGTGTTCAGAAATATGAGTGAAAATTTCAGAGTCAAATAAAACTGAAACAATAGATCCATTATCTGTTGACAGCCAACTGAAACCCTGAGTAACAATAAAACAAATTCAACTATGGCAGCATTCCCCATAGGCGTGTCAAACATCAAATTAGCTTAGTTAACAACATGTATAAACTCCAAAAACATTCAATGTTTAGATTCCATAACTCCCATTTTCTCAATAGTTCTTTAAAAAAGTAAATCTTTCACAAACTAATCTCCACCAACTAATTAGTTTGATACTAGAACTCTGAGTATAATTTATATTTGCTGAGATATTAATGTATCCTTTCCTATCATGGTTTTCCCTCAGGCAAAATGAAACAAGTACAATACATTTTAAAGTCATTTCACAGATCAAATCACTCAGAGATATGATATAATTAGTCTTATGACAGTATGTATTTAATTAAATTAGGGAGGAACAATTAATTAAATGACAAAAAGGATAAAAACATCAAAAATTAACATACCATTGACATTAATACATCAAAATGAGAATGTCATTATAGATACAAATATTTAAATTGATAAGATTCACACAAAGAACAAAAATTTGCTGTTGCAAGCATTCTGACTGTGGCAGAATTAGAAGGTCTTTTAAAGTTACAAGAATGGAAGAATTAAGTATTCCCCATAGTTTCTGTAAAGCATTTGATAAGATAAATTTAAGAAGAGACTATCTGTAATTTTAACCAAGCAAGATTTCCTTGGTACAATATTTTCATTAAATTTTGTCTTCTTGTGTTTTAGAGCTCACATGCTCTTGAATAATACATTCAATGTTCCTTGTTACAGTCTTAGCACAATAAATTCTCAGCTTTTCACACTGGATGTATTAATGTCTGCAAGCGACTATTTTGCCATCACCAAAGTAAGTTTCTGCTATCTACTGCTGTCAAGGTGTGTTAATAAGTTTATAGAAGCTTAATGACCCAGAGACTTCATATTAATACTAAAGTAACATAATATTCAAGAAGATGTGGAATGAACTGAGGAGATAGAACACCTTCAACATCTTCTTTTGTTTACAAATTAAAGATCTGACACTATTCCCTAAAAGGAGGCATCTTGACAGATCTAACACTAACAGAAAGGCTTTTAATTTGGTTTTTTATTTATCCAAACTAATTGCTTTGCGTTATCTGTAACCATTTTTTTCTTACATATCAGTATTTGATGGTCCATTGAGAGGAACTTGGCCACAAATTCCCCCCTAAAAAATACAGGGAACTTCAGAATAGGAAATCAAGAGAAAAAGTTAAATATACTAGGATAGTAGTAAATATACTACGATAGTAACAATTACTAAAATAATAATAATGATAATAGTGGCAGCAGAGTATTTACTATTAGTATAAATAGTAAAATAGGAGTAATAGTAAGATACCCTCATGTGTTTAAGCATATTTTTCTAATGAATTATAGTTCGGGTGGTTAGAATTAGATACGTACTAAAGAAAACCCCCTTAATCTGCTGCCCTACCCTCAAAAGAGCAATCCAAGTTAAAAATTAAAAGATGGGGGCAGACGCAGTGGCTCACATCTGTAATCCCAGCACTTTGGAAGGCCAAGACAGGCGGATCACTTGAGGTCAGGAGTTCGAGACCAGTCTGTCCAACATGGTGAAACCCCATGTCTACTAAAAATACAAAAATCAGCCAACATGGTGGTGTGCACCTGTAATCTCAGCTACTCAGGAGGCTGAGGCAGGGGAGTCACTTGAACCTGGGAAGTGGAGGTTGCAGTGAGCTGAGAGTGCACCATTGCATTCCAGCCTGGGTGACAGAGCGAGACTCTGTCTCCAAAAAAAAAAAAAAAAAAAAAAAATTAACAGATGCGAAAATGAATACAGGGCAAATACAAATGAAAAGAAAGCAAACTTTCTGGATTTAATATCAAAAAGGTGTAATATAACCCAAAAGTATTAAGCAAATATGCATAATTTATAATGGCAAAGAGGACAATTCATAATAAAATTATAACAATTTACAAATATGTAGGAACCAGAAAACTTAGCAGCAGCATTCTTAAATAGAAGGTATGTGATATAAGAAACAATAGACAACAAATACAGCTGGAGAATTAACTTCTATCAATGACATATCAAGTCAAGTGATAATGACACCCCAAGTGGTCAAAAATATAACAGAGAATATAGGATATTTTAATGGCATAATTAAGTAGATATATTTTATAAATGTCTATGAAAACAGATGATATGCCTTCTATAAATATTAATAAACATTAAAACTGACCATATATTAAGCCATTAGAGAGCATCTCATTAAATTCTGAAAGGTGGAAAAAAACAATCATCCTTCCTTACAATATAATAAAATAAAAAATTGATAGCGTCAGAAAAGAATAAGTCTCTTTCCCTGAAAACTAAATAAATTGCTCTAAAAACAACTCATCAAAGAGAGGTAAAATAAATTTGCAGAATTAAAAATAATACAGCTCAAGCAGTACATAGAGAAAAGTTCAAAGCCTTAAATGTTTGTATCATTAAGAAACTGGTCAGGTACCATCAAGACAGCAAGGGGACACAGATAGCAGAGAGGAGTGAAGCTGGGTAGCAGCCTTATCTGGGATCAATACCAGTCAGGAGAAGCTCTCCAACATGGGAAAGGCTGAATGAGTGGGAGCCCCCTGGGGGATTCACAGTCTCCACAGGGACCTGTGCAAGACTGGGAATGGGAGAATGTCCCAGCCCCCCTCTCCAAGTACCCCCTACTATGCTTCTAAACTGAGGCAGAAAGCTACCCAGAGTTTTTGCAGAGGAAACTCTCGAGTCCAGGGGGACCTCTAACAAGCCCCAGATCCTGGAACAGACCCGTACCGGCATCATAGCCCAGAAAGAGGCTGCAGTCGTGGTGCCTGGGAGCAGTAAGATGGCTCTAACCCTACCTGCCAGACAAGTCTCAGTGCCAGCTGAGTGATCCCACACCTACCTGAACTCAGCCAGTAGTTGCAGCCTCCTGCTGTCCCAGGAAACACCCGGAAGGCAGGGCAGGAGACCCTGCCCACCCTGCCCACTGGTAGCCAGGTGGGCCCCCACCTGCTAGAGCTTCTAGCCCAGCCATTCTACATCTGCCTGAACTCTGCAGAGGAGCACAGCCTCCTGTTGCCTTGGGAAATACCCAGATGGTAGAGAAAGCAACTCAGCCCACTCGTACCTCTTGTAGCCACATTGTCCATAACCTCTAGAGCTTCCAGCCCAGCAGTTTGGCTTCTGCCTGAACTCTGCCAGCAGTCACAACCCCTGGTACTCCTGGGAAGCATCCAGACAGATTAAATGATCTCATTCACCTTAGCAGCTCCTACCTGAGCAGGACTTGCTGGCTTAGGTGGTGCCCAAGCAGGGAGGAGCTCTCACTCTAGGACCACTAAGAGAGGTAAGATGCCCAGGTTTGCAAACCAGTGAAGGAGCAGGGTGTGGCTCTCCTGATAGGGCTGCCCTGGCAAGGATACCTCCTGTCTACCAACCACAGTGCCTGCCCGAGGGAGCCCCATGAACCAGAACACCCAACAGACAAAACAGGGGCACAAAGCCAGCAATCAGAGAGGGTTCCTCCAAGGCCCAGGAGTGGACTAGATAAGTGGGTCATGTCTCCCCACTGTCTACTAGAAAACACTATGGCCAACTCTGCCAAAACACAAAAGTCTTGCAACAGAGCAAGGGCCTATCTGCTGGCTAACACTCGTAAGTACACTTACTGGATCTCAGTCAAATGCACAAGACCATAATTTGTTGCGAGTATACAGAACCTGTGAAAACTAAGAAAGACGCCCACCAGCACCCCACCCCAGCCAATGTACCAATCCATGTGTACTTCACCACAACACTACAGCTTCCAGCACATGCAAGCAAGCACTGATCCTGCTGCCACCACCCCAGTGACATGCTTTGGCCAGCACCCCCCATCAAAGTGTTAATACCAGCAGACTGAAAACACCTCAGCTCCTCCAGGGCAGCAGGTTCCTAGTCCTGAGGGGCCAAAGAACAAAGCTGAGATCCTAGTACCAGCCACCCAGCATTAGAGGACACAATCCAGGAGTACTGAGCTGAGCATTGGCCACCCAAAATGTTCTAGAACCAAAGCCAGTCAACTGAACCTACCTTATACCACAATCAAACCCTCAAGGACATCAAAGAAGATAAAAGAAAAAAAATCCAAAGGACACAAACTGCGAAGATTAAAGGAGCATTAGCCCACACGGATGAGAAAGAACTAGCACAAGAACTCTGGCCACTAAAAAGCCACAGTGTCTTCTTACCTCTAAATGACTGCACTATTTCCCTAGCAATGGTTCTTAACCAGGATGAAATGGCTTAAATGTCAGAAATAGAATTCAGAACATGTATAGTAACAAAGATCATCAAGATTCAGGAGAAAGCTGAAACCCAATCCAAGGAATCTAACGACAACAATAAAAAGATGCAGGAGCTGAAAGACAAAATGGACATTTTAAGAAACAACAGGCCGGGCGCAGTGGCTCAAGCCTGTAATCCCAGCACTTTGGGAGGCCGAGACAGGCGGATCACGAGGTCAGGAAATGGAGACCATCCTGGCTAACACGGTGAAACCCCGTCTCTACTAAAACATAAAAAAAAAAAAACTAGCCAGGCGAGGTGGCGGGCGCCTGTAGTCCCAGCTACTCGGAGGCTGAGGCAGGAGAATGGCATAAACCCAGGAGGCGGAGCTTGCAGTGAGCTGAGAACCGGCCACTGCACTCCAGCCCAGGTGACAGAGCGAGACTCCGTCTCAAAAAAAAAAAAAAGAAACAACAAAACTGATCCAATAGAGCTGAAAAACTATAAAAATTTCATAATACTATTGCAAGTACTGACAGCAGAATAGAACAGACTAACAAAAGAATCTCAGAGCTCAAGGATGCGTTCTCCAAATTAACTAAGACAAAAAAAAAAAAAGGAAAAGAATGAACAAGACCTCCAACAAACATAGGGTTATTTGAAGAGACCAAATCTATGACTCATTGGGTGAGAAAGCAAGCAATTTTGAAAATGTATTTGATGACACCATCCACAAAAATTTCCCCAACTTTACCAGAGAAGTCAACATTCAAATTCAGGAAAAGCAGAGAACCCCTACAAGATACTATTCAAGACAACCATCTCCAAGAAACATAGTCATCAGATTCCCCAAGGTAGACATGAAAGAAAAGTATTAAAAGCAGCTAGAGAGAAGGGGCATGTTCCCTACAGGGAACCCCATCAGGCTAAAAGCAGACCTTTCAGCAGAAACCTCACCAGCCGGAAGAGATTGGGGGCCTATTTTCGGCATTCTTAAAGAAAAGAAATTCTAACCAAGAATTTCATATCCAGCCAAACTGTTTCATAAAAGAAACAGAAATGAGATCCTTTTCAGACAAGCCAATGCTAAGAGAATTCGTTACTACCAACACTGCCTTACAATAGGTCCATAAGAGAGTACTAAATATTAAAAAAAAAAAAAAAGAACATTACTAGACACCACAAAAACACACTTAAGTGCATAGATCACCGATGCTAAGCAACTACACAATCAAGTCTGCATAATAACCAACTAACAACATGATGGCAGAATCAAATCTGCTCATATGAATACGAACCTTGAATGCAGACAGGCTAAACATCCCAATTAAAAGGGAGAGGGTGGCAAGTTGGAAAAAGAAGCAAAACCCAACTGTAAGCTGTTTTCAAGAGACTCACATGCAATGATACCCAGAGGCTCAAAGTAAAGAGATGGCAAAACAAAACAAACAAAACAAAACACCTCAACCAAGCAAACAGAAAACAGAAAAAAGGTGGGAGTTGCTATTCTAATTTCAGACAAAACAGACTTTAAACCAATAGTTATCAAAAGCAGACAAAGAAGGGCATTACTAATGGTTAAGGGTTTGATTCAACAGGAAGACTTAACTATTCCAAATATATATGCAACCAACACTAGAGCACCCACATTCATAAAACAAGTTCTTAGAGACCTGCAAAGAGATGTAGATAACCATACAATAATAGTGGGAGACTTAACACCCCACTAAGAGTATTAGACATGTCATTGAAGTAGACAACTAATAAAAATATTTGGTACCTGAAATCAACACTCAACCAAATGACCCTGACTGATATCTACAGAACTCTTCACCCCAAAACAAAAGAATATACATTCTTTTCATCTGCACATGGCATGTGCATTAAAACTGACCACATTGTCAGTCATAAAACAATTATCAGCAAATTCAAAAAAATCCAAAATCATATCAACCACACTCTCAGGCCACAGTGCAATTAAAACAGGAATTAATACTACGGGGACAGCTGAAAAGACAGCCAAAAAGGGACAGCTCCAGTCTGCAGCTCCCAGTGAGATCAATGCAGAAGGTGGGTGATTTCTGCATTTCCAACTGAGGTACCTGGCTCATCTCATTGGGACTGGTTAGACAGTGGGTGCAGCCCATGGAGGGTAAGCAGAAGCAGGGTGGGGTGTCACCTCACTCAGGAAGTGCAAGGTGTCAAGGAACTCCCTGCCCCAGCCAAGGGAAGCCGTGGGGGACTATGCTGTGAGTAATGGTGCATTCTGGCCCAGATACTATGCTTTTTCCATGGTCTTCACAACCCACAGACCAGGAGATTCCCTCTGGTACCTACACCTTCACGACCAAAACTACACAAAACTAGGCGGCTGTTTGAGCAGACACTGAGCTAACTGCGGGAGTTTCTTTTCATACCCCAGTGGCACCTGGAATCGTAGAATGCCAGTGAGAGAGAATTGTCCACTCCCCTGGAAAAGGGGCTGAAGCCAGAGAGACAAGTAGTATAGCTCAGTGGATCCCACCCCTGCAGAGCCCAGCAAGCTAAAATCCACTGGCTTGAAACTCTCACTGCCAGCACAGCACTCTGACATTGACCTGGGATGCTCCAGCTTGGTGGGGGAGGGGCGTCCAACATTACTGATGCTTGAGTAGGTGGTATTTCTCCCATTGAATGGGAGAAAATTTTAGCAATTTTCTCAGAGCATAAACAAAGCTGCTGCGAAGTTCAGACTGGCTGGAACTCACTGCAGTTTGGCAAAGCTGCTATAGACAGACTGCCTCTCTAGATTCCTCCTCTCTGGGAAGGGCATCTCTGAAAGAAAGGCAGCAGCCCCAGGTAGGGGCTTATTGATAAAAATCCCATCTCCCTGGGACAGAGCATCTTGGGGAAGGGGCAGCTATGGGAGCAGCTTCAGCAGACTTAAACGTTCCTGCCTGCCAGCTCTGAAGAGAGCAGTGGATCTCCCAGCACAGCACTCAAGCTCTGCTAAGGGACAGACTGCCTCCTCAAGTGGGTCCCTGACCCCCATACCTCCTGACTGGGAGAAACCTCCCAGCAGTGATCGACAGACACATCATAAAGAGAGCTCCAGCTGGCATCTGGTGGGTGCCCCGCTGGGACGAAGCTTGCAGAGGAAGGAACAGGCAGCAATCTTTGCCATTCTGCATCCTCTGCTGGTGATACCCAGGCAAACAGGATTTGGAGTGGACCTCCAGCAAACTCCAACAGACCTGCAGCAGAGGGGCCTGTTAGAAGGAAAACTAACAAACAGAAAGGAATAGTATCAACATCAACAAAAAGGACATCCACACCAAAACCCCATCCGAAGGTCACCAGCATCAAAGACCAAAGGTAGATAAATCCACAAAGATGGGGAGAAACCAGTGCAAAAAGGCTGAAAATTGCAAAAACCAGAATGTCTCTTTTCCTCCAAAGGATCACAACTCTTCAGCAGCAAGGGAACAAAACTATACGGAGAATGAGTTTGACAAATTGACAGAAGTAGGCTTCAGAAGGTGGGTAATAACAAACTCCTCTGAGCTAAAGGAGCATATTCTAATCCAATGCAAGGAAGCTAAGAACCCTGACAAAAGGTTAGAAGAATTGCTAATTAGAATAACCAGTTTAGAGAAGAACATAAATGACCTGATGGAGCTGAAAAACACAGCATGTGATTGCCAGGGCAATCAGGCAACAGAAAAAATAAAGGGTATTCAAATAGAAAGAGATGAGGTCAAATTGTCTCTGTTTGCAGACAACATGATTGTATATTTAGAAAAGCCCATTGTCTCAGCCCAAAAACTCCTAAAGCTGATAAGCAACTTCAGCAAAGTCTCAGGATACAAAATCAGTGTGTGAAAAATCACAAACATTCCTATTCACAAATAATAGAGAGTCAAGTCATGAGTGAACTCCCACTCACAATTGCTACAAAGAGAATAAAACACCTAGGAATACAACTTACAAGGGATGTGAAGGACCTCTTCAAGGAGAACTACAAACCATTGCTCAAGGAAATAAGAGAGGACAGAAACAAATGGAAGAACATTCCATGCTCAGGGATAGGAAGAATCAATATCGTAAAAATGGCCATACTGTCCAAGGTAATTTACGGATTCAATGCCATCCCCATCAAGCTACCAATGACTTTCTTCACAGAATTGGAAAAAATTACTTTAAAGTTCATATGGAACCAAAAAAGAGCCCTCATTGCCAAGACAATCCTAAGCCAAAAGAACAAAGCTGGAGGAATCATGCTACCTGACTTCAAACTATACTACAAGGCTACAGTAACCAAAACAGCATGGTACTGTTGTTATAGACCAGTGGAACAGAACAGAGCCCTGAGAAATAATACCACACATCTACAACCATCTGATCTTTGACAAACCTGAGAAAAACAAGCAATGGGAAAAGGATTCCCTATTTAATAAATGGTGCTGGGAAAACTGGCTAGCCATATACAGAAACCTGAAACTGGACCCCTTCCTTATACCTTATACAAAAATTAACTCAAGATGATCGGATTAAAGACTTAAGTGTAGACTTAAAACTATTAAAACCCTAGAAGAAAACCTAGGCAATACCATTCAGGACATAGGCAAGAGCAAAGACTTCATCACTAAAACACCAAAAGCAATGGCAACAAAAGCCAAATTTGATAAATGGGATCTAATAAACTAAAGAGCTTCTGCACAGCCAAAGAAACTATCATCAGAGTAAACAGATAACCTACAGAATGGGAGAAAATTTTTGCAATCTATCCTTCTGACAAAGGGCTAATATCCAGAATCTACAAATGACTTAAACAAATTTATGAGAAAAAAAAACTCCATCAAAAAGCAGTCAAAGGATGTGAACAGACACTTTGCAAAAGAAGGCATTTATGCAGCTAGCAAATGTATGAAAAAAAGCTCATCATCACTGATCATTAGAGAAATGCAAGTCAAAACCACAATGAGATACCATCTCACACCAGTTAGAACGGCAATCATTAAAAAGTCAGGAAACACCAGGCCAATACCCTTGATTAACACAAATGCAAAAATCCTTAATAAGATACTAGCAAACTGAATCCAGCAGCAAATCAAAAAGCTAATCCACCACAATGAAGTAGGCTAATCCACCAAGATCAAGTAGGCTTCTTCAACATATAAAGATCAATAAGTGTGATTCATCGTGTAAACATAAGTAATAACAAAACCACATGATCATCTCAATAGATGTAGAAAAGGATTTCAATAAAATTCAACATCCCTTCTTGTTAAAAATCCTCAACAAACTAGGTATTGAAGGAACATACCTCAAAGTAATAAGAGCCATTTATGATAGATTCACAGCCAACATCATCCTGAATGGGCAAAAGCTGGAAGCATTCCCCTTTGAGAACTGGAACAAGACAAGAATGCCCACTGTCACTACTCCTTTTCAACATAGTACTGGAAGACCTCGCCAAGGCGATTAGGCAAGAGAAAGAAAGAAAAGGCAGCCAAATAGGAAAAGATGAAGTCAAACTATCTCTGTTTACAGATGATACAATTCTATACCTAGAAAAACCCTGTAAGACTCTACTCAAAAGCTCCTAGACCTGATAAACAATTTTAGCAAAGTTTCAGGATACAAAATCAATGTACAAAAATCAGTAACATTTCTATACACCAGCAACATCCAAGCTGAGAGCCAAATTAAAAGCACAATCCCACTCGCAACAGCCATGAAAAGAATACCTAGGAATACAGCTAACCAGGGAGATGAACACCCCCTAGGATGAGAATTTCAAAACACTGCTGACAGAAATCAGAGACTATATAAACAAACAGAAAAACATTTCATGCTCATGGACAGGAAGCATCAATATTGTTAAAATGGCCATACTGCTCTAAGCAATTTGCAGATTCAATGCTATCCCTATCAAACTACCAATGACATTCTTCACAGAATTAGAAAAAGCTATCTTAAAATTCGTATGGAACCAAAAAGAGCCTGAATAGTCAAAGCAACCCTAACCAAAAAGAGCAAAGATGGAGGCATCACATTACCTGACTTCGAACTATGCTATAAGGCTACAGTAACCACAACAGCATGGTACTGGTACAAATAAGTTACTAAAAGTAAAAGAAATTTAAAAATCTAAACAGAGGAATTTCCTCACCTCCAAAAAGAAAATGCATTTAAAGAAATGGGTAAAGATGTTGAATTTATATCCCTGCTGTCTCCAAAAATAACAAAATAAAAAATACCAG
Organism: Rhinopithecus roxellana; assembly: GCF_007565055.1. Taxonomy (NCBI): domain Eukaryota; kingdom Metazoa; phylum Chordata; class Mammalia; order Primates; family Cercopithecidae; genus Rhinopithecus; species Rhinopithecus roxellana. Next base: position 86,047,129 of record NC_044549.1, on the reverse strand, counting down.
GGCTAGATGAATTTGTGGGATAATTTTAGTAAACCCTTAAAAAGCACTTCCAAGTGAATTAAAACTTTCCAAGAAAGTAAATTGAAACTTCCAAATTATTTTTATGAAGTAAATATTAGTCGTACACACACATATATACCAACTACTGCCTTATCTCACTTATTATTGCCAATATAAAAATCTTTTACAAACTATTAGGAAAGAGAATCCAGCAATAAACTAAAAGAATACTTGATAAAAATCAACAATTCTGAAAAGAAAATCCAATCATACAAGAAAATCTGGATACATTCGTAATATAAAGTATATCTCAGTCCCAAAGCCAGGATCATGCTTCACAGTGAAACACTACACGTATCCCAATGTAATTCCAAAACAGAGCATGGGCACCCACCATCACCAGTTTGATTTGACATTGTTCTAGCCAATGAAATTAGACAGTAGAATGAAATGAGAATCATGGAAACTATCACTATTTTCAGACAATATGATCGCATACCTAAAAAATCCAAACTACTACAAGCAATGAGAGAATTCAAATTCGGTAAGTTAATACAATGTAAAATTTAGAAACCAATTACCTTCATATATAAAAACAATTTGTTAAAGCACATATTGGAAGAAAACTTTCCATTCACAACACCACCACAAGAAGATAAAATACCTAGAAATAAACTCACCAAGACATATGTAATACCTTTATGAAGAAAACGTTTAAGTGCTTTAAAAAGTTGCTGCAGCTGTGGGGAAGCGGGCACTGTAACACACTGCTGTTGGAAGCATGAGGTGACAGAAGGGCAATCTGATAACACCAACCCAAACTACAAATGCATACACCCTTTGAGACATAACTCCACTTCTACAAATTTGTCCTAAAGTTATACTTGTCCACGTATAAAATCACACAAAATAAAAGTTCATTCATTGCATCATTGTTTCAATGGCTGAAGATTAAGAACAATTTGCCTATCAATAGAAGAATGGTTAATTTAGGCTAATTCATATAAGGCAGTATTAGGCAGCTATGCAAACGTGATGAAGCTTTCATGTACTGATAAGAAATATCACCAAAAAATGATTTGATTAAAAAGCAAGGTGTAGAAAGGTTTGTAGAATAATATACCTTTTGTAGAAAAAAATGAAATATGAACTTTTTAAAAAATGTGCATTAAAAACTTAAGAGCACCTAAGAAATGAATGTCAGTGCTGGGCATGTGGATAACGCAAGCAGATGCAAGATGAGGTTGGATGGGAGTCTATGAAGTGGCACTCTGCAGATTACTTTTTAATCACAGCAACATAACATAATGCCTACTTACAAAATTAAACTAAAAGAAAACGTTGCTAGTGGCATTAAAAATTATACAACCATTATAATGGCGAAGACAAACTACATTATGCTGCAGTACCTATCTCTAAATCACAGAGGCTTCTCTTAACAAAAGTGTTATTTCTCCCTCTGTATTTCTCCCTCTGTCCATGTCCATCATGGGTTCATTGACTGGGCTCTCTTCTACGTGGTTCTTCATCAGTCCCCATGCAGAGGAAAAAGTGCTCCTCACGGACTCACGCTGACCATTCAATCTTCCAGCCCAGAAATGACACTTGTCACTTCTGCTTACAATCCATTGGCTAGGACTAGTCACATGGCCCCACACAAAGCACAAAGAGGGTTTAAGGCAAGTAGGATATATATTGGTAAGCTACAGTAATAACAACCATAACGATTTTGGAGAACAACTTTAACGATTTTGGAGAACAACTTTAACAACTTTAAAGTTGTTTTTTGGAGAACAACTTTAACGAACAACCATCACGATTTTGGAGAACAACTTTAAAATACTACTTAGATAACATAAAAGCCATTGAAAACATCCATACACTTTGATCTAGCAATTACACTTCTGGGAATGTTTAATGAAATATTCCTAAGTAATTATAAATAAATGGGTAGAAATGTTTCATCCCTGGACATAACACTCACCAAAATGGAGTGAACTGTTCTTTAACTCTAAGGCAGATAAGTGCCCCAACACCATTGTCCTTAAAAAAATAAAGTTATAAATAGCTGTAAAAAAAAAAAAAAAAAAAAAAAGAAAGAAAGAAAGAAAGCAAATAAGCCCAGATGCAAAGATAGTGTTTTGCTTTTAATTACTGGGGCATTGATCAGCTTTCTTATATACTCCAGTGGTGAAATTCAATTTTGAAAATCCTTTGAAATGAAGTAATATATATTAATGATTTATATCAGGTCCTGAGGTATATGCTTTGCAGTAAATTTGGCGCAAGTTTATTTCGACTTCAGGAGGAACAAATGTCTTCATTTAACAAGGTCTTCTCTAACAATGGAAAATGGATAATTACAGCAAATGAAAAGATATACAAGCTCAAAAAATGAGCCTAATTTCACTGTGGATTATTGAAAGATATAGATATATTCTTTTAACAGAAAGGTCATTTAGTTAATTTGCGGCCAAATTGTTCTACACATTTTAAAAGATAATATAATGGACTCCTTTAAGAGCTTGGACCTTGGAGTCAGACACGCCTGGGTTTGGATCTTAGTTTTTCTCTTTAATAACTGTGTGAACTAGACAAGTACTTGTCTCTAGATGTCTCTCTCCTTGCCTATAAAATGGAGGTAGTACTTGTACATGTTTCGTAATGTGCTATTATATAAAGATTAAATGAAATATTTGTGTAGCATTTATTGATAAGACTCATGATTAGTGCTGAATAAATGTTAAGTGAATTAGGGTTCTCCAGAGATACAATCAACAGACAATCAACAGGGTGTGTGTGTGCATACACATATACACACGCACAAACACATATACACACTCATATATAAATACATATGTATCCATCTAAGAGAGAGAGAGAAATAGCAAGAAGTGGGGGAGAAAGATCAATTTCATTGATTTTCAGGAATTGGCTCATGAGATTGTGGTGGCTGGCAAGTTCAAAACCTGCATGGCAGCCATGCAGGAAGGCAGGCAACCCAGGGAAGACCTGAAGAATAGACATTGCAGTTTGAAGCCAAAGGCAGTCCACTGGCAGAATTCCTTCTTCTTTGGAGGAAATCAGTTGTTTTCTCAAGGCTTTCAACTGGTTGGATGAGACCCACCCAATTTATGGAGGGAAATCTGCCTTATTAATTTCAAATCTACTAATTTAAATGATAATCTCATGTTTAAAAAAAAAAAAAAAACCTTCACAGCAACATCCAGATGTGTTTGATTATACATCTGGGTATGGTAGCCTACACATGGACACATAAAATGAACCATCATGTTAGATATTGTCTACTAGTTTATTTGTGTGAGGCTTTATTCTTCACTACATTCTTTCACATATATCATCTCAGTTTTTCCTTTTTTTTTTTTTTCATGTTTAGTTCTGGGGTACATGTGCAGAATGTGCAGGTTTGTTACATAGGTAAATGTGTGCCATAGTGGTTTACTGCACCTATCAACCCATCACCTAGGTATTAAGCACAGCATACACTAGCCATTCTTTCTAATACTCTCCCTCCCCACACTCTACCTCCCAATAGGCCCCAGTGTGTGTTGTTCCCTTCCCTAGGTCCATGTGATCCCATCGTTCAGCTCCCACTTGTAAGTGAGAATATGTGTTGTTAGGTTTTCTGTTCCTGTGTTAGTTTGCTGAGGATAATGGCTTTCAGCTTCATCCATGTCGCTGCAAAGGACATAATCTCATTCCTTTTTATGGCTACATAATATTCCATGGTGTATGTATATGTACCACATTTTCTTTATCATCTATCATTGACAGGCATTTGGGTTGCTTTCATGTCTTTGCTATTTTAAACAGAACTGCAATGAAAATACGGGTGCATGTATCCTTGTAATAGAATGATGGTTTATATTTCCTTTGGGTATATACCATGTAATGGGATTGCTAGGTCAAATGGTATTTCTGGCTCTAGCTCTTTGAGGAATCACCACACCATCTTTCACAATGGTTAAACTAATTTACATTCCCACTTTTTAATGGGGTGGTTTTTGTTTTTCTTATTCAACCACATTGAGTCAGCTTTAATACATTTGGATTTTATAGACAATGTTATTGAAATAAAGCACCTTGCTTAAAAGAGGATATAACTTTGAAAAACACAGATTTTTCAGTGTTATTATTTTACAGATGAGAAAAATAAAGCCTGACTCAATTATTTTTGGGTATTCACTATGTTTAGGTAAAACATTTTTCTATTCATAGCAAAGCACATAGATATAAGTAGGACATAGTTCTTGACTTTAAGAATTTTGTAGCCTAATGAAGGTTAGTAACCAGTTCAAAGCCATAGAGCTGGTTAGTCTTGTTTTGATTGCCAGTGGCTTGGATTATCCTATAATAGAAGGTATAGATTCTTGTTTCAAAAAGTCAAGGGAATCACTGAACAAGTTTTTTTAAGTAAAATATGCCACATTTTCTTTACTCATTCATCTGTTGATGGCCACTTAGATTGCTCCCTGTGAATAATGCTACAGTGAACATGGGGGTGCAGGTATCTCTTCAACACACAGATTTCAGTTCCTTTGGATATATACGTGGAGGTGAGATTGCTGGGTCATATGGTCATTCTATTTTCAGACTTTTGATGAGTCTCTACCATTTTTCATAATGGTTGTGCTAATTTACCTTCACTCCAACCATGTAAAGGATTGCATTTTCCCTGCATCCTTTCCAACACTTGTTACCTTTTATCTTTTTTTTAGAAATCACATTTATTAATTTTTTACGTTAAGTTCTGTGATACATGTGCACAATGAGCAGGCTTGTCACACAGGTATATGTGTGCCATGGTGGTTTGCTGTACCTACTGACCTGTCATCTAGGTTCCCTTCCCTTGACCCCCGCCCCAGCATGTGTTGTTCCCCTCCCTCCCTGTGTCCATGTTTTCTCATTGTTCAACTCCCACTTATGAGTGAGAACATGCAGTGTTTGGTTTTCTGTTTCTATGTTAGTTTGCTGAGGATGATGGCTTCCAGCTTCATCTATGTCCCTGCAAAGGACATAATCTCATTCCTTTTTATGGCTGCACAGTATTCTATGGTGTATAAGTACAAAATTGTCTTTATCCAGCCTATCACTGATGGGCATTTGGGTGGTTCCATGCCTTTGCTATTGTAAACTAGTGCTGCAATGAATACACGTGTACATGTGTCTTTATAGTAGAATGTTTTCTATTTCTTTGGGTACATACCCAGTAATGGGATTGCTGGGTCAAATGGTATTTCTGGTTCTAGATCCTTAAGGAATTGCCACACTGTCTTCCACAATGGTTGAACTAATTTACACTCCCACCAACAGCATAAAAGTGTTCCTATCTCTCCACAGCCTTGCCAGCACCTATTGTTTCTTGACTTTTTAATAATCACCATTCTGACTGGTGTGAGGTGGTATCTCATTGTGGTTTGATTTGCATTTCTCTGATGATCAGTGATGTTGGGCTTCTTTTCATATGTTTTTTGGCCACATAAATGCCTTCTTCTGAGTAGTGTCTGTTCATATCCTTTGCCTACTTTTTGATGGGGTTATTAGTTTTTTTTTTCTTGTAAATTTGTTTAAGTTCCTTGTAGATTCTGGATATTAGACCTTTTCAGGTGGGTACACTGCAAAATTTTCCACCATTCTATAGGTTGCCTGTTCGCTCTGATAGTAGTTTCTTTTGCTGTACAGAAGCTCTTTAGTTTAATTATATCCGATTTGTCAATTTTGACTTTTGTTGCCATTGCTTTTGACATTTTCATCATGAAGTTTTTGCCCATGCCTATGTCCTGAATGGTATTGCCTAGGTTTTTTTTTTAGAGTTTTTATGGTTTGGGGTTTTACATCTAAGTCTTTAAGCCATCTCAAGTTAATTTTTGTATAAGGTATAAGGAAGGGGTCCAGTTTCAGGTTTCTGCATATGGCTAGTCAGTTTTCTCAGCACCATTTATTGAATAGGAAATTCTTTCCCCATTGCTTGTTTTTGTCAGGTTTGTCGAAGCTCAGATGGTTGTAGATGTGTGGTTTTATTTCTGAGGTCTCTGTTCTGTTTCATTGGTCTATATGTCAGTTTCAGTACCAGTACCATGCTATTTTGGTTACTGTAGCCTTGTAGTATAGTTCAAAGTCAGGTAACATGATGCCTCCGGCTTTTTTCTTTTTGCTTAGGATTGTCTTGGCTATACCGGCTATTCTTTGGTTCCATATGAAATTTAAAGTAACATTTTTCTAATTCTGTGAAGAATGTCAATGGTAGTTTAATGGGAATAGCATTGAATCAATATATTACTTTGGGCAGTATGGTCATTTTCGTGATATTGATTCTTCCTATCTACGAGGATGAAATGTTTTTCCATTTGTTTCTGTCCTCTCTTATTTCCTTGACAACGGTTTGTAGTTCTTGAAGAGGTCCTTCACATCTCCTTGTTAGCTGTATTTTATTCTCTTTGTAGCAAGGGAGTTCACTCATGATTTGGCTCTCTGCTTGTCTATTGTTGGCATATAGGAATGTCAGTGATTTTTGCACATTGATTTTGTATCCTGAGACTTTGTTGAAGTTGCTTATTAGCTTTAGGAGTTTTGGGGCTGAGATGATGGGGCATTTTCTTTTTCTTAGATGGAGTTTTGCCCATCTAAAAAAGGCTGGAGTGCAATGGTATAATCCCAGCTCACTGCAACCTCCACCTCCCAGTTTCAAGTGCTTCTCCTGCCTCAGCCTCCCAAGGAGCTGAGACTATGGGCACGTGCGATTACACCCAGCTAATTTTTGTATTTTTAGTAGACATGGGGTTTCACCACATTGGCCAGGCTGGTCTCGAACCCCTGACCTCAGGAGATCCACCTTCCTTGGCCTCCCAAAGTGCTGGGACTACAGGCTTGAGCCACTGTACCTGGCTGACGATAGGGTTTTCTAAATATAGAATCATGTCATCTGCCAACAGGGACAATTTGACTATCTCTCTTCCTATTTAAATACCTTTATTTCTTTTTCTTGCCTGATTGTCTTGGCCAGAACTTCCAATACTATGTTAAACAGGAGTAGTGAGAGAGGACATCTTTCTCTGGTGCCAGTTTTCAAAGGGAATGCTTCCAGCTTTTGCTCATTCAATATATTGGCTATGGGTTTATCACAAATAGCTCTTATTATTTTGAGATATGTCCATCAATACCTAGTTTATTGACAGTTTTTAACATGAAGCAAGTTGAATCTTATCAAAGGCCTTTTCTGTATCTATTGAGATAATTATGTGGTTCTTGTCTTTGTGTTTATGTGATTAATTATGTTTATTAATTTGCATATGTTGAACTTGTCTTACATCCCAGGGATGAGGCCAACCTGATCACGGTGGATACGTTTTTTGATGTGCTGCTGGATTCGGTTTGCCAGTATTTTATTGAGGATTTCACATCACTGTTCATCAGGGATATTCGCCTGAAGTTTTCTTTTTTTGTTGTGTCTCTGCCAGGTTTTGGTATCAGGATGATGCTGGCCTCATAAAATGAGTTAGGGAGGAGTCCCTCTATTTTAATGTTTGGAATAGTTTCAGAAGGGACGGTACCAGCTCCTTTTTGTACCTTTGGTAGAATTCAGCTGTGAATCTGTCTGGTGTTGGGCTTTTTTTGGTTAGTAGGCTATTAATTACCACCTCAATTTCAGAACTTGTCTATTGGTCTATTCAGGGATCTGACTTTTCAGGAATTCAACTTTTTTCAGGAATGCAGGGATTTGACTATTCGGGATTCAGAGCTTGTCTATTTATCTATTCAAGGATTCAACCTCTTCGTCGTTTAGTCTTGGGAGGGTGTGTGTGTCCAGGAATTTATCCATTTCTTTCAGGTTTTCTAGTTTAATTGAGTAGAGCTATGTATTGTATTCTCTGATGGTAGTTTGTATTTCTGTGGGGTAAATTCTTTTCTCTAAGAATGTGGAATATTGGTCCCCACTCTCTTCTGGCTGCTAGGGTTTCTGCTGAGGTGTCCATTTTTAGTCTGATGGGCTTCCCTTTGTAGGTGAGCTGGCCTTTCTGTCTGTCCTTAACAGCTTTTCCTTCATTTCTAACCTGGAGAATCTGATGACTGTGTCTTGTGATTGATCTCATGGAGTACCTTAGTGGTGTTCTCTGTATTTCCTGAATTTGAATGTTGGTCTGTCTTGCTAGATTTGTGAAGTTGTCCTGGATAATATCCTGACGTACGTTTTCCAGCTTGTTTCCATTCTCCCTGTCTCCTTCAGGTATTCCAATCAATCGTAGGTTCGGTCTTTTTATGTAGTCCCATATTTCTCAGAGGCTTTGTTCCTTTTCATTTTCTCTAATTTTGTCTGCATGTCTTATTTCAGCAAGGTGGTCTTCAAACTCTGGTATTTTTTCTTCTGCTTGGTCAATTGGTCTATTGATAGTTGTGCATGCTTCACGAAGTTCTCATTCTATGTTTTTCAGCTCCATCAGCTCATTTATGTTCCTCTGTAAACTGATTATTCTAGTTAGCAGCTCCTCTAACCTTTTATGAAGGTTTTTAGCTTCTTTGCATTGTGTTAGAACATGCTCCTTTAGCTCAGCACGGTTTGTTACTACCCATCCTCTAAAGCCTCCTTCTGTCAATTCATCCATCTCATCCTCTGTCCAGTTCTGCATCCTTGCTGGAGAGGTGGTGTGATCATTTGGAGAAGAGGCACTCTGGCCTTTTGGGTTTTCAACGTTTTTTTGTTGATTCTTTTTCATCTTCATGCATTTGTCTAGTTTTGATCTTTGAGGCTGCTGACATTTGGGTGGGGTTTCTGTGAGGACTTTTCAAATTGTTGTTGATGCTGCTACTGTTTGTGTGTCCTTCTTTCAATGGTCAGGTCCCTCTTCTGTAGGGCTGCTGTGGTTTGCTGGGGATTCACTTCTAGCCCTATTCATCTGGTTCGCTCCCGCATCTGGAGATGTCACTCAAGGAGGCTAGGAGGTTCTCACCCAACTGGGTGGCACTCGCCTGGGCTGCGCAGATTCCTCAGAACCAACAGGAGGAGAGGCTAAGTCTGTTTGTCTGTAGAGACTGTGGCTACCCTTCTGTTTAGGGGGAGATCAGAGCTCTGTCCCTGAGCTCTTGGCTAGAGTTGCTGGAGTTCCTGCAGGGAGGCTCTGCCCAATGAGGGGGATGGGTCAAGGTCAGGCCTGAAGAGGCACTATGGCTGCAGTATGCCACAGCAGTGAGTTGGGTTGTGGGGGGACACCTCTTGGGACCAAGTCGTGTAGTCTCCCTGGCTCCAGTAGGTGAAAAGCACAGCCTAGAGTTATACAGATGGCTGTCACCCTTCCACCACCCAGGGAACTTAGCATGTTAGGCAGCTAGCACTCCCAGTGTTGGCTGACATCCCTCCCCCAGGAACTCAAATGGCTTAGACAGCAGGCAGCCGCAGCCTCAGCTGTGGTGCGGGGAACCCCTCCCCACAGATTCTAAGTAGATTCTTAAGCAGATTCTAGCTGAGAGGATGTTGAGAAACTGCGTAGCTCCAGGGTTGGAACCCTAGGCCCCGGTGGCATGGGTTCACAAGTGGGATCTTCCAATCCATGGGTTGCACATTTCCATGGAAAAAGCATGGTTTCCCGGCTGGGTAGCATGTTCATTCATCACCTCCCTTGGCTGGGGGTTGGTGGCTCCCCTGCCCCATATGGCTCTCAGGTGGGCCACCACACCACATTGCTCTTCCTTCCTTTCTGTGGGTCATGCTAGCCACCTAGTCAGTTCTGATGAGAGAACCTGGATACCTCTGTTGCTGGTGCAGGATTCACACATTATTATGGTTATTTTTGATGGGAGCCTCCAGTCGCCGCTGCTTCCCATTGGCCATCTTGGCCCTGCCCCTGCATCTCATTTTCAAAATTTAATCTTAAGAACATTCTAGTAAGATAAAATGATAAGTACATACACTTATAGGTATGTGCTTTTTCTTTCCATATAAAGGAAAAGATAAGGACAAGGGCAGCAGCAACGGGTGCCCCAGACAGATTATTGGTAGGAGCTCCTATCTTCAATTGTGGAACTATTTAGAAATGTTCCATAAAGATGTAATGTAACAAACAAACACACCAGGAGGATGGGTAGGGTGTCCATGGTAAAGGGTGTAGATGAGTAGAAAGATTATTCTAAGTAGAAAACGATGGTTACAAAGGCCCCACGAAAGAGTGCATTCACAGAACAAAAAGCAATTGAGCTTGGAGACATGTTCAGGAGCAGTGGGAAATTAGACTGGCAAGGTTGGGTGGGATGGGGTGGGGCGCAGGTAGTCGGGGGTGCTATAACGAGAGCCCTGCCTGCCAGGCCAGAAGTGAGATCTCATTTGGTAGATCCAGGTGGGAAAGTATTTAAGCATACTGGAGCTATGCTTACACATTTAGTCCAACAGCATTCCAGGTTAGGAAGACTAAAAATGGAAAGGTGAGGGGAAAATGAGTATGAGGTATATGCAGTGCACGTGCATGTATGTGAAAATGTGTTTGGGAGAAGGTAATAGTAAGCCTATGCAAAACTCTTCTTGAAGAACAAACAGATAGATGGTGACAAAAAGCATGATGATGCTATTACAGTAATAAGCTCTTGCTATGTATTAGACCCTATGTTGGGGGCTTTACATCTATATTTGCAGTTAATTCACACAATTCTAGAGGTTTTTAAAAAAAAAAAAAAAATTCAACATTGATAAAACCAAAGCCTAAAGAAATTAAATGATGAATCCAAAACCTCACAGTAACAGGCCTCTGAGCCCAAACTAAGCCATCATATCCCCTGTGACCTGCACATATACATCCAGATGGCCTGAAGCAACTGGAGAACCACAAAAGAAGTGAAAATACCACAAAAGAAGTGAAAATACTTGCCTTAACTGATGACATTCCACTATTGTGATTTGTTCCTGTCCCACCCTAACTGATCAATTGACCTTATGACATTCCTTCTCCTGGACAATGAGCCTCAGAAGTTCCCCACCAAGCACTTTGTAACCCCTGCCCCTGCCTGCAAGAGAAAAACCCCCTTTGACTATAATTTTCCACTATCTACCCAAATCCTGTAAAATCACCCCACCCCTATCTCCCTTTGCTGACTCCTTTCTCAGACTCAGTCCTCTTGCACCCAAGTGAATAAACAGCCTTGTTGCTCACACAAAGCCTGTTGGTAGACTCTTCACACGAATGCACATGACACACAGCAGGGAAGGGGTGAAGTGAGATTCAAATCCAGCTCAAATTGTGCTGGTTCCATCACCCCTCACTTATCACTGGAAGAGGAGTGAATGGAATTCATAAATTTTCCCTGAATCTACTATAACAGCATAAGAATCCATATCCTGTGCTTGCTTGGACTTAACTTATGACTTGATGTCTGCTGCAACCAATCAGACTATAAACTCCTCCAGGGTGGCAGTGCTCCTTTTGTTTGTCTTTGTATCCCTAAACAGCACACCACATACTGTTTATTCATTTATATATATGCATTTATTTATACCACAAATATTGACTATCTTCAATAAACCAGGCCCTGTACTAGACACTAACATTAAACAACAAAATAAAGCGATAGGACTCACAAGAATGCAGACGTGATGGTGGTGGTTGTGGCTGGATTATGAGTTCATGGGCATTATTTTATCTTGGCACTTTTGTGTAAGTTTGAAATTTTTCATAATAAAAAATTATTTTAAAAGAAAAAAGGATTCCACTGAAAGCATTCTCATCAAGGTTACCACTGAGTTGCTTGTCGCTAAACATGTTTAATTCTGCTCTGTCTTCATTTGCCTTGACAAATGTCTCCTTGAGCAATTGAAAATACTTGAGAAAAAAAAAAAAGGAAGGAAGAAATAAGCAGAGGCCAGGGTAAGGGGCCCACACCCTCTCCTGTTTTCCTCTCATCTCTCAAGCTTCTGTTTCTCCATTGTCTTCCCTTCCTGAGTCTCCTTTTCCATTTCTCATCCTTTAAATGTCAGAATTGTACATGCCTGCATTTCTACCCTTTGTTTCTTCTAACCTGTCCCATTCTTTCTCACTGTTCTCATCTCCTCCCCAGGTTTTCAATACTGTTCATAGGTTGAAACCTTCCCAGGCAATAGTGACAGATCAGATTTCTCTCTGGAACATCAAATCAGGTTTCAAATACTATGGGGAATATGTTCTTAGGTTGAGGAAAGAGACCATTTCCCTTACTGTCTCCTGTCTCCAAAGAAAAGGAGGAAGTAAAAACTGAAAAATAACAGACTGATTGTCACCACTGGCCAGGCCTGAAGGTTAAAGATTAATCCCCTACTTGCTTGTAACCCCCACCCCTGTCAGCAAGAGAAAAACCCTAATTGCTTGTGCTATCTATAGATCACAGACAATGGTATGGAGAAATACTTGCCTTGCTTACCCCCACCTAGTCACGTATCCCACGCTTGCTCAGTCTATCACGACCCTGTCACATGGACCCCTTAGAGTTTTAAGCCCTTAAAAGGGCTAGGAACTCTTTCTTCAGAGAGCTCCGTTCTTGAGACACTAGTCTGCCGATGCTCCTGGCCGAATAAAGCCACTTCCCTCTTTAACCCCGTGTCTGAGGGGTTTTGTCCATGGCTCGTCCTGCTACAAGGTATTCCACAGGCATCTCAAAGCCAAAACATCCGAAGTATTCTCTTCACCTTTTTCCTCATCCAGCTCCTGACCCCTCACTCTTCCCTCTGTTTTGTTACTTACTTTATCTCAGAAAGGGGGAATGACCTGCACTCAAAGTTGTCCACCACATCCTCCTAAAAATCTCCTTATCTATGTCACTCCCTTTGCTTAATAAATAATGGAAAGATGAATAAATAGAACTCAAGATATTTCCCCCAATGACTAATCCTATAAAATAAACAAAACACCAAATTGAATATATTTCAAATATTTCATTATATTCCAAATTGACTGAAAATGTTTTCCTTTAAAAGTTGACTAAATGAGGCTGGGCGCAGTGGCTCATGCCTGTAATCCCAGCACTTTGGCAAGCTGAGGCAGGCGGATCATCTGAGGTCAGGAGATCAAGACCAGCCTGCCCAACATGTCAAAACCCTGTCTCTACTGAAAATACAAAAAATTAGCCAGGAGTGGTGGTGCATGCCTGTAGTCCCAGCTACTCAGGAGGTTGAGGCAGGAAAATCACTTGAACCCAGGAGGCAGAGGTTGAGGTGAGCCGAGATTACACCACTATACCACAGCTTGGGCGACACAGCAAGACTCCATCTCAAAAGAAAAAAAAAAATATTGACTAAATGAATACAGATCTAGCTTATGACTGATAATTTTTCTACTTGCATAGTGCAAAAAGAAAAAATGTCTAGGCCTTAACAATTATGTCTTATATGAACATTTATTCAAAAACTGTTTAAATTTTGTGCTCAAGGTAAAAAAAAAAAGTTATTTTGAGATACTACTTCATCAACACTGCAAATTCTCAGACAATGAACTCACCTCAAATGTAACCTGCATAGATTGTATGTGAACCCTGAGTTTCAAATACCAACTAGATTACCAAGAGTAAAGAGATATTCTACTTTTCAGACACATTTTAGTATACTTCCTGTTAAACTGTTACTGTGGAGAAAACTATATGGAAACAACTGTTCATGATAGCTGACTTTAAATAACTGAAATTCTAATGTGTAGATGAGGTAGACTTGTCCAATGTGTCTTTGAAGACCAAATGTTCCTGATAGGTAACAGCTCAATTTAAGAAAAGATGTCATTACCAGGCAGAGCTTCTCCAAAATAGCTTCAAATGGAAGCCATTCTCAAAGATATCAGCACAGGTACTCTCAAAGCAGATGGAAGGTTACACTGGATGACCTCCAAATAGTCCTCCCAATTATGAAACATAAGGACTTTCTATCCTCAAAAGGTGGAAATGAATATTAAAATAGTAACACTGTCATAATTCAAAATTGACTTAATAAACTAATATGTCTATGTCCACCATAACTGCCAAGCCTCAAGAGGACACATACCACCTTAAGAATAACCACGGCTAAAGGAATCGCAAGGTAGGTAATCTTGAGAAGTCAACTAACTTTGTCTTCAGTGCTTCCTGGCCCTGGGAGTCTCCCCAGCACCCATGGTACTGTCTATGACAGCACTTCGGAGCCCTCCTCCTTTCACCTCACCATGGTCAAGACTGCTCATCAAGATCTAGCATGTACATTTCCCATTCCCTCAAGCTCTGCTCCTTCCTACATAAAAAATGGTCAATGATATGCTAAAGAGATAATCTCAAGTCTAGGGAAAGAAGAAAATTTAAGAGGGTGTCTAGTCTAATGGCTACATTTGTATTTATGAAACTAAAAAAATCCTGTCCTCTAACTTACACATAAAACTTACCCTCATATCATCTGGGACCTGAGAACATCTCTGGTTCAGAACTTTCAGGATCTGGTAACTACCAGGAGGGCCTAAGGCAAAAGGGAGAGAAAACAAACAGACCCCATATTCATCACAGATAAGACGCAATTGTCTCCAACAGCCCTTACATTCTTGCCCCACCACCAATACCCTTAGCAGGCTGTCCAGAGTCAGCCTTCCCGTCGCAACCTATGGCCCAGATTTTCCCAATCCTCAGCTGCTCAAAACTTCCCTGTCCTGAGTCTGATCCAATAAGCTGAAAAAAATACAGTAAACCTGTCATCAGTCTTTGATTTCTCACAAATAATTGGATCTACCCAGCAGGCTACCTGCGGTGATCATAGCTAAATATTGATAACAGTTAAATATTTTTTAAAATTAACCAAAATCTTACAGTCATTGTCAGCTCTAATATTCCTGGGCCATCAATTTTACAGGGCCATGGGAAGAGTAGCACCCCTACCCTCACTTCCAACACAATCATCTCTAAGAGTATTAGATCCTCATCTTAACATGCTTTGTGTGATCTATGAGCTTGAATTTTTGTCATACTCCCCTGCAATAGATGAGCCATGCAAATGTAATCTGCTCGCCTGAGCAGCTTCACTCTGCACCACTCTCTACTTCACATTTCTGAATCCCTGGCCCACTTTTATTTCTTCTTGAAGCCTATATGAATATTCATACCTCCCTTCTTCCCCACCTATACCTACCTTTACCTAGTTAATTTTTATACATCTGTTAAAAAATCTATTCAAATGTCAAATGTGTAGGAACACATTTTGAGAGCAAGTTATATTTATTTTCCGTATATTCTCAGAGCACCATGTCTTCTATCACAGTAATTACCAAAGCTCGAATTATTTTTATAAGTCTTTAATATTTGGCCTTCCACCAACAGGGGTGCTCCCAGAGGGTAATAAGCACCTGTCTTATGCTCAGCACTGGACCCCCAGCATTTAGCAGAGTGTCCAGCATGGTCTCATTAGCAGCAGCAAATCCATGCAGGTCTACAGCAACCTCAATTGTTGCCTCCTCAGAAAAAAGAATTTGATCAAGTAGCATAAGGCAGAGTGAGAGACCAAGGCAAGTTGTAGAGCAGGAGTGAACATTATTAAAAAGTTTAGAACAGAAACAAAGGGAAGTCACATACACTTGGAAGAGGGCCAAGCAGATGACTTGAGAGATTGAAGTGCCAGGCTTGACCTTTGACTTGGGTTTTATACATTGGCATTCTTCCTAAGTCTGCATCTCTTTTCCCCTGATTCTTCACCTGGGGTGGGCTGTCCACCTGTGCAGAGGCTTGCCAGCACCCGGAAGGGGCTTCATGCACAGTGTGTTTACTGAAGTTGCATGCATGCTCACTTGAGGTGTTTTCCCTTACCAGTCCGTCATTCCTAGAAGAAGGCCATATACCAGTTAAACTCTGCCATCTTTCCTCTTAGTGCACCTGCTTGAGCCCACTTGCCCAACTCCTGAGATCTTATTGGGAAGGTGCTGATCATCAGCTTCAAGTGTTTCTGTCTGTTGGGAGACAACCATTTCCTGGTGCCAGCTGTAACCAATTATTATTTTAGAGAGACAGTTTAACAACTGCCTGACCATCACCTGATGGTTGCTTGACATTCCGGGTTGGGGAAGGCCCTCTCCTGCCCTTGCTCATGTGTGACTAGCTACCTACTGCAATGGTCTCAAATGTTTGTGAAATAAATGATTCAACTTGGTAAAAATGGAGATCTTCAAGATAGTCAGAATATCATCAGCCTGAAAAGTCTGAATTATCAAATAACACCTATAAAGAAACTCTGGTTATAGAACAGGTGGGGAAAAAGAAAAATGAAACGGCTTAAACTTTTTTGCAAATAAAAGGAAAACCTTGGCAACACATATGCCTTAAAACTTGGAAGACAAATCCATTTGCACACTTTATCTTCCGGAGGCTGGTAAACATTTGCATAAAAATGAATTCAAAATTTAAATAAAGCTCCGTTCATCAGCCATTATATAAGAAGCTAAACCCTAATAAGGAGGTTTCAGAAATTATCATAGCCCAAACAGGGAGAAGTTTTCAAACAAAAGGAGTAGGCCCCAGACAATCTGAGAAAATTCCATACAAGTTTTAGTTATCACAAAAGACATAGTGAACACTTACCTCACAGGGATGTGTAATCTGCAAAGTACTCAGTGATCAAGAGAAGTCAATGACTTAAGAGTTTAGATCCAGAGCAGTGATTCTCAAACAGCCTGTTTCAGAATCACCTGGAGATTCCCACAGAGATTCTGGCTCCATCTACACAGATTCTGGCTCCATCTACACAGCTTCTGATTCAGGAGGTCTGGGTGGCAATTTGCATTTCTAACAAGTTCCCAGGTGGTATTGATACTGCATGCTAGTTTGGAGACCATGCTTTGAGAAGCATTAACTAAAACTTTGAAATATAAAGCAAAAATCCTATGATGCAGGGAGAGGTACAGGGCTGAACTTTCCCTTCTCTTCTATCATTCTACAGTACACCTCCACAATCCAATATATCCCTCCCCGTGGCTGCCTAGTTCATACCCTTAAGTGAAGAGGGCAAGTAGGTCAAGTGTAGCCTATATAAAAGCTGTTTCCTACAGCTATGACATCTTCTCTGGAAGAAAGCCTTCCCAGCTCATAGGGGCCCAGCACAGAAAAACTCAAAAGAAAAGGGATTTGATCCTTGGCATTATTTAAAGTGACAAAAATAACTGCCAACTGTAGAATACTTTCACGTGCTCACAGTAACATACTCCATATAATTTAGTTTACACATCCTTATTACAGCCCTGTAGGTACATAGGATTCATCCTTGATTATTCACAAATTCTGCATATGTAAATTCACCTGCTTACTAAGATTTACTTATGATTTCAGTCAATACTCATAGCGTTTGGCAGTGTTTCTCAGATATGCACAAAACAATGACAATTGTGAGTAGCCCACCACATGCATTCACAGCTGAGGTCAAACAAGGCCAAACCATTGTGAGTGCTGCCTTATTGTTTCACCCTTTATATATAAATATGTGCCCTTTTTGCAGTCTATTTAGTACCAGGTTTTTTGTGTTTTTGTTATCTTGACTGCTGATTTTGCCACTTAGAATGACCCAAACATAGTGATACAGTGCTGTCTAGTGTTCCCAAGCACAAGAAGGATATGTCATACCCTATGAGGGAAAAAAAACATGTGTTAAGATAAGCTTTGTTCAACCATGGGTTAGAGTGCTATTGATCGTTAGCTCAATGTTAATGAATGAAGAATATATATTGCAAAGTGACTTTGAAAAGACACCCAAAACAGGATTATGTATTAATTAGTCGACAAAAATGTTATAACTATAAGCTCATAGGAACCTAACCTTGTATTTCTCTTAGGAGCAATAATTCAATACTTGCTAATACAGTGTTTGTGGTGACTTTATAACAAAACTGCAAATAACAAGAATCAACTGTACTAAGTAGAACACTGAAAATATATTTGTTGATTTCTATTTTACAAATAAGGAGACTGCAACTTAGAGAGACTAGAATACATGACAAGGAAGTATCAATATCTGGCTTCTAGCCAACTCCAAAGCTCCTGTCCAACCATGCTATCCTGCCACTCATTAGCACAGAGGAATGGCACATCACAATGCATGAACTCAAGGTTCAAATCCAGGCTCAGGCCTGATGTAACATGCAACGGTTATCTCCCTGTACCTGAGTTTCACTGTCCATAAAATGGAAATATTCATAATATCTCAGTGAGTTAATATGTGTAATATACTTAGAGCCTAAGTTAGTTTCAAAACTAATGGTCTATAGGATCAAGATCATATCTTACAATCAAACCTCAGGAAATCAACCTAGTAGATAAGGAAAAATCAGACCCAGCTAACAAATCAGGCTCTGAAGTCTAGAAGATTTATAGCCCCTGAGTGTTGTGTCCTCATATAAACAGGGACAAGAATTGAAAAGTTATAATTCTTTGCATATAACAGTATATCATCTCTCATCCTGTTACATGGCAGGAAGCACTCCATGCATGAATAAACACGCTCATTCTCTCCATAATAACCAGGTTTGAAATAATTATATTTGTCAATTCTGTTAAATCTATGGCTTTGAAATGACACTAAGAAAATATTAGTTCTCCAATTCTTTCCAGAGTGCAAAATAAGTTTATTTTCTTGTTCCAGAAAAATCAACCATGTTATAAAACGACAACTGCCATACTATTTGATTCTAAATACCAAGAGGGATTCACCTATAAGCAGAGGTTTGGATTTTTCTCTCCTGTTTTCTGAAATATAGCAATACTGCCTTCAGGTATACATAAGATTATGTAACAGATCTAATGAAATAGCACATTTAAATTTTAGCAGATGACTAGATCAAGGACCTAGCCAGGATGAGACCAAGATATAGGAGTATCCAGTATATGCTAATTAGTGTCCCTTCAAATAATATTCTTTAAATGTAGGTTTAAAATTTATTTAGAAGAGATGTTACATGTTGCATTGAGACAACAGAAGAGAAGAAAAGCTCTGCTGGCCATCCTCTTACATGAAACTCTGGCCTCAGACACACTCTAGAACTGGGTTTATCAACATTAGCACTATTGACATTTGGAAGCTGCATAATTATTTGTCGGGGTGGGGAGTGGGCATATCCTATCCAGTATTGAATGCACAGCAAAATCCCTGGCCTCTACTCACAAGAGGCCAGTAACCTCCCCCTACCAGTTGAGACAACCAGATATGTCTCAGACATTGCCAACAGTTTCCTGAGAACAAATCAGCACCTAAGAATCACTTCTCCAGAGAGGCAGGGATGGTATTTAGCTCCCTAGCACCAACAGGACCATGCTGGTGTCCATTGTTGGGGCTACATCCATACCATGCTACCTATGCAATATTTATAATATCAGCCCTGTGGAGGAATAGGATGAACAAGCCCCTTGGAATATCACTCCCTATCATGGGCAAGGGATGTATATGATAGGATATATATATGTATATGATCCAAGAGATGCAGCATATACAACACTCATTGTGGGGAAGCATGTAAACACAGTTCTCTCCACATCATCTCACCTGGAGGCTTGTTTCTATGTCCCTCATGGACTGGCACCTGGGTGCAACACATCTGATAAGCCCCTAAAGTTGCTATTCCTAGCACACAGTAAGTTTGATACATGACAGCTCTCGTTTTTATTATTCATAGAAGATTTTCCTCCATTGTCAGGTATTTTTTAACCTGGTGCTTTCAATTCTCAGAGTTTTGGGGTTTGTGAGTTTTTTTTTTTTTTTTTTTTTTTTTTTTTTTTTATCTAACAAGCTAAATCTATAATCTATACACCTAAAGAGAAGCCAAGCAATATCATTTTCATTATTTAGTATAAAATCTCTGGTTGGTACTGTATCAGTCTCTTACAGCATTAGTGACAATACTTTATTTTTTGGTGAGTATATACATTTCTGTTCCGTACAGTCACAAATACACGATGCATCTTGATTCAAACTATATCTCAGGTGATGATCCCCTCCCCCATCCTGCTGTTCACAGACTGGACCTACAAATGTTGGATTCGGACACAAAGCTAGAACCACCACCTCTAAAAGTGCTTTGGAGTATTATTTCCCATGTAGCTTGGTGCTTCCAAAAACTAAAAGCATAAATGCCTTCACCATAAATAACAGCAGGCAAGTGCCATATGGCTTAACAGTTGTGGTGTGGTTGCACATCACATCATTAGCCCTTGCATTAAACACCTTGATTAACAAGGGAGAGATGCGACCTGCACTTTGGAATTTTAGCCAAGAGCATCAGCAATTTTTTTTTTTTTATTATACTTTAAGTTCTAGGGTACATGTGCACAACGTGCAGGTTTGTTACATATGTATACTTGTGCCATGTTGGTGTGCTGCACCCATCAACTCGTCAGCACCCATCAACTCGTCATTTACATCAGGTATAACTCCCAATGCAAGCCCTCCCCCCTCCCCCCTCCCCATAATAGGCCCCAGTGTGTGATGTTCCCCTTCCTGAGTCCAAGTGATCTCATTGTTCAGTTCCCACCTATGAGTGAGAACATGCGGTGTTTGGTTTTGTGTTCTTGCGATAGTTTGCTGAGAATGATGGTTTCCCAGCACCGATTGTCCAGCACTCCCTAGTGAGATGAACCCGGTACCTCAGTTGAAAATGCAGAAATCACCCATCTTCTGTGTCGCTCGCGCTGGGAGCCGGAGACTGGAGCTGTTCCTATTCGGCCATGTTGCTCCGCCCTCCAGCGTCAGCAATTTTAGCCAAGAGTATCAGTCTGGTGATGGGGCAACACCAGAAGTCAAACAAGCCAAAAACTGCTCTCCCAAAATAGTTTGAAGCTTTGCCATGCAAAACCTATGAGCAATATTACTTCCAGTTTCAGCCAAAATCCTTTAAAAAGTGAATACCCTCATCTAGTTAAATGATCATTTACCTCTGGGGGAAAAATGAGCCGTCTCAGAAGGGAGCTAACAGCCGTGCATATTCCTTTCTAGAATGAAATTAACTTTCTTTTGTTATATTTGCCAGAGTCTTATACATAATCACTTTTGCTAGAGGAAAATAAACTAAGGAGATTAAGGTTCAGTTACATAAAAAGTGACAGTTGGCACAGTGGAAACAAAAGATCTGTTTTAATAATAGCAAGCCTTCATATAGATAGCAATTGGTATGAGCCGGGCATATTCTAAGAGCTGTTCACAGATTAATGCACTTAATCATCCACAATTCAGGGGATGTGGGGGGTCATACTATTATGCCCATTTCACAGGTAAGGAAACAGAGGTGTGAATGGGTTGAGGAACTTGGCCAAATAAGTGGCAAAACCAGAATTTGAACCCAGCAAGTGTGTTTCAAAGTTCAGAAGCTTAACCATTGCAGTATGGAGAATTCGAGTCAGGACGTCTGGATTTGAGTGCCAGTCTCCCAGTCTCAGACATTTAAGGCTTATTTATGGCCACTTGTTAATGGCAAGGTTACTGGTTATTTTACCAATTGGTTTCAAAAAGTCTCAACTTTTTGAAAAATTTGGTGTCCTAATCTATAAAATGGGAATAATGATAATCCTTATTACATCAAGAGACAATTCACATGAAAATTCTTTACATATCCTTCTGCATATGCTACTTAGATTTCTTACTACTCTCTAGCTGCACTCCATCTTGACTCCCTGGCCTTGTTTATTGGTGGTTCCTTCACCTGAAACATCTTCAGGCCTTCCACATGTTAGCCCATCAAAATCCTAATTTCATAAATCCCACTTCACCACTGCCTCCTCAGTGAAGCCTTTGACACCCCCAAAAGGACCCTCTTCCCCTTTTCCTTTCTTTGACACTCCAGCACTTGGTGCTGGTTTTTTTCTTAAAATACTCATTTCTCTACACTGTGGACAGTCATTAGGTACCAGGGCATCCATCTTTTTCCCACCTACAGTGCTTATCACATAGTAGGTATTTGTTGAATCAGACACAGAAAGTAAACGGAACTAGCATTTCTATAGAACATTAACATATTAAAGTACCTCCATATACATTATCCCATGTAATCCTCATATTCCTATATGGCAGATGCATTATTATCCCCATCTTGTAGATAAAGAGATCAAGGTCAGCTTGCAGGGGTGACCTTAGCATTTTCCAATGGTATCTCTTCCAGATACATCTGCTAACATTTTACTCCAAACTATTTTCTTGTTTATGCTTCCTGGCTGTCTACCCACCTTAATTAACCTGCTTCTTGGAGAGGCTGGCCCCGTGCTGGCTGAAGCAACAGCTTCCCCTCACTAATGAGTCCCCAGAAGGAAGGTTATAAGGTATTCTCTGTGCTTGCTGGAGCCAAGCTGGCAGAGATGCCACATGTCCCTAAAGCTCACACCTATTAGAGCAGCTATGAAGTTCACCTGGCCTGGCCTATCTTAAAATTCACACTGCCTTTCCTTTCACTCCCCAGTCTCCCTTTATACTATCCAGGGTGAACCCAGATAGAGTCCATCTATTGAGGAATCTGACTGCTGGGAGCAGGGCCAGTTCAGAGCTCTGAGCCAGCAGGTCTGATTTGAGGAGACAGTTATCCCTGCTCTTCAAGTGTGCCCTGCCATTCTTCTGATCTAGAAATCTTCCAAATTGCAGCTGCTCCTTTGGGCCAAGAACTTACAGCAGTCATTCATTCAACAGGAATTTATTTAGTCCCTGCTATATGACACGGATTATCCTGGGCTCTGAAGACTCAGTAAGGAAGAAGACAAACCCACACCCTGAACAAATGGAATGGCATTATCTTTCCAGAAAGCCTCATCCATTACCCATGACCATGTCTCCCAGTGTCTTTGTCTGTTTGGGCTGCTATAACAAAATACCATTCACTGGGTGGCTTATAGAAATGAGAAATTTATTTTTCACCATTCAGGAGGCTAGAAGTCCAAGATCAAAGTGCTAGCAGATTCAGTGTGTAGTGAGGGCCTGCTTTCTAGTTCATAGACAGTACCTTGTCATTATGTTCTCACATGGTGGAAGGCGAGAACAAGTTCCCTTGGGCCTATTACATAAGGGCACTAATCCCATTCATGAGGGCTCCACCCTCATGATCTAATCACCTCCCTAAAAGTCCCACCTCCTAACACCATCACCTTGGGAGTTACAATTTCAACATATGAATTTTAGGGGGGACACAAACATTTAGACTATGTATCATCTAGGAAGGTGCTAAAACATTAACTTCCCCTCAGAAACCCTAGTGCACTACCCCTTACCGATATAAGAATCCTCTATGAATTTGTTTATATCGCTAGTCAATAAATATTAAAGACCTACTATGGACCAGACACTGTGCCATTTCACCTAACTATATTAAAAAATAAGATTCATCTCATTTAATATCTCATGTTTTCAAATCTGAACTGTCCTTCCTAAGGAGTCCTTAGTTTTTCTCAGTGTTGCTGTTTAAAACCAAAGAACCTTAATTTCAGTGTATCATGCCCTATAGTCAGAAGTAGAACCAAATGAATTAGAAATGCATTCATTCATTCAGTCAGCAGCATCCCGAGCCCTGGTTCTGTATGACTCTTTGAAAATACAGAGAAATAAAACGTTGCGCTTGCCCCAATGTGGGTCACTCTCAAATTAAGAAGATGAGAACTCTGTGGAGGAAAGACAAACTCCAGCACGTGCATTGCTCCTGGTGCAGATTCCTGAGACTTCTGCCTGTAAAGATTCTGAATCAGCAAGTCTGAGACAGGGCCTCAGAATCTGCACGGGTTATGTGATCATGAGCTGCTTCTCATGCAGGTGACAAAAGGATTGACAATTTGGTCAGGGCTCAAAAAAGGAATGGCTTGGAGCACTCCTGGAGGAGGAACTCACATATTTAAAGACCTAGAGACTGAACATATATACATATATGTATATATGTATGTGTGTGTGTGAGTGTGTGTATGTGTATGTGTGTGTGTGTGTGTGTATCACAATCCTTGTCCCTTAGCATTACGTCTAGATGGCCCAGAATGTTCCAAATGGTTACTCTTATAATGAAAGATGCCAAAAGGAACAGATCTTAAAGTTGAAGACTTTTGTCAGGAGAAGAGATATACACTCCAAAATGTTTATCTTCCCCATCACTATGCCTTAACACTGCTGCAAAAGGTGAAAGGCCAGTTTAATTTTACCTTTTCAGTCCCAGTCTCTAAACCTTGCGGGAGAAGAGAGCTAGTAATAGAAGTGTGGTTGACACACAGCTTGTCTGTGTGCTAATAGACTGAGGCCACATGCCATTTCACATAGGCACTCAATGGCCCTTAGATATCAGAACCCAGTCATTCTCAGACTGGGCTAAATTAAAATAGTGCCCAAGGGACAATTCTATACAAGGTCGATAACTCACACTGGACTTCAGAAGTCTCTTGCTAGAATCAGCCATCTGTAGAGGGAATAGTTGTTGTTTACTGGAGAGCCAATGACTTGCCTAAGGCCTGAGTTGACTCGTTTCACCAAAATACTCTTTCCATCAGCACTGCTATCCCCAGCAGAGACTAATTCATGCCTATGAGTCTTCATTCACTTTCAAATCATCTGGATTCATAGCTAGGTTATTTACCTAGTATAAATCTTGCCTAATGTCAATTTGTCATCACAAACCACAGTTCAAAACAATCTTTTCCACTTTCCTAAATTGAGTACTGATGGAACAGACAGTAAATATATCCCCAAATTTGCCAAGAGAACAAATTTACTGTTATCAATTCTCTGATATACTTTTCTTCTAATTGATCACTGGATAATGAGTTATTTAATATTCTTTGAAATACACATGCCTCTATAATCATTTTATTCTTAAAAATAAGTATTTTATACCTCTTTTAAACAGCACTGGGTAATACTTTCAAATATTCTATTCAAACAAGCATCTATAAAAACACCTGTGTAGAGATATATAATGCTAAGAAAACCAGGACTTTGGGACTTTGCGCTGCCATTCACCCAATAACAAGTAAAAAATTCACAAATAATTTATCTTTAACTTTGACTAATCATGTTGTATTAAGTACAAGTTCCTAGGTAAAGTGAGAAAATAAAATGGGCAATTATGATTCTATGAACTTAAAAAACAAATCCCCAACCTACTTTCTTTCTTTTTTTTTTTTTTTTTTTTTTTTGAGATGGAGTCTTGCTCTGTCACCCAGGCTGGAGTGCAGTGGCCTGATCTCGGCTCACTGCAAGCTCCACCTCCCAGGTTCATGCCATTCTCCTGCCTCAACCTCCCGAGTAGCTGGGACTACAGGCACCCGCCACCATGCCCGGCTTTTTTGTTTGTTTTTGTTTTGTATTTTTAGTAGAGATGGGGTTTCACTGTGTTAGCCAGGATGGTCTCGACCTCCTGACCTCATGACCCACCCACCTCGGCCTCCCAAATTGATGGGATTACAGGTGTGAGCCACTGTGCCTGGCCCCAACCTACTTTTTTACACATATGTGTCCACTTGGTTTGTCATGCACCCAAATCCTTACTTAATAGGCACTGAACAAGTATCTGTACAAAGGACATTTGCAAATTCAAGAAGTACTAAACTGTTTCTTAAAAAAAAAAAAAAAGTCATAAAACTAGAAACTTTCTTAAAATGAGATAAGCAAACTGATGAGGACCAACCTACTGACTTGGTTTTTTTTAATATGCATACCTGGAAGTCGACATACGTTGTTCACTCCTCCACATACCTCATGACTCCCTACTTTCTGACACACATAAGTTCATACATCTTCCATTTCTCTGGGTCCTGAAGGCTTTTGAGAGGTTGCAACCATACGTAGAAATTAACTAGTCAAACTTAGGTCCCGGTGGCCAACTTGACCATACTTTTAGCTACTTTAAGATCCTAGGAAGAGAGATGAGGGAAAGAACATATAGCTAGAAAGGAGGAGCAAGAGGCTAATAGTCAGTCTTCACATTGGCAAGATGATAAATTAATTTCCTCTTTGACCACTCTCTGATTCTCTCCCACTTCACCTCAGATTCTGAGCTGCTGATTTATGGATTCCTCTTACATTTACATTTAGTTGCTATGTCCTCCTATGCCACTAAGAACTGACTGCTAGGCCCCTGACTTAAAAACACCTGCCCTCCCTGATGGAGTGAGATTTTCAGAAAGATTGAGTTTGGGTCTGATGTTTCTTCTCCTAATACGCTCTCTATGTTCCCCTTATGAACACCAGCCCCTTGTGGTGAAGTTAACTCTTATTCACGAGGGGTTCATTCAACAAGTATTTGAAGTGCACCTACCAAAGGTCAGACATTGTTCTAGGAGTGAGGATATAGCAGGAAACAAGTAAAAAGCCCCCAGTGTAAAGGGATTTACTTAGCAAAACACATAACTGCAGGAGGTTTCAGAAAGTTTCAGAAAGTGGTTCTGTGCCATGAGAATAATAAAACAGGCTAAGAGAGAGGAGGACAGATCCATAGCCCCTCTAAGGAAGGGATGGTTAGGCTGGAATATGAATGATAAAAAGCAGCCATCCATTCAAACATCTTGTAGAAGAACATTTGTAAAGGCCCTGCAGTAGGAACTAGCTTGGAATGTCTGGGGACAGAGAGAATGTCATTGGGACTAGAGCTTGTGAGCAAGTGGGTGAGTGAAGGGGGACAAAATCAGAGAAAAAGGCAGGGGCAGACACTGTAGAGTCTGGAAGGTCATGGTGGGAGTTTGGATTCTGTCCCAAATGCAATAGAAAGCTTGTCGGAAGATGTTTAGCAGAATAGGGGTGAGACGCAGGACTAAATTTACACATCACATGTGTTGCTGCATGGGGAATAGGTCATAAGAACAAGAGTGGTAGCAGGGAGGGCCGGTTTGGAGACTTGCAATTGTGCAGACAAGAGATGATGGTGAGAAGAGCTAAGGTGGCAGCAACAGCTGGGCTGAAGTGGTCAGATTCTGGATATTGGATATGTGTGGTGGTAGAATCGGCAAGACATGCTGATGGAGACGTTTCTGTCATTTAGTTGTACTTGCCCATCCAAAAGCCCTTTAAGGCATTGACGGAGTGGTAATCCTGGGTCTAGGGAATACCCTGAGGCTGACAGTGCATCCCTCCCCACTACTGAACTAAAGCAAGTGGTTAGGACAGCTGTCAGACATATTTTAAAACCTTAAGCAGTGTTTCTTAGAAGAACTGGAAGACAGGCTTTGTTCTTCAGATAACTCTCTGTAAAACCTTAGGACAGAACAATCTCCTCTCTGAGGTTTAGGCTTCTTGTTCATAAAGCCAAGATGCTGAACCTGGTGGGTGTCCTTAACACACGGGCACAGTAGGACCCTCAATCCACCGCACTGTCACCTCTGCTTCTGTACTCTGAAGCCAAAGACTTGGACAACAAATGTCCACTTCCAAGTATGCACCTTAGAAACAAACCAAGTCACTAGGCTGGTCCTTGCCAAGAGGACTTCAGTAATGATTAATGATAATGCTCATGTTTATTAGGCATTTACTATGTGCCCAGAACTGTAAGAAGGAGCTTTCTAGCATTGTCTCGATTAACTCTTACCTCTATGAAGGAAGTAGGATAATATACATTTAATAGGTAAGACAAGTGAGGCAGAAAGAAGTGAAATAAATTTTTCCCAGGACAGCAGCTAGTGATAGGATAAGCAAGGCTACAAATGCAGTCTGACCCCAGGACCCATGCTTAGAATCACTTGGATATTGCCTCCTAATAAATAGTAAGCCTACTTCTTTTTTCCTGTACACAACTGTGCTCCAAATCCTTTCTCTGAACCATTATACACCCCTGACCATATACACACCTGCAAGGCAAGCATCTCTATTTTGTTCAACCATTCTTCAAATAAAGGGCTGCTAGGCTCCTCATCCTCCTTCCCTCCACAGAAGGCTTTTTGTTTTGGCACACCCATTTAAAATGCAGTACCTATGCATGGAAACCATCCCCCACATGTGGTCCAACCATCACAAAGTTCCCTGAGATTATTCTTTTTCATTTTACAGACATAAATCTCTTAATAAAGACTACACTAGTGTTTTCTTCTGGTTGTGTACAAAATATCACACAGGAAATTTCTGGTGGGATGGTACAGGGTTACAGGTCAGTAATAGTCAACAGAACCAAGAATTCTGTATTCAAGTCCCTGCTATGCCATTCATAAGCAATCTGGCTTTGGGTAAGTCCCTTAACCTACCTGAATTGCCTTTCTCTATCTGGTCAAGGGTAGTAACAATATTAATATGTAGGGTTATAGGGAGGACCACACAAAATAATCAATGTACAGTTCTACAACCTTAAAAATGGTAAATCTTAGCAAAGTATTATTTTATGAGGATAAAGACTAAATTTGACAACATGGGATGGGACACAGAGAATCCTAGCACTCTAAACAAAAGAACTCTAAACAAAAGAAAGGACCACCTAACTCCAATGACTGGATCACAAACCTGGACCTACCCACCACAAACAGGATACAGGTTAAAAATGCAGGTTGTGACACAGATCAGCCTCATGATTTGCCAGCTGTAAAATCGTGGACAGCTTATTAGATCTCATTTCTTTCATGGTAAGTGGAAATGACAGACTTCCTTATTGATAGTGGGGTGTGAGAAGGACAAGAAATAACATCTAATATATATCAGAAGCTCAGCACATTGCCAGGCACATAATGAGGGTTCTAAGGATATGGTCATAATTGCTACCCTTAGTCAATCAACATGAACTCATTAAGCAATTACTTTGTGTCAGGCATAGCTTTAGGAGACTCACTACAGCAACAAATAAATCCCCTGTTCTCATGTTGCTTACATTGTTGTGGAAGAAGACTGACAATGAATAAATAAATATGTCAGGTGGTCATAAGGGCTAGGAGGAAGCTTAAAGGATAGAATCACCTTTTATAAAGAGTTATCAGAGAAGAGCTCTCTGATTGCTAACAAGTGTCCCCAAGCAAGAGTTTTACCCCTGCTCCTAGTTTGAAGTCAGGAGTAGAGAAATAAACAACTCTATCTCTGCACCTTAGTTTGGGCTAAGTTAATTTTTACAGAGAGGTTCACGGTAGCACAGCTTGTTAACAGTCTAAAGATAATTTCCATTTGGCAACACTCAAATGAATTAAACATTAACAGCAAGAGGAAGCAATCGGCTGGAGGCTACACATAGAGCATCAGAAATGAAGGCTCTGATCCCGAACTGCCATCGCAACAAGAAGCAAAGATGGCACATGTTCCAGGTGCTTAGCAAAAGAAAGTTGTTTCCATAAGTGAATAGAACACGCTTCATCTGCTAGCCCACTTCAGAAGAAACTGTGGTGTTTTTTTTTTTTTTCTTTTTTTAAATCAGCCAAAAATAAATTAAGAGGAAAATGGACTCCAGTGGAATATCTCAAATGAGAAGCCTTTTCATATTGAGGTCTTTCATGCCGCTGGCATCAGAAGGCTGGGAAACAGGAGCTAATCTCAGTGTTTTTTTTTTTTTTTCTTTAGCTGTATTACTCAGGCTCAGAGTCATCTGAGTTACCTACGGCATTGGCATAGGATTCAAATCAATTCACCAGGCATTTATTAATTTCCCACTGCATACCAGGACATAAAGGTAAAATATAATCCATGTCATAAACTCACAGTTAAGTAGGAAAGACAGCTGCATAAACAAATGATTGCAATTAAGCAGGATGAGTGAAATAATAGAAGTATTTAAAAGTATAGGAAGGAAAGAAAGAGATGGGCATTGAAGAACTCTGCCTAGAAGGGGCAAATGGCTGTGCTTTAAAAAGTGACAAATCGGTGGAGTGAGAAAATGATGCCTGATACAGGCAACAGCACAGATGAACGCATGGCATTCAAAAACAGCATAGCTCATTAAAAAGGAATTGTAAATAAAGTTCCAGGTTTCAGGGACATAAAATAGAAGCCCAACAATGTCAAGAGCAGAAGCACAAAAAGTATATAGGGATCATATCACAAAGAATCCAGTTACACTGCTTTCTTATTTCTACACATTTGAAGAGAGTATTAATTAGATGTGCATTTAAAAATAGTCATCAAAAATTCCATCAGTTAATTTTGTTCCTCACAGTCATTCACATGTTCATTTCCAACTTTAATAACATATTTGTGATCTAAGCTCTGTCCTTATCCTAGTCCCTCTAGAGTCATACCTTAATGTATGAAACTAAATTTATGGCTGTTGAAGGGTAACAAATTAATAGTACCATAAATTAATCTATTCATCCATATACTAAGAACAGAAAAGCTAAAAAGAGGCAGTCCAATCTAACACCATCTATTACTATGCCTTAAAACTCAAACCCAGAAAACTGAGATGAAAATTTATTATCTAAGACCAAAAAGCAGGAGGCATGCACTGGCTGCAATGCTTGGTTTCCAGAACCCTCTCAGAATGATACTTTCAAGCAGGAATTTTCTATTTTTTTTTTTTAATGTTATCTTTATATTGGATCAAATATCAATGTTTCACTGTTTTATTGACATAATGGAAATCGTGTTAAAATATGATTTATTCTACAAATAATAATAGGACAATGATGGTAATAATAAGAGACATACACATTGAAAATTTCTCCTTTTGGAAAGAAAAGGAAGTACGGGGGAACTTTTAATAATCAATCATTGGCCATAGCTTAGATCAGGGTCATCAAATATATAGCCTGTATGCCACCACCCTCCACCCCACTCAGAGGAGAGACACTGAGAATCCACTGGCATTCTTTCCTACACAATCCTCAGCCAGGTGCCCTGGGCTGCCATTTTGAAACTGGTAACCAGAGTGTACCACCACGGACCTATAGATTCCGACCTTTTTCTGACAAAACCAGATCCTCTCCATTCAAATTCATCTTCCACCTTGTCATCAGAGCTACCTTCCTAAACTCAAAGCTAATCATCATTTAACCATGTTAAAAGCTTCCTTTGGTTCCTTCATTCATAGAAGGATAAAAAAGTTCTCAGCATAGCCTAAAAGGCCTTTTACCATTTGAACTCTTGCCACATTTCCTTTTCTGGCCTCATCCCAACTCTTTACTATTTTACAAACCCTAATTCAGACACCTAAAATATTCCCCTGGTACTCAAAACTTTTTAACACTTTGACTTTGTACATGCTGTTTCATTGCTCTCCTTCTTTACCTGGTAAATGATGATTCATCCTGCAAAATGCAGGTCAAATGTCACCCCCCACTCCCACCCCATGAGCCTTTCTCATAAAAATCTGCCAGCATCCACTCCCCCTTGTTTAGGACATGTCCCTTCCCCACTCTCTGCACATGGCGTTCAGGGAAGGGTACAGGAGAGGCTGCATGACCTAAGCCTGGCCAATGAGGATGGCAGTGCCCTGGACACAGAGATTGGTTCCAAGATGGACAGGTGACACCAGCTAACCTCCAAATCACTAAGAAAAAGGCACAAATTAAAACTCGGAAAAAAGTAGTCCTATAGCTGTCGTAGACCACTTTTTTGCCATTATATGGAAAGAGTTTGCAGAGAAGAATAAAGTCTTAATTGAGAAGCTGTAGTTAAGACAAAGACAATAAGAGGCATATTTCCAATGACAGTATTGAGTCCCTGGATTCCTACTTTAACTTTGAGTTTTTGCTGTTTGCAAGAAAAAGGGACCCAACTGATATACTCCCCTAGTGTCTCCCAGGAAGAATTAATTACTATATCCTTTGTGGTCCCATATATCTCTGTTTAAAATACCTGTAATAGCAATTATCATAAACTATTGTAATTTATTTGTTTACATGGCAATGTCTGCCACTACAATGTGAGCAGTGGCTGAATCTTATTCATCCTTAAGACAATAGTGCCTGACACACAGCCAGTACAAACGTCTGTTGAATGAATGCCCAGGGAAGAAAACCTCATCCCCACATTTTCAGTTGTACTGCTCTCTCAAAGAGCTCTATGACACTCAAGGAGCAGTGACACCCACATTTTCCTACCCTCTTCAATTTGCTGTCAAATTCTATTGAAACAAAAGGTGGTGATACTTCCATACTAGCTTATACGTTTCTCAAATCATCAACTTTATATTTCGGTGGAGTTACACACCGTAATTCCCACAGGGGCAGTGTGTTAAGAAATATAATACTAAATTTTTATTTTATAAGTAGGAACTGCAAGGAAATTTAATGGTTTTAAACATTTAAGTGTTTTTAAATTGTGGAAAATAAAATTCAATCCAATCTTTGTGGCTGGAAGGGCCACAGATGTATTTAAAATCTGGAAAGATAAATACTAAAATGTTTAACGAGGTACCTCAGACTGGGCATGGTGGCTCATGCCTGTAATCCCAGCACTTTGGGAGGCCAAGGCTGGTGGATCACTTGAGGTCAGGAGTTTGAGACCAGCCTGGCCAACATGGCAAAACCCCGTCTCTACTAAAAATACAAGTTAGCCAGGGGTGGCATTTTCCTGTTATCCCAGCTATTCTGGGGGCTGAGGCACAAGAATCACTTGAATCCAGAGGGAAGAGGTTGCAGTCAGCTGAGATCATGCCACTGCACTCCAGCCTGGGCAACACAGTGAGACTCCATCTCAAAAAATAAATAAATAAAAAATAAAATAAAATAAAGAGGTACCTCAAAGTGAGGCAATATTGGGTGTTTTTTTAAAATTTACTTTTAATTCTATTCTCTGTTGTCATTTTAAAAATTTTGCTTATAGGAGTATTAATTTATATAATAAGAGAATAAGAAGCTGTTTTCACTTTTTAAAATAAAAGAATAGACCCATACCATGTCTTCTTTGTGGACTCTATATAAAGGAAGATGGAGGAGCCATATAAACCGTACAGAGACTCCATGACATTTCAGCTCCATATACCAGCCCCATCACAGGCCCTGAAGTTCTAGACAGAATCACAAATAATTGCTGCTATTGCCCAGTTTACTTGGGGCTACAGATACAAACTTTGATCTCCCCCCTTAGAAAAACATCCTTTCCAATGACCTAAACAACAGTGTGACTAACCATATCTGTCACTTTAGAATAGTATTCACATTCTGCAGCTTAGAAAAACAAAATGTACATCATGATATAACCATATGGCAATCAAAACACATCATTTTTTTCAATTAAAATTCCATACAGTTGCTCATGCCCTGTGTCTTGAGGTTTCAGCTAAAAATAAGTACAAAGAAGTCAATCTCTCTTTCTGTCAGTTAGCATTCCATTGCAGGTATCGCCAGCTTCTTGAAGTAACTCACAAACTGAATATAAAGCAGCAAGCCCTGAAGAGTATGTGAATAAACATACTGGGTCCCATGCATTGTTCATTGCAACAACATTAACAACAAAAATTGTAGGTAAGATGGGAGCAGTCATCAAAATGACAAACAATGACCTCATCCCCCATTAACTTTTCTTAATTGTCCCAGCCCCATCCAACTGTCATCAAATCTCCATTTGATGGAGTCTCATACTCAGTCTAGGTGAAGTTTTTCCAGATCTTTTTCCCATAAGTTCAACTCACATTTATTGAGCATCACCTGTGTACCAGGCAGTGGCATGCTTATAAATGTTCAACAACCCATTCTGGTTGAAGTGAAGCCTTATTCCCACATAAGGTTTGCCAGTTTCTATGGTAAATTCTTTCGCTGTGGCCAACTTTAAGATACCAGTGTGCCTTGAGCACTGGACATGGAGTTGAGAAGAGGTGCCTGATGCACATCACAACTTAGTACCTCTCCACTACAGACAATGCAGATATAAATGACTTCAAGAACA
The DNA here is from genome assembly GCF_007565055.1 of Rhinopithecus roxellana. Lineage (NCBI taxonomy): Eukaryota > Metazoa > Chordata > Mammalia > Primates > Cercopithecidae > Rhinopithecus > Rhinopithecus roxellana. Next base: position 86,013,456 of record NC_044549.1, on the reverse strand, counting down.
CAGATAATAGCAAAGGGCAGAAAATAATGAGGTAGTGGTGAGTTTTGAGACTTTTCTTTTTTTCTTTTAATATAATCCACTTAGTTACAGTTTTATGTAATTTAATTTTAATAATTGCTGTATTTAACAGCCTACTTGCAAAATTCCTTAAAATTTAACATCCGGCATGCATGAGTCATTAATGAGCCAGCCCTAGCCCACCCCTGGCACTAGGCCTTGTGATAGATCTAGGTATGCATGAATAAAATATAGTCTTTGCCTACCAGAAGCCCTCAATCCCACAGTGGAGAGGGACATGTAAAGAAATTGCAGCAAAGTAAAAAGTGCTAAGTGGAAGCCTCTACAAAATTCAGAGAGTGCAAACAAGACTGAGGGGAGAAATTCAGAAAATGTTTTGCACAAGATGTGACATTTGAGCTGAGTCCCAGGTGTGAATGGGAAAGAGTACGCACATAAGGATAGAGCCATGAGCATCCTGGTCCAAGGAAATAACACACGCAAGAGTTCAAAGGTATGAAAAAGCCAGATATTTTCTGGAGATTTTACAGCATTTGGGGCATAGAGTTCATGTGAAGGAAAAGTAAGAAATGAACATTCAGGTCCCTTTCCCTTTATGTGAAGAAACTATCCTACATATGAGAGTGTTATTTTTATTTTCTATTTTTTCTAGCTTTATTGAGGTATAATTGATATGCAAAAGGTTGCACACATTAAAATATACATCTTGATGTGTTTGGGCATATGCATACACTCATTGCCATGGCCAAAGTACTAAATATCACTTCCAAAAATTTCATTGTGTTCTTGTGTGTGTTGTATTTTGTTTGTTTTGGTAAGAACACTTACCATGAGATCTATCTTCTTAACGTATATAAAGTGCACAATACCATATGATTAATTATAGGCACGAGGTTGCACAAAAGACCTCTAGAACTTCTCAACCTGAACGACAGAAATTTTATACCACTTGAAAAACAATTCCTCATTTCCAAGCTCTCCCCAGGCCCTGGCAACCACCATAGTAGTCTCTGCTTCTATAAATTTGACCATTTTAGATGCCTCATATAAGCGGAATCACAGTATTTGTCCCTTCATGACTGGCTTATTTCACTTAGCATAGTGTCTTCTGATTCGTCTATGTTGTCACAAAAGGCAGAATTTCCTTCTTTTAATGCTGAGTGATATATTTCATTACATGGATATACCACATTTCTTTATCCATTAATCTGTTGAACATCTGGTTATTTCCACATCTTGGGTATTGTGCATAGTGCTGCTGTGAACATGAGGGTGCAGATATATCTGCCGGATACTGATTTCAATTCTTTTGGTTATATATGCAGAAGTGAGATTGCTGAATCATATGGTAGTTCTATTTTGGAATTCCAAATAACATGGTTCTTAAATAGAATATTATTATATCAAATCCAATAAGCATTTCAGTACTTATGTGCTATTTAACATTCCACTGGAAACAGATCAAGCTTCTCAAATTAAAGAAGAGGTTGGCCACAAGTCACGACTCACACCTGTAATCCTAGCACTTTGGGAGGCCAAAGCAGGTAGATCACTTGAGGCCAGAAATTTGAGGCCAGAAATTTGAGACCAGCCTGGCCAACATGGGGAAACCCCAACTTCATTAAAAATACAAAAATTAACCGGTCATGGTGGCGCGCATCTGTAGTCCCAGCTACTTGGGAGGCCAAGGCAGGAGCATCATTTGAACTCAAGAGGCGGAGGTTGCAGTGAGATGAGATCACAGCGCTCCACTCCAGCCTGGGGAACAGAGCGAAACTCCAGGTCAAATTAAAAAAAAGTTGCAAAAATAAACAAGACACCACACCCATCCTTGAACAGCTCACAAGAGTCACACCAAGAGACAGTAAGAGAAAGGCCATATGCTGTGGTCTAAATGTGTGTGTTCCCCAAAATTTATATGTTTAAATTCTCACCCCCGAGGTGATGGTATTAGGAGGTGGGGTCTTCGGGAGGTGATTAGATCATGAGGGTGGAGCTGTCATGACTGGGATTAGTGACCTTATAAAAGAGGCCCCAGAGAGCTAACTAGCCCTCACTAACCACACGAGGACACAGCAAGAAGGTACCATCTATGAACCAGAATATAGGCCCTCAGCAGACACTAAATTTGCTGTTGCCTTAATCCTGGACCTCCTAACTCCCAGAACTGTGAGAAATACATTTCCGTTGCTGATAAACCACCCAGTCTGTAGTATTTTGTTACACCAGTCCAAATGGACTCAAATACCTCTGATATGTATATTCTTTTATCTGGAACATAAACATATTGAAGGGGGATGTCACAGACTCTATGATAAACCTCCCCAGTCTCCCATTACTAATGAAGGAATTATTGCCCCAGATGCTAGAATGTTACCAGAATACAACCTCCAACTATCAGCCCTCTTTGGAAATGGCCTCTCTACTGAAGAAAACAGCCATGTCCATGATCGCATCATTGGATAGAGGTATCAAAAGAGGCCCACATCCAAAAGATGGTCACTAAGAGGTTATCATGTCCTGGCCCCTCCCTTAAGTCAAGACAACTCTGAAGGAAGGTCCCCGTGAGATTCGCTGGGAAATTGTTGAGAATGAATTTTTGTGCCCAATCCTGCTTTCTTCTTCTCCCTTCCACCAGAATTAATCCCAAGAGCACTCACTAATAAACATCTTCCATGCTTATCTCTGTCTCTGTGCAGGGATTCCAATCTGCAACAAAATCTAAAGTAAAAAGACTCTATGCTTTCATTATTCAACAAATATTTGTTGACCTCTGATCATTTGCCTGTACACAAATGTTTCAGAAGTGAAGAAAGTAAGACACATAACCCTTGTCTCATGAAATCTAGTGGAAAAGATATAATATATCAAGTGTTTATTCTAATAAATGTACAGAATGTGCAACAACAAAAATAATTGCTCTTAAAGAAAAGCATACAGCTCCAACAAAGCCTGTAATAAAGGACTGAACTATGTTGGGTACTTGACCATGGGAAAGAGTACAGAGAACTGTGAAGGGTTGCATATTTTCCCTATTTACAAATTAACAAATTACCCTCGCACAGTTTTGTTTTTTTGTTTTTGGGGTTTTATTTTGTTTTTTGTTTTTATTTTTGAGATGCAGTCTCGGTCTGCCACCCAGGCTTGGTGCCATCTCGGCTCACTGCAACCTCCGCCTCCCGGGTTCAAGTGATTCTCTTGCCTCAGTCTCCCAAGTAGCTGAGATTACAGGCGCCCACCATGCCTAATTTTTGTATTTTTAGCAGAGGGAGGTTTTCACCATGTTGGCCAGGCTAGTCTCAAACTCTTGACCTCAGGTGACCCACCTGCCTCAGCCTCCCAAAGTGCTAGGATTACAGGTGATCCACCATGCCTGGCCTTTTTTTTTTTTTTTTTTTTGGCACCGTTTTCTTAAGCCCCAATTCCAATAGGGTGGTACGAAGAGAGTCAGATGGTACATGCACATGCATGGGTGGTACTAAAGGAGAGGAATGCTGAACTTAGACAGTGAAATGTTTTATTATGGGCAATCAGGATGCCTGTCTTTGCTCCAGAGGGAGATGCTATCTCTATCTTCCAAAGTTGTTCACCATGCAAACATCCTCAAAAAATTGGTCTGGAACAGTAATTTCTGAGAAATGGCATACAGAAACATGCAGAAACTTGAAAGACCCATAGAGAGTTGTCTCTGAACAAGCAGGGTATATAACCCTGCCTCTCTCCATTTGCACTTTTTTCGTTAGATATCCTCACTCTGGTCTCTTTATTTCCTTAATTAAGGTTTATTAAATACACATTTGTGATAGATAATTGCCTTCTGAAATCTTAGAAGTTCTGGAGGAACTGAGCATTTCATTCTGGTAGGGTATTTTATAGGCTCTTTAGAGTATAGTATATAGCGATCTTCTTTCTATCTTAAAAGAGATAACTTAGTTTTGTGAGTGTACAAACGGTGGATGTGAGGTGACGGATAGGCTTGTGATGGTATACTTGGACACTCAGAAGCTGGAAGCATTCAGTTGCAATGGAAGCTTTTACAACCTAATATTTGATGCCCTAGCTATAGATGCCAAGGACCAGAAATATAGTCTTAGCCATTTACTAAGAGATGAGATATAAATCCTTATGGGATATAAACTGGAAGGAGATTGAATACAGTACTATCACGTGGACTCAGGGCCATACTAACATCACTTTTAGGATATATTTATCCTTCGAATTCAGCTTTCAGCATTGCTGAGAATATTCCATTATGGAAGTGAACATGGCAAGGTCAAAAAAACGTTACAAATCTGAGACAGGCAGATCTCTGTTTTCTATATATTACTGTAGGGCCACATGGCTTCAAATGGAACCAGAGAGTAAGAGATTTCTATTTAAAGCAAATGTTTTAGAGTTGTTTCAGCATTTTTCTACTCTCTGTGAGAAAGCACACTCTTGGGCAATCTCTGTAAAGATAATTTTTACCATTTTTTCCTAAGATTTGCCCTATGTAATAACATACTATGAAATGTGGCTCATAGAATGCTCGAGAATAGTGGTTCTCAGCATGTGTTCCCCACCCGTGTCAGCAGCACCCATATCTCCTGGAAATGTGTCAGATACAAATTCTCCAGCCCCCCCAGACCTACTGAGTCAGAAAGTCTGAGGTGGGGCCCAGCAATCTATGTTTTAACAAGCCCTACAGGTAATGCTAAGTACCTTAAAGTAAAGAGCCACTGCCATGGAATTATCTGAGGACGTTTTAGAGATGAAAAATGTGACGTAATCTAGAGTAAATAAATACATTCTGTCAACACTCAGCCTAGTCACTTTAATTTGAACCTTTCTTCCAACAGCCATAAAAGAAAATGGTTGACAACTTTTGTTTCATTTTGCAATTTAACAGTCCAAGCAATAAAGCCAACAGACTGAATTATCTTTCTTATCAAACATAGCAGATTCTGGTCAGGTGTGATATACAGTGGCAACCATCAGATTCAAAGAAAATCAATATGCAAATCAATACATTTAACTCCAGGTCTCATCTGTCAAGTCTTTCATATAAACTGGCTTAATTAGGAGCGCAGTGAAATGCAAGAACAGGCCTAACTCAATATCCCAAGTCAAAGCTTTATCAATAATATATAATTTTCCAGAAGAGGATACAAAGAATCAATGTAAAAGCTGCCTTGCCTCAGAGAACAGAAAGTTGAACTTCACTGAACTTCATTCAGAGACAATTTGGTAACTCCATGTACCATATGTCCTCAAGTAGGAACTGACAAATGGATAAAAATTTTACTTCCATTTACACAGAACCTTTGTCACTACAAGTTTAACTAATCTTTAAAAGCTGATACTTCTTAAGATTATGTCTTCAAAAGAAAACCACTGCAGCAGTTCTCAACAGGGGTTGCACATTAGAACCATCTGGGAAACTGTTATGAGGCCCTGTCACCAGGCCAGACACCCAAAACAAGTAGTTCTTAATTTTGAGCATGCGTCAGAATCAACTTGAAGGTTTGTTCAACCACAGAGGATCGCACCTTGATAACTACTGCCCCAGACAAATTAAATAAGAATCTATGGGTCTGGGAACCCCAAACCAGTATTTTTTAAACATCCCTGGTGATTCCACTGGGAAGCCATGATGAGAACCACCAGACCATGAGTCAACTCAACCTGGCACGTGTCCAAGACTTCTCCTTGTGTGTGAGAACAGAGGAAGGGGAAACACCTAGGAAGTTTATGTGTGAGTATAATATGGAGAAAATATCCCCAAAAAGGTCCAAAGTTTATTGACTCATACAATAATTTAAGTTTTAAAATGTTTCCAACCACTGGAGAACTGGTACAGGACGTTACTGTTGATGAAGGTGCACAAAATATTATAACCCTGAGAGATGTACCATACATAAAAGAAGAGCATCTCAGCAGATCTCACATGTAAATGGAATGAGGCCACTGTTATCACATTAAAAGAGGCCACTAGGTAGGCACTGAAGCAGGAGAGCGGGGTACAGTAAAGATTATGAGTATCTGAGTATACACTTCTCTGTCTTCAGAAAGGAGGAACCTGTTGGGAGACAATTCTAGGAAAGATCAGAGAGGACAATAAAAACCAGATCTCCTGGAAAGTTCAAGAGAACTATTAGATGAATATTTACTTAGCTGCAAAATTGGATAAGAAAGTGACCCTTAATAAATAGCTCATCTATTTATTAAGGCCCAAAGGTCTGGGAGTAGTTCTCAGAGACACCTTGATACTAATAAATATCTGAAACACATCAAATATTTTTCATGGGTCTGACACAGTTCTAAGAACGTTACAAAGATTAACTTATTTACTCCTCACAGTCTATAGAATGGGGACCATCTGAGGCTCAGTGTTTAAGTAACTTGCCCAAGGTAACAGAGCTGTCCTGGGTAGAGTCATGATTTATACCAACATCTTAGCTCCGCAGTACATGCTCTTAAACACCACCAGACCTCTCTGAATGCCTCTCTGCCTTCCACAGGAGCATCTTCAAAAACAAGTTGGGTACCTCTAACACCATTAAGACTATCTCTCATTAAAAAAAAAAAAAAATTAATGACTATTTCTCTCTGGTCACTATCAAGTTGGAGTAAAAGATCTTTGTATCTGTTATCTTAAATATATACTCTGCATATTGGAAGTGCTTAGTATTTTCAGAATCTGATTTTTTTTCTAACCACATAATGACAGACACAGAAGATAGGACGTGGAGATAGTATTGCTCCTTTTTTACTCCTTAATTCTATTGAAAAGAACCAAAACAGAGCAAATAGGCACACAGAAAAGTATTAAGTAATCATGACTTTTCCTATCCTGGAACACAACAAGTTCTTAATAAATATTTCTTAAGTAGATGGATTCAATACTAAAAAAATGTAATATGGTAGAGAGCAGTTACAGTGATCATTCACACCGTAGATGGCATATACGTTGATGTGTAATTTGGTACTGTGTGTGAGCAACTTTTTTTTTTTTTTTTTTTTTTTTTTTTTTTTTTTTTTTGAGACGGAGTCTCGCTCTGTCGCCCAGGCTGGAGTGCAGTGGCCGGATCTCAGCTCACTGCAAGCTCCGCCTCCCGGGTCCACGCCATTCTCCTGCCTCAGCCTCCCGAGTAGCTGGGACTACAGGCGCCGCCATCTCGCCCGGCTAATTTTTTGTATTTTTTAAGTGGAGACGGGGTTTCACTGTGTTAGCCAGGATGGTCTCGACCTCCTGACCTTGTGATCCGCCCGCCTCGGCCTCCCAAAGTGCTGGGATTACAGGCTTGAGCCACCGCGCCCGGCCATGTGTGAGCAGCTTTAAATAAGCTCCCTACCTTTTACTCAGTATTCATACTTTTAGGCTTCTCTCCCATAGAAAATGAGACAAACTATTAAATATTCACTTACAAAGATGTACCATGCATTATTCATAAAAGTAAAAAATTCAAAAGAAACTTAATGTCCGGAAGGAGCATACAAGTGAAATAAATTATGGTATATCCACACAATGGAATTTTTATGATGGGGAGAAGGCTTACAATATAATGTCAAACAAAAGGAGCCGGAAATAAGAATTTACATACATGACAATGCCAAATACATAAGCATGTACATACGTGTATAGAAGGGAGACTAGAAGGAAACATGCCATGTTCACAGTAGTTTTCTGCACTTGCAGAAATGTGGATGAGTTTTGTCTTTACGCATATAAACATTTTTTGAACTTTCTACAATGTATAAAAGTGATCCTTTTATAGTTTTTTAAAGTAATGTTTTTTTTGTTTTGTTTTGTTTTTTGTTTTTTTGTTGTTGTTGTTGAGACAGAGTCTCGCTCTGTCGCCCAGGCTGGAGTGCAGTAGCCGGATCTCAGCTCACTGCAAGCTCCGCCTCCCGGGTTTACGCCATTCTCCTGCCTCAGCCTCCCAAGTAGCTGGGACTGTAGGTGGCGCCCGCCACCTCGCCTGGCTAGTTTTTTGCATTTTTTTTTTAGTAGAGATGGGGTTTCACCGTGTTAGCCAGGATGGTCTCGATCTCCTGACCTAGTGATCCGCCCATCTCGGCCTCCCAAAGTGCTGGGATTACAGGCTTGAGCCACCGCGCCCGGCCTTAAAGTAATGTTTTAAAAGAAGAAAAGAGTGGTTCACTTGTGACAAAACCAAAGTAAAAAGCCAATTCATAAAATTTGCCCTTTCCTTCTCATGAATAAAAATATTTCTATTTAAAGTTTGTTAATTGCCTTTTTTTTTTTTTTTTTTAAGGAGTTTCACTCTTACTACCTAGGCTGGAGTACAATGGCGCAGTCTTGGCTCACTGCAACCTCCACCTCCGGGGTTCAAGCGATTCTCCTGCCTCAGCCTCCTAAGTAGCTGGGATTACAGGCGCCCATCACCACGTTAACTTTGAGCTCATAATCACTTGACCCAATGGCAAAATACTTCCAATTTTAGCAAACCGATTGATATGTTAACCAGTTTTCAAACCAGCACTTTTCTGCAACAGATTTTTTTCAAAGGAAGCCTTAAATGGAATAGCCATATATAAAATGGAAACAACTAATCTGTTCAAAGTTGGGAGTGGCGCCCAGAGTGTCAGGGCCACCAATCTCCTTCTATCCCTGTGACTACACCCTTGGAGATCTCTGAACTCTTAGAAAATAACTCTGAAGCCATCATATCAGCAGCTCTGCAACTAGCAAGCTTTTCTGTGTAGTATTTCACAAGCTCAAACGAGGATCCTCTCTGACGCATGAGCAATAAATAAATGTGTACCAGCTCTGAGTGACAGGTTTTGAGCTTCTGCATAAATAGCTACATAATGCACTGCTGGGTTTGTAATCATAAGCCTCTTCAAATCTGTCTACTCCTATGTTAAAATTTCATGGTACCTAAGGAATGGATTGATACACTGGCAGTTACTAAGCCTTAGTCCATAAAGGACTACTTGGCATTTAATATTTTAATTTTATACTGTGACTGTTGTGATCACAGCATACTTGAAGGAATGCAGTCTAGCTAGCTATATTTTTTCACATGGATGGCTGGCTTAAAGCTAGTTTCTGTAAAACCCAACTCAAGTTCTCTCCCTACCCTCCAATGCAGGCCAATGACATCTAAATTGTATCCCCTAGAGGCCACTGTTTCCAGCAGGTGCCTGGGGATAACTGCAGAGGAATTAAGGGGTGGAGGGGACAGCGCAAAAGAGCTGCCCTGCCCTCCTCCACTTCAGTGAGAGCAATTCCACTCTTGCCTATATATTGGCATTTCACATAGTATTTGATTTGGAGAAAGGGTACCACTGATAACATTTTCAATTTGAAAACAATTATCTTAAGAGATAAACAGAGCATGGTGGCTCAGCACCTTGGCAGGCTGAGGTGGAAGGATCACTTAAGGTAAAGAGTTCAAGACCAGCACGGGCAACATGGTGAGACCTCATGTCACAGACCAAAAAAAAAATTAAGAATTATCCAGTTGTGATGGCACACAACTGTAGTCCCAGTTACTCAGGAGGCTGAGGTGGGCAGATCACTTGAGTTCAGGAGATCAAGACTGCAGTGAGCTATGATGGCATCATTACGCTACAGTCTGGGAGACAGGGCAAGACCATGTCTTTAAAAAACAGAGAGCGAGAGATGCCCATCTCTATGCATTAATGCCTACCAGGATATACCCATGGAGGAAGGTAAAGGTAATCCTATGACCCAGAGATGTCCCTTCCAATGTTTCAGTAATAGTCAAGCTTTCCTTTGTAGTCTTTCAAAAATATAAAAAGATGATTATAATTATTTAATAAAACTTATTGCATACTGTATCTACTTTTAGTTTTTATTGTGTCATAGTTAATGTATCTTGGAATTTTTCTTTTGCTGTTAAATGTAATCTAGATTATTTTCAATCTATAGAATTTCATTGGATGAGTCCATTATAAAGCTGTCTGCTCTAAAAATAATTTTCCAAACCACTGAGCAGGCAGGCAAAGTATTTTGCTGGGTCAGGAAGAGAAAGTCCTTCCCAGTACCTAAAATTATGGTTGAGAGTTAGTTACAAGATCTCTCTCCATATCAAGCTACCTCTGACTTCTGACCAATTAAATATAAAGCCTTCTGCAGTTATCGATAGTAACAGCTGTATCTGTTCAGCAATCAGTGCCACAGCAATTAGCTATTCCCAGCTAAAAGGGGAAACCTTTTTGCTACGGTGCAGATATGGTTTGTTTGCCCTCGTCAAATTTCATATTGAAATTTGACCCCAGTGTTGATGGTGGGGCCTGGCAAGAGGTATTTGGATCATGGGGACAGATCCCTTGTGAATGGCTTAGTGTCATTCTCATGGGAGTAAGTTCTCAATCTTAGTTCCCACAAGAACTAGTTGTTAAAAAAAAAAAAAAACTGGCACCCCCCTCTCCTCTCTCTCTCTCTCTCTCTCTCTCTTGCTCCCTTTCTTCTCATTGAGCTCTGCACAACACTGGCTCCCCTTCCCTTTGTGCCATGGCTAGAAGCAGCCTGAAGCCCTCACCAGAAGATGTTGGCACCATGCTTATTTTACAGCCTGCAGAACTGTGAGCCGAATAAACCTCTTTTCCTTATAAATGACCCAATCTCAAGTGTTTCTTTATAGCAAAACAAATGGACTAAGCCACTTAATGTTTCCTTAAACACAGTTTGTTTAAGCTATTCCTGTCAAATATTGGGCTTCACAACAATGAGTCAACTATTGGGTGGGAATGACCCTAAATGTACTTATATAGTGTGGTCCCCCAGCACCTGACCCCTTGAGAATCCTCAAACCTTTCTCCTATCATGTTTCTTAATGTTGGTACATCTATCTAGAGAAGCACCTTGATACAGTGCAGGTGTTGGAGGGAGAACAATTCCTGAAAAGAAGTCCCTTACCACTGGCATGTTTTCTGAGCAATGGTTTTTAAAGTTCCACTCCAAATGACAATGACTCAAGCCTACTTGAACAGCCACCCTCAACAGACGGCTCTTGATCAGGACCCTTTGTAAGGGTCATGTTCCTGGGAAGATCTCTCTGGATATAAGACTCAAGCACCTTTGGAGGGATTGGTTTAATAAAAGGTAATCTGGGGATATTTTAAGTGAAAAAATATCACAATACAAGGGTTAGAAGGGCTATGTCTTTATCACTCTCAGACAACACTAGTCACTCAAATTTGTTCATCCATTCATCAGTCATGTCACTCCCTTGCTTAAAACCTTTCAATGGCACCCAGTGGCATGCAGAAAGAACAATAAGTACAAGAGCTATAAGTCAAGGATGAAATTTTGGTTCAAGAAACAGAAAGCTTGTGTGGATAGCATAGAGAAAAGGAAAGGGTGAGTGGGCAGAAGTAAGAGTAGAGAAATATGCAGGAGCCAGATCATAGAGACTTGTAGAACATGGTTAGGACTTTGGCTTTAGTCCATGTGAGTTGGAAAACCACTAGATAGTTTTAATTAGGTGAGAGGGAAAATGTGAAATACAGTTTAAGGTGTGCCTTGAGCTTCTTCATAGAGAATGGCTTGTAAGGAAGCACCATGGGTTGAGCCACATTCAGCTCACCTGATCGGACTATGGAACTGAAGGACCACAGACTCACTCCTGGCTGCCTGGTTGGCTTTGTTGTACTCCTCAGTCCCCATCTTTGTCCTGGGAGGTTGTCTTGTAAATGTGCATCATTGGCTATCAAGTAGAATGAGTCCCAAAGTAGGACTGCATCTGCACAAAAATCAATCCCCATTTTTAGAGTACCCAGGAATACAACCCCCAAAAATATAATGACTACAGACTTCACTCATCCATGCACATGCACCTGAGAAACTTTTATCAAGTGCCTACTGTTAGCCAGGCATTATTATTAATATGATAATAACCCCTACTTGTGCATGTTGGTATATTTTCTAGAACTAAGTCAATAACATGTTACAGCCAAAGTAATGGCAATGCTGATTTCTACTGATGTCCTAGCTCTATAGCCAATTTCAAAGAGATTCAGTAAATGCTCATCTTGTTCAGTAACACAGCTTTCTTTTCATGCCATCCTTAAATCATCAAGCATCAGAAAGGGGATTGTACCAGGTTGAGTCAAATGGGAAACTGGGAAAAATCTGGGCAGAAAGGAGTGTCACTTCAACTGGGCAGCAGCAGCTTGACTGCTATTCTGGCAGTCAAGGGTTTTCAAGAAGGAGGAAAACCCAAACTTCTATGCAGCTTCTTGGTATTAATTTTCGACCATCTGAACTCCTAGCATGGGAAATGGGGAGGGTGGAAGCAGAAGTGGTTCAATGACTTTCCACGAAGGTTTCATCCTCTCACCTTCTCATTGCTTCCCCCTTCTTGTGTATCACATCTTCAGGTATAGAAGACTTTGCCTAAAGGACACAGCAAAATGTTTCTGTCTCAATCTTAGGGCCAGTGCCTTTTGTGAAAACTCATGGTCATGGACATCCACCCTTGCTTCTGTTTCTACAGAAAGCGACCCAGTTCTATATATGAGAGCACCAACTCCTAGGAGGTCCTTTGGATATAAATTAAGGAATTGAGTGAGGATTGGATGAGCAGGGAAACACCCCAATTAATACTTGCCCTGTCATGTTAAAATCTAATTGAAGTATAGCAAAATAAAGGCGCAACGGTCTCTGTGCCAATCTCAATCATCTGTATTTTTATGTCGTAAGAGACTCAATAGATAAAATACTTGTCAACTGTTTTCTTTGCATGTAATTTAATCCCTGTCCTTAGCACATTTGGCTTCTTGATATAAAGGCACCAGCCTCTACAGTGCTCCGTACTGAATAAAAGTTTTCCAGAATCCACCTTTCAGATACCCACAGAGTTAGGTGAAGAACTTTTCTAGACGGAAAGAACAGCAAGTACACTTGCCTTCCACCTAAAGGCAGAAGCTTAGACAAGTTCTTGAGAGTGAGAAATACATTTTATTATGCCATAAGCCATTTGAGGGAATAAAGGTGATAATAAAATAATCATCAATATGGGGATACCTGCATTCGTAAGTCCCTATGGCAGCATTACTTGTAATAGTTAACAAGCAGAAACTCTCATGAACAGCCAGGGGATGATACAGGGAACCAAAACCAGTCTATTATGCAACAATCAAATGGATGTTACCGAAGACAAAGCAAAAAAGAGGAAATGCTTATAACAGGCTAAATGAAAAGGTGAGATACAATTTTATAATTTTGATTGAATTATGCACATAGACATAGCATCAGATTATTAGACTATCAGAATTGCCACATTTTATCACTGTGGTTGTTAAGGTGATGACATGCATTTTTTAAACTCTTCTCTAATTTCTGCATGTTAAGGTTAATATTACTTTTTATAATAGTTTTGTACAAAAAAGTGTTTTAAAGTATGAAATAATCAAATATAACAATCATGTCTCTATGATGAGATCTACCTCATCCCAACATCTTGCTATATCTGCTTCAGATTTATATTTCAAGAAAGTATTACAGATTCAATTTAAGCCCCCTTTGGAAACATGATATTTTCACCCAAAGACAAATAAGGCAAAGAAACTTTTCTCATAATATTCTTAAAATAACATGGCCTTATAAAATAAGTGCAGTTGTCATCAGCTTTATAAAACAGAGAGGGGAAGCTTCCATTGAAGTCAAAATCATTTCTTGGTGGGAAAAGCTATTGGTTCCTGGAATAATATAGCATTTATTCTACCATGAGAAATATACTATCTCATTTCTCACATTTTAAAATATGCTGCATGCCCACAAAATGACTGGGCTGTGTATATGTTCTTAGAAGAAACAGTAGTGATCAGTTACATGGAAAAGGAACCTTGGCTCATAATCATAAATATTAATCAGCAGTTTCACAAACTGAAACAGAAGGTATGTGGCATGGGGAAATTTTCTTTGCAGCTGGGCAAAAATGTACAGCAAATAAATGTCATTTTTAAGTATTTAGTTCTCTAGATTGATTTGCCAAAATTTTCAGTGGAAAAGCAAATTAGTTTCATCTGGTGATACAATAAAATATACCTAACTTGGAGAGAGAAAAAATTTAAAGATCAACTCTCAACAAGACTGCTAACTCTCAAACAATCCTAAAACAAAAAAAAAATAAGTGCGTCTTCTTCTTGGGCTACCAAATCTACAAATCTGTGTTTTGATAAAGTTAGTACTCAAGTAAAGCAAAACCATCCCTTGTTTTTACTTCTTTTTCTAAATGTGGTTCAATCAACACTTTATACCATTTGAAGCCAGTTTTATAAAATCAATGAATCCAGATATTCAGACTCTTCAAAAATAGATTAAAGAGAATCCTTCCACAAACTTCTTTTAGTGTCCTAGGTCAGTCAATTTTTAATGTTCCAGATTGATCGCTATTTGGTTGAGTGACCTCAGACAAGCCATAGTCTCCAGTTATTTCATCTGAAAATAAGAGATGATCATGCCTACTCAGCATGTTGGGAGGATCAAATAAAATATAGTATATGAAATTTCTTCGTAAATGGTAAAGCGTTATAAAAATATAAATAATGTTTACCACCCTCTAAAGGTGACAGTGAGGATAAGACAATGGGAGAATATCGCCCAGCTCTCTCTCCAAACCCTTAAAATTTATTATGGGCATTACATACTGATAATGATGTTGGCATTCTCTCTTTTAAGTTTTTATCTCCCAGGAAGTAAAGGTCTTGCTATCTCTTTAATATCACTGTAGGATCAAATATCAAATACTGTGTGGTAGGAATCCAAATATCTCTTGACAGTCTTGACTCAGCAGTATTCTGTGGTTCTTAATCACTTAACCTTCTGAAAACCAGAACTTACTGATAAAGACTTTCTATATTCTACTCTCAACAGAGTCCCCTTCAGGCTCTTCAGCAACAAGGGGGGACAGGCAAGGCCAAACCAAGAGTTTTTATTTTTGGAGACACACTTTGTGAAAGTCAAACTAAGAAATGGTTTCTTTAAAATTGAATGTTTTTCTACCGACCTAATGTATAATTTAAAATTGAAGATACACATGCAAACGAGCCATTTTTCAAAGTAGACACCCTGTATAGCTACTCATTTGTTTCAACATGACTCCTCAGTGCAATTGTGGAGTTTTTTCCTTATGGAATCTGAGTCATCTTAATATCTATATAACATTAGGTTCTTTACTATTTCACCAAGCCAAATCACTCTTGATATTCAACAACTTGGCCGAGAGTGACTTGTGTCTATTTCCAATAATCTCGTTTATCTGCAAAGGTTGACAATTTGCCACCCTTGTCAGTGTTCAAAAGAATGTGTTGCAGCCTGTAGATATATTAGCCTAAGAGAAATTACAAAAATATATCACTCAACATCAGCATCTTTAGAAAAAAATGATTACCTCTTGACAATAATGAAGGGAAGCTCACAATTGGATATATAAGCCCTAAATGTGTTTATTAAATATTGATCACAGCAGTCATTCTAAAATCATGGTTTTGCAAATAACCTCATAAAAATTATTACTATACAATGGTACATGAGAAGAAAGACAGAATAAACACAGTACATTTGTTCTTCCAGAAAACCATTATCTATTGAACTCCTATGGGCCAGGCACTTCTTAGATACTGGAGACTCAGCAGGAAACAAGTTTATAGTAATGTACCAATTTTGTTTCAAAACAAAGAGATTGATAAAATAGCTCACATTTGACACATTCTTTCAGGATCTGACCCAAGCACCTAAGTAATTTTATCATTTGGTCTGTTACACTACAAGGAAAGTATGATTATATCAATTTTACAAATAAAATTGAGGTACAGATTAAGTACTCCAACCAACATAATGGAGGTAGAGGGGCAGAGCTATAGACTCTGCCCCTTTTCCCTCTTTCGTAACTCTGCATTTCACTTTGTTGTACCCACGTAATACACTACTCTTCTAAATCAACTACAGTCCCCTCACGCATCTCTCACAGATCCAAAATTATCCAGCAGCCTTCTCCACCTGAGCAGAAATAGGACGCAACTGAGAACAGCAAGATCCAATTTCGTTTTCTAAAGATTACATCAGTATTGAATCCTCTAGGCTTTTATCAATAAATAAAAAAGTAAAAAATCATCCCAGTGAACTCTACTCAAAAAGATCCTGTCCTATTTAATTACTTGCACTGTGCTTCCGTTATGCCCTCCAATTTCCCCATACAAAGTCCCAGTGACCCAAGACTTACTTGGGTCTTCCACATACTAGTACTCTAAGCCACTGAAATGAACGGATTTTCTCTATCTTCAGATAAATCAGTAAATTGTAAAAAGGTATGCTGAAAACAGGAAACAAAGACGTGGAATTAAAGATGAAGTTCTGATGATATTTGTATCAGTTATCGTGATGTCAGCTGCCATAGCAGAAAAACAAACACTGAAACCTCAATGACTGAACATAATAGAAATTTATTTGCTACTCATGTAAAGCCCAATACTGGAGAATCTGATGGCCTTCAACATGACCCTTTATGTATCAAGTCTGCCCCCACTTTATGTAACTCCACCCTCCTCTAGTCCTTAAAGTCTTCTCCACTCAGATGGCAAATGAGGACAGACCATAGGAAAGGCAAGCCTGTGTCTTAATCGCTTCATAAAGTGGTACACATCATCTCCACTCAAGTTTCATTGGGCAGAAGCAGTCTTATGACCTGCCTGATGCAAAGGATGCTGGGAAGTGTAGTCCTTGCTAGGAAATCACTCCTCAGCAGGAAGGAGACCATGAGTCTTTATAGGTCAGGTGATTTATTGGCCACATATCTTAACCAGATAGTTTGGAAAAAATTACAATGGAAAGATCTATTAGGAACAATCCCACATGTGAGAGAGAAGTGAAGAGTGGAAATCAAAATAAAGCCTGGGAAAATTCGGATCTGTAGGTAACGTGAGATATGTCAGAGCAATGGAGGAGTAAGAATGTTTTGGCCACCTGGAAAGGTAAAAACAAAAGAAGGTGAGAAAAATATTCAGAAGTGTAATTGTTTGAAAAGAGGGAAGAGCTGAGATCATAACTGTTTCAATCGATAATATGACAAAGGAAACTAATTCCATTTAAAATGACGTCCTGTTTCCAGAAACTGCATGTCACTTTACAAGCTGAGATGTACCACACATTTAATTGTTTTTTCAGAAGCACTAATTCCCTTCATTGTGTTGTGAAAACAAAAGTACTGAAGAAAATCATTTTTAAAAGCCCTCAAAGAAAAATTAATATTCATACACAGCTGTCCTATTTGAAACCACACAAGGTTGAAGTCAATAATTAACATGGCCAGAAAAGTTACAGCAAGTGGCCTTATTTTGAGACATTTTTCATATAAGCCTTTCCCTCTTAAATAAATCTATTGGGCATGAATGTGAGATGAAAATAGTGGGGTAACTTGGCAATCTGAATTCTCAGATGTAAAGAGTACATTATTCCGGGGACACCAACCATCTGGACTTGGATTTTATCCAATAAAACAAGGAAGATTTAAACTATGCTTCATCCCTCATACTACTTAGAGCAGAAGTGGTTTCATAAGTCACAAATCTGCCCTGTAGGAGTAAAAAGCAACTTTACCATCACCTGTCTCACTCCATTTCCCATTTCTCAGATGAGGAAACGGAGGCTGAGAGAGGGTATGTGACTTGACCAAATGACAAAAGTAGTTAGTGGTAAATCCAGGTCCAGAACTTAGGTTTGTTGAACACAGACTGTCCGTTAAATAATTGCCTACACACATTAATCTTACCTCTGTGTCTTTATAGCAAAAGAGCTCCATGCATAGCAATATCAGCTATTCCTAAAACTCTGGGAGAACCAGCTTTAAAATGGGTCATTAGTACAACAAAAAGACAAATGTATTTCCACTATTGACAGGCTTCTGAGAATAGTGACAAGGTACCAGGCAAAGGGCCAGAGGATGGAAAAGAAGACTAGGAGGCAGCTTCTGCCAGAGAAAGCACAGGGCTTTGGGGAACACACAGGCCTATACAGATGGCAAGTGTCAGTTAACTTCTGTTGCCCTACTGAGTATGCTATTTGGTCTCCTGACTTTGCCCCTGCACCAAATGGAATCTGACTCTTTTCTAAGACCTGCGATTCTTCCAGATACTACTATTTGGAAAAAGAGTCTGATTGTTTCAATTTATTGTCGCTGCATTCATCTACCCATTCCACACAGCTCCTCTGCATTTGGAAGCAACCTTAAGGTATAAAAAAGCAAAGTAAACCCCATACCACTTTGCTCTTGAGAGCTTCACAGTGAATTAGAGGACAGGGGTATAGAAAAATATTACTATTATGTCATCATGGCCATGCTTTGCAATTTTCTTACATGTTCTTAAGTAGAAAAATAAGTCTTGATCAATTTGCTCAGGAGAAAAGCAGTATTCAACATCTAGAACTACATTGGCAACCTAGTCATCTTCCAAGGATTTAAGGTTCCAAGATAGGAAACTACACGATGTGGAATAAAGCCATCTACTCAAAGGGTGTCACAGTACAGCAGAACCAGCATCATCTTGAACCTTCTTAAAAGTGCATAATCTCCAGCCCTGCTCCAGACCTAATGAATGCTGATCTACATTTTAACAAGATCCTAGGTGATGTGTATACCACAACTTTGATATAGAGCCTGGAATCTAAGGCCATCTCTGGTGTTAATAAATCTCACAATCATAGACCACAACTTCACCTCTGAGCCTCATCCCCCTCATCTGTCAAATAGGGATAATTATTTGTGTTGGCATTGTTGTACAAATTAAGTGAGAGGTTGAAAGTGAAAGTGTAGTCTACATGAAAATTGGCATGAAGCAATTAATCAGTGATGAGGCTCCTAGGCCTATGCTGCTTTCGGGGGATGTTTAATGGTTTTGCACAAGAAGTATCATGACACTATGCAACGTGGGATTCATTTTTAGATCAACCCCCAAATAGAAAGTGATTTTTCCCACCCAAAAGACAGTGAAAAATGAAAAGGAACACAAATGAGAAGTAGAAGAAAAAGGCAATGCAAAGAAAAAAAGAGGCAAATATAAAAGACTGGGAAATGAGAAACAAAAAGTTAAGGGATGAGGCAAAAAACAGATCCTGGCTCTCTGGTCCTCAGTAATAGACTCAATCTTTCCAAAAGTGCCTTTTAACCCAGTGGGTGAACTGCTTTCATCTAGGTGTTTAGAGAAACTAGCAATCCCTGACACTTTCTTGGGACTTTTTCTCTCCTGTAAGTGATTTTTATACCCATACACAAATTTCCAGCAATGACATTGTCCTTATCATTTCTGTTCAAGGATGTCTTCTGCCCTACCCATTCACAAGATTATGCTAGAAAATGTCTGAGAGGATAACTGTATTTAATCACTAACACTAGCTCCAGGACCTCTGATAGAAAATTCAAAAACTATATTGGGAGAAGAATGCTAAGCCTGAAACACCGACCACTTTCTCTATTGCAAACTAACTGTATGAACATTTCAAAGTGATGTAACCTCTCCAAATCTTAGCCTTCTAGTCTGTGAAATGAGTACATTGGGAAATATGTTGTCTTCCTCTCTTTCCTGACTTCAGGGCTGACTGCTTTAACTGTGTTACATGACTGGCAATTTTCTTACACTGCGTTGAGACTAGCAAGTTCTCTGTTCATCCAGGTAGAAAGGACATATAAAAAGAAGATGGAAAAATTCATGACTGAGCATGAATGGGAGGCACGGGGGATGCGATTGGAGGGAGATTCAGGAGGATGGAGTTGACCAATGTTCATAAGGGCTCCATGTTATCCAAACAGATGGGCATGAATATTGCCAGCTAAGAGCCATTCCTATGGCATCCCACATGATGAGTGAGGGTTGGTGCCCCAGCTGTACAGGCAGCTGTCTGCCATGAGACTGTGTACCCAACTAAACAGGAAATATTTTCTAGAATTGATGAGTCATAGTCAAGCAGCAGCCAGGGCTCTGAAGTTCCACATCAATCACATTACCCATCACACATGCACTTTCCTTGATTTAGACAAATACAAAGGGTCTGAATTTCACTTAGTCCCTTCACCTCCAGTTTGCAAACTATACTAACTCTTGATAATAATACTTTTATCTCTATGAAAAACATAATTGCTGGTCGAAATGTGTACTGCCTGAAATGAGAAATTATAGTAAAAACGATTGAACCAAATTTCAGGGAATGACCTCATTTTTTAGTAAAAGAGGCACTCCAACAAATTGGAAATCTAGGTGCTACAGAATATCAACACTGGGAGGTCCATATGGATACCCTATTTGAGTCCTCATCATTTTACTGACAGAGAAAAATGGATCAAGGTCACACTATTTATGTGTGGGAGGACTGACATCTGAATCTAGGAGGCTTGACTACTACTTTAGTTCCATTTCCACTACTTTCCTTATTAAAATGTATTTGGACTTCTCTTTCAAGGCCAGATCTGCCACTTACAGAAAGTTATGACTTCAGGAAAGTCACCTAACTTATCTGAGCCTTAGTTTCTTCATTTGCCAGTGGGGATAATTACAGCTATATTTAAAGGGGTATGAAAGTTAGCTTAGGGAACCACTTAATATCATTTCTAGTACACAGAGGCCTTTCAGCATGTGGGAGAGGGAGGGAGGGAGTTTTATTATTACTGTACTTTCCTGCCACATAACCATTATTTATATCTTAACATAGTCCCCCTTGGTATATTTTCCCCAGCACACTTTTACTCACTTGCAATCACAGCTCACAGGTACTGTTCTACGTTGCTTTATTTGTGTTGGTGTGCACTCTTCATAGTCTTCATTTTAATGGATTCACTATATTTCACTGGGTAGACTGCACTTTAACTGAACGCCGCATTACCTTCATTGTTAGGTTGCTTCCCACTTCCCATTTTTTGCTTTTAGAAATTTTGTTGCAACAAACTTCTTTATGCACTTGGTTTAGTCCACATTTTGTGTGAGTTCCTTAGGCTACATCCCCAAAAGTAACCATTTGGGTGGTTCTGAATATAAAGAACTCCCTGAAATTATATTTCTCTGTAAGAAATACTGAAGCCACCGTGAGTTATATACACACACATGGGTTTGTCAGATTCAATATTCTCTCATAATATATATATATACTTTCTTTTATATACTTGAATGTAATATTCTCTCATAAAATACAAATACTTTCTTTTTGTATACTCAAAAAGAAAGAAAATGTAAAACCCATGGAAACAATGACAGAATATATTTGGATCAAAGCTATTTTAGAAGAATATTTAAGTTGTGGGAAGAACAGAGCCCATAGGGAATTTGATAACTTAGGGTTAAAGATGAGAATTATGTAGATAAATGGAATATGGCTCAGAGAAGGAACAAAATGTCTAAGGATTGAATTTACAAGGAAAGATACAAAGGTATAGCTTGGTTTGGTCACAAGTTTAAAAGGAAACTCAAGCTTGAAAGAAGTCAACATCAGAGTGACAAAGAGACATTTGCTATGTACTGCATTGTATCCGTTTGCTTAACAATCTTTTTAAAGAAGTTTCTATAACCCACTTCCTTCTACTCCTGGAGTCTTGCTCCCTGAATATTAGACTCAATTACTCGGCAAAAGAAAGAAAAGAGGAGAAGACTTCCTCTTCTCACTCACAAATGATTCATAGCTACTCTTTGCACTCTGATCCCCTTCCTCCCACACCAAACTACCAAAATCCTTGGAACTGGTGAGAGAATGAGGTGCAATTATCATGTAGCTGCAGAGTTTTGCAGTCTAATAAATACTGAATTACTCCTCCTTCATCTTCTTTCTGACTCTGTGTCCTCTCTGATGTAGACTACCGGACAGGCTGACCTGCCTCCTACTTAGCAGAGGGATAGAATGTGAAGCCTAATGATGTGCCTTTTATACAACACATGAAAAGCATATAAATACACACATTATTCCATTTCAACCTCGTATGCCATTGATACACAATGCTTCATAACACTAGTCGGTGATGTCTTCTAAAAAGTAAGATTCAAGAATGCCATTCTGATTTGTACAATTCAGAAAATTATAAAAACAGCTATCCAGCACATTCTCCCACATAAATAGCACTATTAGTAGGGAAAATAATAAGAAAGACAAATAGTTCAAGGGAGCCATTGTGAAAAAATAAGAAAATACACAAATTTATTTGAAAAGGACCCTGGTCCAATCTGTTCTACTATTTATGAAGTAGTTAAAAAGAAAATGAGAAATGAAGCATGACTCAACACCCTGAGGATATAATATTAAACTTCCTGTAACCCCAGAACCATTTCTCCAAACAAAATCTTCCTCAACATATAAAGGAAGTCAGAGAGGCAGGGTGGAAGCTGAGGTACAAGTTTTGGAGTTCCACCAGCACTGGCCCTGAGTTAACTCCATAGAACTCCAAGAGGTGTGGGAACACAGGTTGAAACCACCATCTCAACAGAAGTTAGGGAAGGCATGAGCTTGGAGGTGGGGGTTAGGGGGTATGGCAGAGAAAAAAATAGAAAACGGAGATATGGAGAGAGCACTTAAAAGAGAGATTTAAATGGGAGAGAAAATAGTGAGTAGAGATGAAAGATACCTTATATTTAAAAAGAAAAGATGGTATTTTTCAATGTCAACCAACTCAATTCTTTGCACATAACAGGTGATTTTTTTTTTTTTTAAGATTAACAGGTCCCTGGTTGAAATCTAAAATTCCAGATACCCACTACTAGCACTTTCCTTTATCATCAAATGTAGAATGGCTTTCCAGATTTAGTATTCTACTTCCTAGAAACGTCCTCAGTCATCCTCATCACTTTTCCCCAGACCATGTTGTTTTCAGGTGTCTCTCCTCTGGCATAGTTTTTTCAGCTTTATGGAGGACGTATAATTGACAAAAATCATATATTCAAGGTACGCCATATATATGTTTTCACATATGTATACAATGTGAAATGATTGCCACACACTAAATATCTCTCACATCAAGCATTTCTGTCTGTATGTTTGTTGTGAGAATATTTATGATCCATCTTCTCTCTTAGCAAATTTCAAGAATATGATATTGTGCCCAGAATTGGTGGGTTCTTGGTCTCGCTGACTTCAAGAATGAAGCCACAGACCCTCACAGTGAGTGTTACAGTTCTTAAAGATGGTGTGCCTGGAGTTTGTTCCTTCTGATATTCGGACATGTCCAGAGTTTCTTCCTTTTGGTGGGTTCGTGGTCTCACTGGTTTCAGGAATGAAGCTTCAGACCTTCGTGGTGTCACAGCTGATAAGGCAGCACGTCTGGAATTGTTCGTTCCTCCTGTCCAGAGTTACAGCTCATAAAAGCAGTGCAGACCCAAAAAGTGAGCAGCAACAAGATTTACTACAAAGAGCAAAAGAACAAAGCTTCCACACTGTGAAGGGGGACCTGAGCAGGTTGCCACTTCTGGCTCGGGCAGCCTGCTTTTATTCCCTTATCTGGCCCCACCGACATTCTGCTGATTGGTCCATTTTACAGAGAGTGGACTGGTCCGTTTCACAGAGAGCTGAGTGGTCCGTTTTGACAGGATGCTGATTGGTGCATTTACAATCCCTGAGCTAGACACAGAGCACTGATTGGTGCATTTACAAACCCTGAGCTACACACAGAGTGCTGACTGGTGTATTTGCAATCCTTTAGCTAGACATAAAGGTTTTCCAAGTCCCCACTAGATCAGCTAGATACAGAGTGCTGATTGGTGTATTTACAATCCTTTAGCTAGACATAAAAGTTCTCCAAGTCCTCACCCCACTCAGGAGCCCAGGTGGCTTGCCTCGTAGATCCCGCGCCAGGGCGGAGGGCGGAGCTGCCCCCGAGTCCCATGCCCCTCGCCTGCACTTCTCAGCCATTGGGTGTGGTTGATGGGACCGGACGCAGCAGAGCAGTGGGGGGGCATCCGTCAGGGAGGCTCAGGCGCCAAGAAGCCCAACGCAGGGGTGCTCAGGCATGGCCTGCTGCAAGTCCTGCACACACCCTGCCCCACGGGGAGGTGGCTGGGGCCCTGCGAGAATTCGAGCTCGAACTCATCGAGGGCAGGCTGGCAGTGCTGTGGCACTCAGCACACCCTGCGCAGCTGTTGGCCTGGGTGCTAAGCCCCTCACTGCCCAGGGCCGGAGCCCTCTGAGTGGGGGGCCCACCAAGCCCCCGCCCACCTGGAACTCGCGCTGGCCTCAGAGCACCGCGCAGCCCTGGTTCCCACCCTCGCCTCTCCCTCCACACCTCCCCGCAAGCAGAGGGAGCCAGCTCCGGCCTCCCACAGTGCAGCAGTGGGCTGAAGGGCTCAAGCAACCAGACTGGACGCAGAGGCCGCAGAGGCACTACGAGCGAGCCAGGGCCGCCAGCACATTGTCACATCTCAATAGGCTATTATTCATTATAGTTACTGTGCTGTATATTTGGTCTCCAGAACTTTTTCACCTTGTAACTGTAAGATTGTGCCTTTTAACCAACATCTCCTGATTTCCTCCATTTCTGGGCCCCCAATAACCACCATTGTACTCTTTTTATGAGTTCAACCTTTCTAGATTCCGCATATGAATAAGATCATGCAGTATTTGCCTTTCTGTGCCTGGCTTTTTTCACTGAGGATAAAATCCAGGTTCATTCATGCTGTCACATATGGCAGGATTTCTTTAAGGCTGAATTATACATATATATTCATATTTCCCTTATCCATGTATTCATCAATACACATATAAGTTATTTCCATATCTTAGCTATTGTGAATGCTGCTGCAATAAGCATGGGAGTGCACATCTCTTTGAGACACTGATTTCATCTCCTTTGGCTATGTACCCAGCAGTGGGATTGTTGGATCACATGGTAGTTCTATTTTTAATTTTTCGAGGAACTTCCATGCTGTTTTTCATAATGGCTGTGCTAATTTACATTCCCATTAACAAAAGATAAGGGTTCCCTTTTCTCCACATCTTTGCCAACACTTGTTGTCTTTGACTTTTTGACAATAGCAATCCTAACAGTTGTAAGATGCTATCTCACTGTGGTTTTGCTTTGCATTTCCCTGATGATATTAACTTCTCATCAGATATATGATTTACAAATATTTTCTCTCATTTTTTGGGTTGCCCCTTTGTTATTTCCTTTGCTGTACTGAACCATTTTATTTTGTTGCTGTCCCACTTGTTTATTTTTGCTTGTGTTCCCTGTGCTTTTGATGTCATATCTAAAAAAAATTGCCAAAATTAATATCAAATAATCTTTTTCATTTTCTTGTAGAAATTTTATGGTGTCAGGTCTTAACTTTGTATCTTGAAATCCTTTTACGTTGAGTTTTGTGTGTGGTGTCAAGTAAGAATCTAATGTAATAGTTTGGTGTGTACATATTCAGTTTTCCCAGTATTCTTACTGGAGTGACTAAAGAGACTATCCTTTCTCCATTGTGTATTCTTGGCACCTTTGTGGAGTATTGGTTGACTATATACACATGGGTTTATTTCTAGGCTTTGTATTCTGTTCTGTTGTTCTGTGTGTCAGTTTCTATGCCAGTACCATACTGTTTTACTATAGCTTTGTAATATAATTTGAAATCAGCAGGTGTTTTTTATTACTATGATTGCTAGAACAGAAAATGCTTTTAAAGACGGGGGTGGGAAAGGAAGGTCTTGGATGGTGCCAAAAGTTATGATGGAGTTGAATGAGATAACTTACAGAGAAATGGTAAAATATAGACACATCTCATATACATCTCAAGTCTTAATCTTTAAAAATAATTGAAATAAATGTAATGCTCCTGCCAAATTCAAAGTTCAAGGTAAGAACTCTAAAAGATAAATCAAACCCATCCCAAGGTGCGTTTAGGAATAAATGTTGAAAATATTAGTCCAATAGTATGAAAAGCACATGGAATAACAGTGAAAAAATTCAGGCTTGCAGGCAGGATCCTTCACAACTATTTCCCTTAGCATAGGAGTTTTAGAGTTTCCCACCTACCAGCTAAGTCACATCACTCATACCTTCTCAACAGAATACCTCTGAGCCAACCACATCCAGCTTTCTCCATCATTCTAGAGTGCTAAATATCTGAGGGCAATTTCTTTTGCCTGAAGTATATTTTCCTTACTTCTCTTTTACCCTTCAGTATAAAATCAAATGTCAAATATAGTTGCTGCATCTTCAGAATTGGCAGCATATATTATCCCATTTGTTCTCTACTATAGGGCTTATCATAATATTGGAAAATATTGAGTTTTTTGTTGTTGTTGTTGTTGTTGTTGTTATTTTGTCTCTCTCATTAGAAGGGAAAGTCCACAAATATGAGGATGGCCTTATTCTGGGTACCTGGCTCAACATCTAAGTGGCCATAAAGGCCTTTGACAAATAATAAAAATCCACATGCATGAATGCTCATTATGTGCCAGATGTGCCAGGACCCTTTTTATTTGGACTGTCACCCAGGCTGGAGTACAGTGGTACAATCTCAGCTCACCACAACCTCTACCTCCTAGGCTCAAGCAATCCTCCCACCTCAACCCCTCAAGCAGCTGAAACTGCAGACATGTGCCATCAAACGTGGCTAATTTTTGTATTGTATACACCAGGTTCCACTATTTGACAGGCTAGTCTCAAATGATCTGCCTGCGTCAACCTCCCAAAGTGCTGGGATTACAGGCATGAGCCACTGTGCCCATCTAAGCTTTAACTACTTTATATCCATTATCCCATTTAATTCTTACAACAACCCAAGATATTTCATATTATTATTGCCATTTTAAAGACCTGCAAACTGAGATACAGAACTGGTAAAGACCTTGACCAGTTACACGAATTCAGCAACAAGCCATGTCAGGACTCAAACACAAGTAGTCTAACTCCGGAATCTGAGCAATGATTACTAAGCTAAATGAATAATAAACAAGAAAGCAAATGAATAGAAGACAGGGCAAGATTGTGTGATTTCACTTATCCTTCCATCCCAAACATTCTAAGCCTAGCATAATAGAAAATGCCCTCTTTGAATCTCCCAATAAGTTTGTCATTTCTCTTCCTGTATAGCCACCTTTTTAATCACTGTGACTTGCACAAATTTGACACCTCTAGAAACTGAAATAAACATAATGCCTCCTCCAAACTCAAGAGCTTGGATGTGTAAGTCTATAGGTGGCTCTGCATTTCTTTAGCCCATGGACAGATGGATGACTGATAGAGAGGCCAGAACTCTACCTCTAATAAAATTATCTGTGCCAAACCTCAATCTGAGAGGCCAAAGGTTGGGTGAAAGAAGCAAATGACATGGAAAGAATAAAACAAAGGCTGGCTTCAGTTCCCAGATCCAGAAAGCAATAACCTCTTAAGTATTATTTTTATTCGGGCTGTGATCACAATGACCATTTTGTGTTCAAATCACAAAACTTTATATATATATTCCTGGGTGAGTTAGTGAGTTCATTATCTTACTTGACTCACTCTGCCTTGAGTGTAATGCTAGTTCTAATCCCTTTCCTTTGGAGGAGAGTCCTCAAATTATGATGAAAGGCAAGATTTACTTCCAAGGATACTTGCCCAGCAGCTCTCCAAAGCCTTCTCAAAACATTTGCAATCAACATAAACATAAACCTTCTCTCTTCTGATGTCTAAAAAGGAAACAAATTATAAAGTATAGAAAACAAATAGCAATGGACATTCTATGCCCTTTAGGCATAGCGTGTTTGCATGGAGCCAACTCTTGGGTATCCCAACTGTTAAGTTTCCAAAAATCTGTACTCTTTTGGCTTTTAAAAGAGAGAAAGCAGCATCAAAAAATTATTATTGAGCTCCTATTATTTTCTGGACTCTGAGCTTGAAGTTGAGGATATTGCAGTCAATGAGCCAAGTCTAGCCTTTGGTCTTATGGAGCTTACAGTCTCAGGATAAATTAGCTATGAAAACTCAGCAACATGAGTGGTCCTATGGTAAAGACATTCAGAGTGATGAGAGATTATGTAACCAGAGATCTCAGGAAGTTCTCCAATAGGAAGTGGTCCTTAAATTAAGCCCAAGGGATAATAGGTACATGTTGGGCATAGAATGAAACGTCATTCCAAGGAAAGATTACGACATGGGCAAAAGTGCTGAGGCTGGAATGAACATGGAACATTCACTCTGAGAAAATGTCAATGAGGCTAGAGCAGAGAGGGGGTGGAAGAGAGGCAGAGAATTAGGAATTAGGAAGGGATCATTGTTTATCAACTGATCAATAAGAATGTTTTGAGCTCCTATAATGTAGAAATCCCTAACTACATCTTGCTATAGGAATATGAAACAAAATAATTTAGTCTTGCTTTGGATTTTCCTAGCTCCTTGACCAATTCAAAATGACCATCTACTGAATCAATGTATTGTGCACCAACCACTGAGCATGGTTAGTTTTCCAAAACTAACCTGAGATAAAATGAGTCAACTGTTTATAGGAGTCACATCTCTCTGTGCAATCACAGTTTTCACAGAAGTAGTATGCTTTCATAAAAACAAAATTACCCCCTTGAGGCATGTCACCTAAGTATATGGTAGTGTTACTAACTACATTCTTATTGTCTATTCTTACCATCATTGTTAGGCTCTAGGTGATCAGGATAATGTCTTTCATTTGCATTTTCACTTTTCATATATTTTCTTTCATTTGAATCAGATACTCAAACTGGGAAGGCATTGTTACAAGAGGAGGAGGAAGGAGGAGAGTGGGGGAGCAGACTAGTAAGGTCAAGTAATTTCCCCCAGATCATATTAGGAAATGGAAAACCAAGATTAGGACCATAGCTTCTGTCAGTTTCATACTCTTTCTCTTTATAAAGATGTTTCTCAAGATGGGACCCAAAGAGCATTTGGTTAAAATACAGATTATAGGGTCTTACCCCAAAACTGTTGACTCAAAATTTTGGAAGTTCTCCAAATGAATCTTACAGCACCCTTAAAGTTTTAGGATACTGCTAGTCACCAAAATCCATCAGAAAGTCCTGTGTCAAATAATTGTCAGAGCATATTAAAATAAAAGTCACTGACTAAAATCCATACTATAGTATTCATAACAGCATTAGACACAACAACAATCTAGAAACTACCCTATGCACATCAGGAGTTGAACAGATAGTGTTATATTCACGCTGTATGTAACAGAATACTATACAGCAATGAAAATAAAATATCTACAAGAACTTGCAATATTGATAACTCTCACAAACATAACATTGCATAAAACAGATACAAAGCAGTGCACACTGTATGACTCCAGATTTAAATAGTAAAAACAAGCAAAATTAATTCACACTTTTTCAAGTCAGAATGGTGGTTACCCTGGCAGATGTCCGGCAAGTAGGGTACACAGAATAACCAAAAGGAACACAGCAGGGTTTCTAAGTGTACTGATACTGTTCTATTTCTTGATCTGGGTGCTGCTTACATGGATGTTTGGTTTATGAAAATCCAGGTAGCAACATAGTTATGTATGTGAACTTTTCTATGTGTGTATTATACTTCAATGAAAATAAGTTTTAAAAGATGATAAAAACCAGTTCCCAAGTTTTACAACAAAAACTAGAAGCAGGTTTCTATCTGGCTGTGCCTAAGAGCTGACCCCATGCACATGCGTTACTGCTTTTGCATGTGCGAGGCATCCATCACTTCCTAGCCCTGGCTTGATTGCCTCTGTTCTTTCCTGCACAAGTTTTGCCTGGTCCTAGCAATAAATTCATTATACCTACTTACATTGATTGGTTTTGCTGGTTATAAAAGCAATACATGTTCATTGCCATATACATATATATAATATATATATATATGGTGTTAGTTTTTTTCTTTGTCCTTTTGTCCTGTGTACTTTTGGCAGAATTAAGATGGTGTCACTGATAATTTTGCATCCTGACTTTTCACTCAATATGATATTGTGAGCATTTTCTGAATAATCATAAACACTTAAGACTGATTTGGAGGGTTTATTATTTACCAATTGACTGTTGAGAGTCTATTAAACTTCCATAAGGTATAATCCCCTGCACTTGTTATGGAGATAAAGACATGTGAAACCCAGATCATACCTTCAAGATATTTTAAGAAAATTGTGGCAGGACACGGTGGCTCACGTCTGTAATCCCAGCACTTTGGGAGGCCAAGGAGGGTGAATCACAAGGTCAGGAAATCGAGACCATCCTGGCTAACATGGTGAAACCCTGTCTCTACTAAAAATAAAAAAAAATAGCCGGGCATGGTGGCGGGCGCCTGTAGTCCCAACTACTAGGGAGGCTGAGGCAGGAGAATGGCGTGAACCTGGGAGGCGGAGCTTGCAATGAGCCGAGATCAGGCCACTGCACTCCAGCATGGGCGACAGAGAGAGACCCCGTCTCAAAAAAAAAAAAAAAAAAAAAAAGAAAGAAAGAAAGAAAGAAAGAAAGAAAGAAAGAAAGAAAGAAAGAAAGAAAGAAAGAAAGAAAGAAAGAAAGAAAGAAAGAAAGAAAATTGCGTGAAATCTTGATTAAATTGTCCTTTAATCTCTCAGAACCTACTTTTTAATCTATATAAAGTTGGTGATAATACCACGTAACCAGGGTAGTTGAAAGTATTGATACAATATATGCAGAATACTTAGTATTTAGTAGATAAATAGTAAATATAACTCCCTTTAGAGAGGAAAGGCATGCACACAGAAACAATGACTAATACTAAGAAACAGACATAGAATTGTACATTCAGCAGGGTAGGAGGGATTCTCAGAAGGCAGAGTTTACTGTAGGCAGAAGCCTTCTTGCTCCAAGAATGGTCCACGGACCAGCAACACCAGCATCACCTGGGAGCTTGTTAGACATGCAGAATCTCAAGCCCTGCCACAGATTTACTGAGTCAGAATCTACACTTTAACAATATCCCTGGGTGATATGCATGTCAATTAAGACTGGAGGAACACTGAGCTAGATAGGTTCTTGGTGATGGGTACAAATCAGACACTCGGAAAAAAATGGGAGGGGCATTTAATTGTTGGGGAGAAAAGAGAAAAGGAGTTTTGTAGACCAAAATACTGAAATGTTCTCAAGAAATACTCTACTTAAAGCAAAGGGTTAGTTGGGGGCACAGTGATAGATGAAGATGGACTTATAAATCAGCACCATATTATTCATGGTCCTGGATTCTGTGCAAGAGGTTTTGCCCTTATCCCTCCTCTGATATAATATTTTTATACATTTTTCTCCCAAGTTCCTATTTCCAATACAGCTATAACGCTACAAGATCATTATTCTTAAAGTGTGAGCAGCTGAACATCTCACAGAAACCCTGGGAAGCTGGTTGGAAATGCAGATCCTTGACCCTACTACTCCTCAACCTACTGACTCAAATTATCTAACAGTGATATCCTGTGACTGAAAGTTTGAAGACCACTGTTGCTATCCAATGTCTATCAGGAGGACATACTTTATATAGTAGCCATATTAAAAGTAAATAATATTAGGATTTCATTTCCTAATTTTAGAACTAGCACTGGGAATTCAATCTATATGCATTCCTTTAGCAGAGAAATCCCTTGAAGTTTAGATTAATAAAGATGTTTACCACTGCAAAGACAGAAAACCCCAACTCAAACTGCTTAAGCAAAAAAATGCGAAAAAAGAAAACCTCAAATTTTTGAAAATTGCGGGTTTTTTTCCTGGCTTTATGCAAAGCATGATTTAGGAGACAATGCCCCCAAAATGCAGTGTCCCCATCTTGCAGAGCTGCTCTTCTCCATCTTGGCTCCACTCTAGGGCTCCCAGTGCCAAGACGGCTGCCAGCAGCTCCCACCCACCATCATCCAAGGTTCAAGCCTAGCAGAAAAAAACAGCGATTCCTCCCAATAACCCCTGAATTAAACTTTAAGCCAAACTGACCATATTTATATAATTACTGTAGCTAAATAAACATGAATGTACATCAATTGGATGGGCCTGAGTCATATGCCCCCACCTAAACCAATTGCCAGAGGTATGATTTAGTGCTGTGTTGAGTCAGGCACACCTGCTCAACCTCTGGCATGACAGGTAGTGCCCCGCCTAAGAAACGAGGACTGAAAGCATGATTTAAATAGAGTCTCCCAAAGGAAACACTTGGTTCTATAACCAGAGGAGGAAGAAATGGACTCTAGGCAAGCAAGACAGTAAACATACAGTTGGCCCTTGAACAACATGGGTTTAAACTGCACAGGGCCATTTATATGTGGATTTTTTCAACTAAACATCTTTTACCAAGATATAAATCACAGCATCCTTGGGATGCAAAACCTGCCTTGACAGAGGGTCAATTTTTCATATATGAGCGTTCTGTATGGCCCACTGAGGGATTGCATATGTATCGATGTGGGGAACATAGGGGACCTAGAATGAATTCCCCAAATATACCAGGGGATGGCTGTCTACTAAAATGGTATTCAGGTGCAGCTTTTGTAGGCAAATCTGACATCAATGAATACCTCAAGGTATTATATTCAGCATTCACAGATGGAGGATGAGCCATAAATATAGAGCAGCCACCATCAATGGAAATTGCATTGCATCATTCCTTGTTGCTTAAAATCGACCAACAACTCAGGGCAAGTCTAAATTCCTCAGCGGGGTTTACAAGGTGTTTGAGGTCATGGCCTTTGTAGCTCTCATGGTTTTCCTCACTCCCACTCCACAGTCTGATGTCTCCTACCTCTAGGCTCGTGCGCATGCTGTTTTCTTCTGCCTGTCATGCATCTGCCATTCATTCTGTCTCCCCCACACCCCTTACATGCCCCTTTGCTGGGGTGACTCTTACCCAACACTCATTCAGGCCCCCCATTCAAAGAAGCCTATCCCTGCTGCGCCACCCTCTGCTCTCTTCTCCCTTGGTGTCTAGTACTGCTCCTTTAATAGCCCTGATTCTATTTTACAGAAAATGTTTTACTGTCTCTTGCCACAACTATATCATAAGCTCAGTAAAGAAGGAATATAGTCTTCCTTTCTTTGTTTCCCACAGAAAAGAAAACTCCAGGGAAAAGCATTAGGTCCTCAGAAAATATTTATAGGATGGACGGATATAGAAGGATGAAAGTTCAAAAAATAGTATATAAAAACATACATTAAAATATTTAAGCCCCACTAACTTATAGAGATGTATAAGTATGGCATTTATATACACAGTTTATGACATTAGATATTTTTAGAAGGCCTACTCTGTGCCTGCTGTGAAAGGAAATTAAATATTGGGACCCCAAACTCATTAAGCCAAAGGGAAAAGTTAAGCTGGGAACTGGGTCACACAAACCTGCCTCTCCCTTTTTTGGTTCCTAAATGAGATGGCTATGAGATGAAAAGCTACACACCTCCCTCACATTTTTCCCAGAAGGAAATTCCTAGTGAGCGCCAAGATCTTTACTGTAAAGTGTTTCTGTTAAAATTTCATCATGGCAATGTAAATTGATAGCTTACATTTACAGGTCACCCCCCCACCCATCTGACACAAATGCGTATCTGACTGTTCCCCTGTCCCATTTTGTCTATGTTCTCTTATGTAAAAATGCCGATTCCATCCATTTTTCCTCTGCCCCGTTTGTCTGTCATCTTATGAAAAACAAAAAAAGCAGATTCACTGAGTCAGACAAAGGCATGAACGATGTTTTTCCCTACCCCACCTCTTACATGAAAATTGTGTACTTCTCAAAAGGCCGGGCGCGGTGGCTCAAGCCTGTAATCCCAGCACTTTGGGAGGCCAAGACGGGCGGATCACGAGGTCAGGAGATCGAGACCATCCTGGCTAACACGGTGAAACCCCGTCTCTACTAAAAACTACAAAAAAACTAGCCGGGCGACGTGGCGGCGCCTGGAGTCCCAGCTACCTGGGAGGCTGAGGCAGGAGAATGGCGTAAACCCGGGAGGCGGAGCTTGCAGTGAGCTGAGATCTGGCCACTGCACTCCAGCCTGGGTGACAGAGCGAGACTTCGTCTCAAAAAAAAAAAAAAAAAGAAAGAAAGAAAATTGTGTACTTCTCAATATCCTGCCCTTTCCCCTTTAAATTTGGAGCGCTCAAAAATCATCTTCAGAGAAAGGCATAGACCTGTCTCCTGAGTGCATTCTTAACCCTGGCAAATAAACCTCCTAAAATGGTTGAGACTTGTCTCATCATTTTTCTCGATTGACATTTGCATGGTTCAAGGCACTGGCGATACATCAGTGAAAACAGGTAAGAATATCATGGAGATAGACAATAAACATCATAAATCAGTTAACTAATATGCTAGAATGTTATAAGTTCTATGGAAAAATATTGAACAGAAGAGAAGGGGATTAGGAATTCTGGTCTGGCAGAAGGCGATTTTTAACAGGGTGATTAGAGTAGGTGTCACTGAGGAGGTAACGTTTGAGCAAAGATGTGAGAAAGGGGTGGTGGTGGAGTCAGGCAAGTATCTAGGGAAAATGCCCCAAGCAGAATAGCCAGTACGAGGGCCTTAAAAAGGATTAACACATACTTGCTTAATTGACCCAAATTACAACCATCTTGGCACGAGGAAAATAAAAAACTACTTTTGCTTAATTGCCAGAAGATAATTTTATCCGTTTTTAATTTTTTATATGGAAAAACCACAGATTTGCCAGAACTTTTTACCATAGTAGACTGACTTTATAACTCAGTCTTTTCCATCAGCCAAAAACTTGAGAAAATAAGAGAAATTTTTCTTAAAAACGTATTTTCAGTGTATTGACTTAATATTCATTTACATTAACTTTATTCATCTGAGAATTTAATGGGCATGCCTTAATTATTCAGAGGCAATGCCTATTAAAATGTGGGAAAATCATGTAATGGCTGTGAGTTTCCTTTTATTACTACTTTAATAACTGCAAACTTCAACGGGTACCAACAATTATATTACTATTAATACCTATTTTATTCAATAGAAGTTGAGCAACGTCTAAGCAGCTAACTTGAATACATTTTTTTTTAATCCTGGTAATGATAAGCTTTCTTATTTGCCTTCTTGTCATCTGGTTTGCTTCAAAAGAATGATAAAGAAAAGAGTATAGCAAATTTAATTATATGAGCCATGTTTCTAAGACTGATAGATACTGCTCTAATGAGGATACATTCAGACTCATACTCCCAAACTTGTTTAAGCATTAGTTCCAGAATAAGCCTTTTTCTTCTAACGTTCCTGAAATGGTTTCAATCACTCTGAGCAAAACAATATTTAAATAATATGACAAATAGCAACAATAGCAATACTAATAGCTCATATTTATTCACTGCTTACTATGTACCAAGCACTAAGCTAAAATGATTGAAATGTATTAGTTCATATAATCTTCATAACTTTCCGGATAAAGTATGCACAGTTGTTATTCTCACTATCCAGATGAATAAACCCCAGAAGTTACTCCTGAGGTGGAGGGCCTGTGTGATGCTATGTGATCCCACTCAGCCAGTTTGGGTTAGATCTGGGACAATACCTGATCAAAGCAGGAATGATTACTCTCCCTTCTGAGAGAGATGAATTAATTACTGTCCGCAGTTGGCTAGAACCTCCTGTAAATGGAGATAGAGAAGCAGAGAAAGAATATCTGCTATGAGAAGAGAACAAAGCAGAGAAGGGGGGCGTGTGGAGAGAGAAGCGGGAGAAGCTGCCTCAGCTATTGATGCCTTTCTAGGACCTGTTTTCAGTCCCTCTTAAGGCTTAGCCACCATCCCCGTGATTCGGATGTGTAGACCTTATAATAGATTCCCTCTTGTGGCTTAAGCTACCTGCGGAGAACTTCTATTACTTCCTCTTAAGCACATTCATTAGTGTTGACTCGAATTCACCTGAGAACTTAATGGGAATACCTTAATCAGGAACTTTAACACATCCCCTTAATCACCAACTGTGCATAGAGAAGGAAGGACCAGACTGGTCAGAGGCAACAACTAAAAATGAGTCTATTACCAGGCCATCTGGTAATAGACAATATTTTTTGACAGTATCTCTCACATCCAAATCGTTTTCTCAGCATCAACTCTGAACTCTTAAAATGGCATCAGCACAGCAGCAATGTTAAGCAATAATAACCTCTTGAAATCTGAAATTTAAGCCATGCCGTTGTTTAGACATCTTTTCCCGAATCTAACAAAAACACTTACATTAATTTTCTCATACACATGCTCACACAAACATTTTTGGGCTATGGCCATGCACAACCACTCCCCATTAGTTTTGATCTCTTTGTATGCTGTTGTTTTCCTCTATAACATCTATCACGCTAATGAAATAATTGTTTACAATTTTTATTTCTTACCTGTCTTCCCTGCTAGACTGTAAATTCTATGCAAGTAGACTATGTCTAAAGCAATAGCTGGCATAGAGGGGACTCTCAGAAAACTTCTAATCAATTAATTAATCCCCTCTCACTCCTTCCTTATCCACGTTTTACAGGAGCTCAAGCTAAGAAACTTGCCAGTGTTCACATAGCTTATACAAAGCAGAGCAATGCAGAAACCCAGCTCTTGCTAACTCTAAAGCTCATGCTCCTTCCATTACGTTTTCACTGTCCTTCCAGAAATGTCCACGTCTTCTTTGATTACATGAAATTCTACTTTTCAATGGCTATAATCTTTCAGCAGTCATTTAAGAATGTTAAACTTAATATTTTCAGCAATATAAGCAGCATTGTAAAATATTCATATTTTATCATCTCCAAAATAAAATTCCATTATGTTATTGCCTAAAGATATAGGGCAAGAATTAAATATGATGCAAACCACCTTTATTGTATAGTCTTGGGGAAACAACTTCTTAAATACTCTTTTAATGCAGAAATAGTTAAGTAGATATTAAAATTAGTCTCTATGCCTCAAAGCATGGCTAATGGGTAGAAATGAATATGAGTTTTTTATCTTCTTCAAATCCCATTCCACTGAATCTCCTCCCCTTTCAACTTCTGTTATTTTAGGCTGAGTTTAGAAACTGATATGGCAGATAGAGAAGGTGGTAAAAGCAACAATAAGTAGGAGGAGTGAAAGGTAGGAATAAAAGAGGTAAAGAGCAGCAATTTTAAAAACAAGGAAAACATCCTAAAAGACTTTGCTTCAGATGTCAGTATTCAAAAACTGGCAACCTACAGAATAAATACCGATATGATTTGAGCTAATACGTTGTGTTTTAAAAATCAAATATATGCCCAATATTTACACGTGGCTGATTTGACATAAAAATTTGGATTTCTCATTGCCCTTGAAAAATTTGGAGTCATCTTTACATGGGATGCATGTTCTCCAATTTGCCTCGCCCACTCCATCTCTCCAGACTTCACTCAATTATAAACCCAACTGCATCGTGTATCATTGGATTTTGGCACCCTTCAATCTGACTTCACAACTCTCTTCCCATATTCTCAAAATTTCAGCCACACTGGCTTCCTTTCAGTTCAGTGAACTCATTGAGCCTCTTCATATCAGCATCATTCAACCTTCTACTACAAAGACACATGCACACGTATGTTTACTGCGGCACTATTCACAATAGCAAAGACTTGGAATCAACCCAAATGTCCATCTGTGACAGACTGGATTAAGAAAATGTGGCACATATACACCATGGAATACTATGCAGCCATAAAAA
Source organism: Rhinopithecus roxellana (assembly GCF_007565055.1). Classification (NCBI taxonomy): domain Eukaryota; kingdom Metazoa; phylum Chordata; class Mammalia; order Primates; family Cercopithecidae; genus Rhinopithecus; species Rhinopithecus roxellana. The sequence goes on along the minus strand of NC_044549.1, from coordinate 85,975,875 downwards.
AGGATGAGTTTGCGTCCTTTGTAGGGACATGGATGCAGCTGGAAACCATCATTCTTAGCAAACTATCACAAGAAGAGAAAACCAAACACCGCATATTCTCACTCATAGGTGGGAACTGAACAATGAGATCACTTGGACTCGGGAAGGGGAACATCACACACTGGGGCCTATCATGGGGAGCGGGGAGGGGGAAGGGATTGCATTGGGAGTTATACATGATATAAATGATGAATTGATGGGTGCTGACGAGTTGATGGGTGCAGCACACCAACATGGCACAAGTATACATATGTAACAAACCTGCACGTTATGCACATGTATCCTAGAACTTAAAGTATAATAAAAAAAAAAAAAGAAAACAGAAGTCTAGATATTTTTAGCAGAAAAAAAATACAGTACAGAAAATTAGAAACAAAGTTTTGAAGAGCTGGGAAATCAAACGTCAGGGAAAAGGTCAAATCAAAGGTCAGAAAGTGGAAGGATCACAAAAATACCATTTCTGATTATCAGCTGCTTTCAGTGCAGAATGGGTGATTCTCAGGAGAACACTGGAATCCTCTGGCAAACCTCTCATCTCTGGCGTGTCCACATCTATGCCCTGTCCACAGTAACTGCTAAAGAGAAATAGCTGCTTCTTCCCTTCTGTATTTCAAATCTCACATAGTAGAATCCTACCAGCGAGGAAGTCTGGGAAATGAAGTTTCTCGTCTTCTAGTCATTGCTTTTCAAGGGAACACTAAAATGAGTAGGAACAAAGCTGAGTATCAAAAAAGAATTTCCAGCACACCATCACCAAGCCTTTGCAAATACTCTTGCCTCAGCCTAGAATATCCTTCCCACCTTCCTTCCCCAAATCTGGTGAACTTTGGAGGAGATAAATTCTAAAATTGCTGAGGAAAGTCCTCCAAAAATTGATTCCTCAATAAAAGCAAGGAGAACACTGAAAAAAATATCAAAAAATCAACATTTTCAGAACACTAAAAACTAACCAAAGGCTTGCAACAATTCGAGGTGGATTTATTCAAGAAAAATAGCTGAACCTTGTTTTTTTTAATGTGAGCTTTGAGGTATCTTAATCTGCCCTATCCCCATTCCCCTTCTCCACAGCTCCCTAGCATGAAAAACAATAGCCTCATAAACATAGTAGCCAGGAAAATCAACAATCTAGCAGTCACTGGAGAAGGCAGAACTGCTTTGGAGTTCTCCTGAAAAGCCCCATTCCCAGATAATTGTCATTATTTGACCTGTCTGGCAGGTCCTTAAATGTCTTTAACCCTCACTCACATGGTTTATCTTGATTTGATCTCAGAACTTGCTTAGTGCAAATACACTTTTCCCTAGGGTATCTGTGCAAAACAATCAGTGGCAAGTGTTTAACATTGCATCTGACTGATGTGAGAATAACAGCTGACCAAAAGAAACTGACCAAAAAATTTAAAAGGAAAAGCTGGAGAATGAGATGCTCTCTGCAGGCTTTGAAAAGCTCCACTCTACCCCTGGGAACCAGAGGGCAATATATAATGTGCAAAGCTGTGCACATGCCTAGGAAAGAATTGAGAAGTTCTAATCTCTCACCTCTGGATGAACTTAAGGCTCTATGCAAACAGGAAGTAAAGATGACTAATAAAGAATGTGAACTGCCTTCTGGAATTAAAAACATACCTCAGCATATATACATGCAAAGCCATTTAGCAAAGGCTCAAAGACTTACTGGTTCAAGACATTTAAGGAAACCTTTCACTGCCTAATTATTAGCTGCCCACCAAGTTAAACAAAAAGACACCAGGAGCCACACAAAACAATACAAACTTTATATATTATTTCAGGAAAGTTGCTACACAAACAAGAACAACAAGCCTTGAAGTGGGAAGGAATCTAATTTCCAAAGTTGCCATGTTATTTAAAACGTTCAACTTTTAACAAAATGTACATGACACCCAAAGAAACAGGAAAGTGTGGCCCACACACGGGGTGGGGAAGGCAGTCCATAGAAACTGTCCCTGAGGTAACTCAGACGTTGGACTTACTAGATAAAGAATTTAGATCAGCTATTTTAAATATTTCATAGAACTAAAGGAAACCATGTCTAAGTATCTAAAGGAAAGTATAAAAATGATGTCTCACCAAATAGAGAATAAAGACATACAATTTTTTAAAGAATCAAATAGAGATCCCAGAGTTGAAAAGTGTAATAACTGAAATTTAAAATTTCCTAAAGGAGCTTGACTGCAGATTTGAGCTAGCAGAATAAATAATTAAGAAGTTATAAAACTGAACAATTGAGATTATCCATCCTGAGGAGGAAAAAAGAGAAAAATGAACAGAGACTCAGAGATCTTTGAGATATCATCAAGCATACCAACATATGAATAACGGGAATACCTGAAAAAGAAGAGAAAGGGAACAGAAATAGAAATAATATTTGAAGAAATAACCACTGAAAATTTCCCAAATTTATGGAAAAAAACATTAATCTATATATTCAAGAAGCTTTAAAAATACAAGTAGGATCAACATAAAGAGATCTACACAGTAGGATAAACATAAAGAGACACGTATTTAGAATCATTGCAATCTAACTGTAGAAAGCTGAAGACAGAATCTTGAGAACAAAAGAAGCAATTCATCACATACAAGCGATCTTTGATATGATCAACAGTGGATTTCCAATGAGAACCATTAAAAACGTTAGACCATAGTATGACTATGTAATATTCAAAGTACTATATATATATATATATATATTTTTTTTTTTTTTTTTTTTTTTTGAGACATAGTGTCGCTCTGTTGCCCAGGCTGGAGTGCAATGGCATGACCTCAGCTCACTGCAACTTCCACCTACCAGGTTCAAGCAATTCTACTGCCTCTACCCTCTGAGTAGTTGGGATTACAGGTGCACACCACCACGCCCAGCTAATGTTTGTATTTTTAGTAAAGACAGTGTTACGCCATGTTGAACAGGCTGATCTCCAACTCCTGACTTCGTGATCCGCCCACCTTGGCCTCCCAAAGTGCTGGGATTATAGGCATGAGCCACCGCACCTGGCCAGAAAAAGATAATTGACCAAGAATTCTATGTCTAGCAAAACCATCTTTCAAAACCTAAGATGAAATTAAGGCATTTTCAGATAAACAAAATACGAGAGAACTCATTACTAGTAGATCTAACCTACCAGAAATACTAAAGGGAGTCCTTCAGGCTGAAATGAAAATACATGAGGCAATAACTCAAGCCCATATGAATAAAGATCTCCAGTAAATACAAATACATAAATATAAATGACAGTATAAACCTTTTTTAGTATGAAAAGATTAATTTGAACTTTGATGCGGTGCATACATCATATAATTAATGATCAAGTAGATTTTTCTACTACATGGCTCATGTCAAATTTAATAGTCTCTTCACTGATCATTTGCACTGAGAACCGGTATTTTCATTTTCCTGCTTCTTTTTAAGACTAACAACAGACTCTTTAAAATCTTCAGCTTCTTTAGTACCTAGAAGCTCTTCTTTCTTTACTTTCAAATTTTTCTCAGCAACTTTAATTTGGAGAAGTGCTTCCAGGATTTTTTATCCTGAGGATTTATTTTCCCATATATACTCTTCCACATCTGCTTCAGGCTCATTTTGTTTCCATTTTTGTAAACCTTTTTGTTTGTAACTATTGCCTTATTCCTATTTAAAAGACAACTACATGAAGCAATGATTAATGTATAAATATATAATTTGTATTACGAGCACAAAAAATAAGGGAAACCACAGAGCTACATATGAGCAAAATTTTTGCATACTATTAAATTGATAATATGCCAAACTAGATTTTTGTAATGTGTTCATTGTAATCCCCAGAGCAACCACTATGAAAGTTAATCAAATATAAAAGAAATAACTAGAGAACTTAAATAATACATTTTAAAATATCTGTTTAATACTAAAGATGACAGTAATGAAAGGATAGATAAGCCAAAAAAAAAAGACATATAGAAAAACAGGTAAAATAGCAGACATAAATCTTTATCTCATCAGTAATTATATTAAATGGAAATGGTTAACTCACCTATCAAAAAATAAAAACTAGTAGGATAGCCTTAATATATCCTACCTACAAGTGACACACTCACATACTTTACATTTAAAGGCACAAATACGTTTGGAAGAAAAAATACAGAAACATACATAAAATACAAATACAAAATATACATAAATGCAAAAAGTACATAAAATACAAAAAAATACATAAAACATAACCAAACATAAGCAAACAATAACCAAAGAGATCTGAAGTAGCTACACTAATATCAGACAAAATAGACTTAAAGACAAAAATTTCAAAGGAGTCATTTTACAATTACAAAAAGGTCAATCCATCCAATCCATGAGGAATACAATTATAAGTATATATGCACATAACAGAGCTCCGAAATATACGAAGCAAAAACTGGTAGAATTAAAGAGAAATAGACAATAATAAGGACTTAAAACCGCCATTTTCAGTAATAAAATAAATAAGCAGAAAGAAATAGTAGACTTGAACAACACTGTAAATCAATGTGGCCTAATGGAAATCTCACTCCACTTGGTAACAGTGAATACACATTTTTTCTTTTCTTTTCTTTCTTTTTTTTTTTTTTTTTTTTTTTGAGATGGAGTCTTACTCTGTAGCCCAGGCTGGAGTGCAACGGAGCAATCTCGGCTCACTGCAACCTCCACCTCCCAGGTTCAAGCGATTCTCCTGCCTCAGCCTTTTGAGTAGCTGGGATTGCAGGCACGTGCCACCACACCCAGCTAATTTTCATATTTTTAGTAGAGACAGGGTTTCACCATGTTGGTCACGGTAGTGAATACACATTTTTTAAAGTACACATGGAACACTCTCTACCATAGAACATATGTTAAGCCATAGAACAACTCTTAGCAAATTTAAAAAGACTGACATCATACAGCATGTTCTCTGGCCACGGTGAGATAAAATTAAAAATCAATAACAGAAGGAAATTTGTGAAAATCACAAATATGTAAAAATTAAACAATGTATCTAAAAGTATCTAAAAGTATCTATTATCCTAAATAATCAGTGAGTCAAAAAAGAAATCACAAGGGAAACTGAAATAGTTTGCAATGAATGAAGACAAAACATGACATCCCAAAAGTTTAGGATATTGCTAAAGCAGTGCTTATAGGGAAATTTATCACTCTAAACATGTATATTAAAAAAGAAGAAAGATCTGAAATCAATAACAATCTTCCACCTTGAGAAACTAGAAAAAAAGAGCAAACTAAAAACATAGCAATCTAAAGGAAGGAAATAATAACTATTTGAGGTGAAATAAATATGTAGAGAATACAATAATATTTTTTAAAAATCAATAAACCAAAGTGAATTCTTTAAAAAGACCTTCCAATTGGCAAACCTTTAGCTAGAATTCCAAGGAAAAGAGAAGACACAAGTTACTATAAACGAGAATGAAAAATATGTTACTATTGATTTTACAGAAATTTTAAAATATAACAATACTATGAACTGTTGCATCCCAATAAATTACCTCAATGAAGTGGACACAAGCTCCTGAAACTGAGTCAAGCAGAAATAGGAAACATAAATTGATGTATAAAAATAAAGAGATTTCATCAGTAATTTTTAAAATCCCACAAATAGGCCAGGCATGGTGGCTCACGCCTGTAATTCCAGCACTTTGGGAGGCCGAGGCAGGTGGATCATGAGGTCAGGAGATCGAGACCATACTGGCTAACACGGTGGAACCCCGTCTCTACTAAAAATACAAAAAATTAGCCCAGGGTGGTGGCAGGAGCCTGTAGTCCCAGTTACTTAGGAGGCTGAAGCAGAAGAATGGCGTGAATCCAGGAGGCAGAAGTTGCAGTGAGCTGAGATGGTGCCACTGCACTCCAGCCTGGGCGGCAGAGTCAGTCTCTGTCTCAACAACAACAAAAAAAATAAATAAAATAAAATAAATAAAAATAAAATCCCACAAATAAATGACAGGAACAGATGACTTCATTGGTGAGTTCTACCAAACATGTAAGAATTAACAAAAATACCTCACAAACTCTTCCCCCTCCAAAAAAGTGAGGGGGAGAGAATGTTTCATAATTCGTTTTATGAAGCCAGTATTACTCTGATATCAAAAACAGACAAAAGATAAGAAATCTATGGACCAAAATCTCTTCTGAATATATATAAGCAAATATGTTTAACAAATACTAGCAAACTTAATTCAGACACATATCAAAACAATTACACACCATGTCCAAGGGATCTATCCCAAGAATTCAAGGCTGGCTCAACATGTGAAAAATCAGTCAATGCAATATGCCATATTAAGTAGAACAAATTATTAAAGCATGACCTTCTCAATAAATGCAGGAAAAAAAAGCATTTGACAAAAACCAACACTCTTTCACAGAAAAAAAATAAAAATTAGGAACAGATGGAAACTTCAACATTATAAAGACCATGTACATAAAAGCTCACAGCTAGAATCATACTCAACGGTGAAAAACTGAAAGTTTTCTCCCTGAAGATCCAGCACAAGACAAGGAACTCATTTTCACCACTGATGTTCAACATTATACTAGATGTTTCAACTAAGGCAATTAGGCAAGAAAAACCAAGGACATCCAGATGGGAAAGGAAGAAGTAAAACTATCTCTATACACAAGTGATATGACTTTGTCTATAGAAGGTTTTTTAGCCATTAGAACAAATAAGTTCAGCTAAGTTGCAGTTTACAAGATCAATATATAAAAATCAATTATATTCCTATACCCTAGCAAAGAGCAATCTGAAATTGAAATAAAACAATTCCATTTACAGAAACGTAAAAAAATATATATACACAGGAACAAATTTAACAAAAAAAGTGTAAGTCTTTTCCTGAAAACTACACAATATTGTTTTTTAAAAAGAAAGAGTAAAAAAGACCTAAATAGATTGAAATACATCCCATACTCATGGATCAGAAAACCTAAGATGGCAATACTCCTCAGACTGATCTACAGATTTAATACAAGTCCTATCAAATAATCAGTTGTTATTTTTCCAGAAACTGACAAGTTGATCGTAGAATTCATATGGAAATTCAAGAAACTCAAATAGCCAAAAACATCTCGGAAAATATACAAAGTTGGAAGACTCATATTTTCTGATTTCAAAACTCAGTACAAAACTATATTAATCATGATGGACAGTAAGACACTGGCATAAGGATACACATACTGATCAATGGAATAGAATTGAGAGTTCAAAAATTAACGCTAACATTTATGGTAAATTTCTTTTTGATGAAGGTGTCAAGACAATTCAATGAGGAAAAAATTATTTTCAATAAATAGCGATGGGATAATTGAATATCCATATTCAAAAAGATAAAGTTGGACCTAGAACTCACATCATACAAAAATATTAACTCAAAATGAATCATTGATCTAAAAGGTAACAGTTAAAACTTTACAAAGAGCTAAAACTCTTGCAAGAAAATATGTGAGTAAGCCTTTGTGACCTTGGATTAGGCAAAGATTTCTCAGATCTGATACAAAATACACAAACGATGGGAAGAAAAATAAGGCAATTTGGACTTTATCAAAATTAAAATGTTCGTGCTTCAAAGGACAAAGTGGTGAAAGATAACACACAATGGGGAAAAAATTTCGAATTATATATGCAATAAGGAATTAAAATCCAGAATGTAAGTAACTGTTACAATTCAACAATAAAAAAAGCCTCAATTTTAAAATGGGCAATGAATTTGAATAGACATTTCTTCAAAGACATATAAATACTGAGTAAGAATATAAAAAAAATGTTCACCATCATTAGTCATTAGTGAAATACAAATCAAAACCACAATGAGATACCCATTAGAATAGCAAAAATTTAAAAGATAGACAATAACAAGTACTGGCAAGTATGTGGGGAAATCAGAATCTCCATACTTATCTGGTGGGAATGTGAACAGTACAACAACTTTCGAGAATAGTTCAGCAGTTACTCAAAATGTTGAGCATAGAATTACTATATGATCCAGCAATTTCACTGCTGGAAATAAATCTGCATTAGTCATCTCAGTATGCCGTAACACCACAGCCTAGTTGACTTAAACAACAAAAGTTTATTTCTCATAGTTCTGGATACTGAGAAGTCCATGATCAAGACCCTGGCTGATTTGGTTCTAGGTGAGGGCTCTCTTCCTGGTTTGTAGATAGCCACCTTCTTACTGTGTATTTACACAATCTCTTCTTTGTGAGCCCACAGGTGGTAGTAGAAGGTGGGGGTAGAAGTAGGGGATAGAGAGAAAGATCTATCTTCCAACTCTTACAAGACTACCAGTCCTATCATATTAGGGCCCCATTACTTTGTAATGCTGGGTACCCTTACTCTTTCTGTAGCACTTCTGAATTCCCAAGAGATCTCAAAAAGCTACCTATTTTCTCTCTGTTACCTTCTCATCAGGAATCAAATCATCCTCAATATATGTGCAGTCTGCCTTTGCAAACTGTATCAGGTTGGACAGTGTCCGCCACAGGCAGTGATTCATCATTTCTCCTTAATAGCCCTTCTAGACAGTCAACCCATGGCTGTTATCGGAAAGAGAAGGGTTTATACAGCAAGTTTGATTTTTCATGCACTTTTCAAGCAATAAATGAAATTAACATGCTTTTCACTTACTTAACACGAAAGCTCATCAGTTCAGTTGAACTACTCATTCTCTCTCCCCTTAGCCCATCTCTAACGCATATGCCTTATTTCATAATTCTTTGAACTATTGGGAGAAATGTTCTTCAGAATGGCAGTCCCTGAGAAAAGATTCAAAGAACTAGATGATTTCATAGTTCTTTCTCAAATAATTTTGACATTTTTTTGCTTCTTTGTCACTGGCAAAATTTTACTAATTGCCTACATTTTTGGATACTTAAAGACTAAACTCAAATGCATAGGTGTAACTAATGCATAAATTGTGTAACTTCCCAAAGTCATAGGTTGAAGTCCTAATGCCTCCCCACATACCATGTGACTATATTTGGAGATAGGGTCTTTAGGGAGGTGATAAAGGTTAAATGAGGTCATAATAGTGGGGCCCTAATCCAATAGGACTGCTGTTCTTATCAGAACAGGAAGAGACACCAGAGAACCCTCTCTGTGCATACAGAGGCAAGTTCATATGAGAATACAGCAAGGAGGAGGCCACCTGCAAGACAGAAAGAGGCACCTCACTAGAAACCAACCCTGCTGTCACCTTGATCTTAGACTTTTAGCTGCCAGAACTGTAAGAAATAAATATCATTGCTTAAGCCACCCAGTCTGTGGCATTCTGTTATGGCATCCTTAGCTGACTAACACAATAGGTACATGGATGTTATCTCCTATAACTTCTATGTGGATTTATTTCAAAAGGGATGAGGAGGAGTGCAATTTTTCCACAGCTCCAATGGCCCTTTTACCACATGGTATTCCTGGTGCACTTAGTTAACGGCAACAACAACACAACTAACCGAAACTTTGAGGTTAAATATGTACCATTGACTTTTGTTTTACTTTTTATTTTGAAATAATTTTGGGCTTACAGAAAAGTTGAAAAAATAGTGCAGAGAGTTCCTGTCTCTGTCATCCCTCTAGCAGGAATGAACTAACCTGTATTTTCACAGCAATACGTAGACAGTGCCTGTTTCCCCACAATCTTCACCAACAGAATGTGTTCATATTTTCTCGCTTTTGCCAGTGTGATAAGAAATATCTCAGTGTTGCTTTAATTTTATCTATTTAGGGAATTTGAAAACTTTTCATATGTTTGAGGACCATTTCCATCTTTTTAAAAAACTGTTATTTTGGCCGGGTGTGGTGGCTCACACCTGCAATCCCAGTACTTTGGGAGGTCAAGGTGGGTGAATCATGAGGTCAGGAGATCGAGACCATCCTAGCCAAAATGGTGAAAACCTGTCTCTCCTGAAAAAGAAAAAAGAAGAAGAAGAAGATAAAAATATAAAAAATTAGCTGGGTGTGGTGGCACATGCCTGCAATCCTACCTACTCGGGAGGCTGAGGCAGAAGAATCACTTGAACCAGGAGTTGGAGGCTGCAGTGAGCCGAGATCTTGCCACTGCACTCCAGCCTGGCGACAGAGCGAGACTCCTTCTCAAAAAAAAAAAAAGGTTATTTATTCTTCTGATTTTCCCATTAAGATATAGGAAAATTTAGTCCATTGCCTCTACATTTCTAAAAGTTCTTTATATATTAGGGATATCCACCTATGATATATGCTATGAATACTTTTTTTCCAATTTTTCAATTGTCTTTTCACTTTTTGTGAGGAAAGAACTTTATGTAGTCAAATTTATCACTTTGATTGCCTTTGAATTTTGAGTCATAATGTGAAAATCTTCTCAGACATTTAAAAGGAATTCACCCATATTTTATTCTACTATTTGTATGGTTTCAGTTTTTACATTTAGGTTTCCAGTCTCTTTGCTGTTTATTCTTATATATGTTGTAAAATATGGATCTAACATTTAACTGCTTTCCAAATAGCTACCAAGTTGTCAGAGCATTATTTAAAAATTTATCTTTATGCTATTGATTTCAGATGCTGCCTTTGTCATATCCGGTATTTTCACATGTATTTGGGTCTCATAAGCATTTCTTTCCTATGACACTAGTCTGTTTATCTATTCATGTGCCAGTAACCCACCAATTATCAAGGCGTTAGAGCATTTCACCTCTAGTAGTGCTTACCCTCCTCTTAGACCTTTTCTTTTGCAGTGTTTTCCTTCTTTATTTGTGGATGTTTGTGTTACTAAGAACTTGTCTAACTCTGAAAAAGAGTTTATGAGCATTTTCATAGGGATTGCATTTTGTCCTTGAATTTGGATCACAGATTTAAAAGATTCTAAGAAACTGTGGGTATGATCCCTCAAACTCTAAAGGGAAAAATGGCTAAATGGCACAAGACATTTAAAAATAAGTTGACAATAGAATTGAAAACTGTTCACTCAGTATAAGGTGGAAGACTCTAAAACACTAAAGTGGTTTTTAGGGCACTCACTCTGAAGGTTAACTTCTTTTTAATGTATTTTCAACATTACTAAAAGCTTGCTGATTCTTTTTCCTTAGATTATCTTTAGAACTGGTCCCCTTCCCTTTTCGGTATCCACTGTCATTGCCCTAATACAGCCTCTCAGCTTTTCTCTCTTGCACTCTAGCAACAAAGTCATAAAATGTGTCTAATCATCCTAAGAAAATAATAATGGTAATGACTCATCTGAAACTGAAGTCTCATTTCATGACATTGCAACTTAAAACTGTAATAATTCCTTACTGCCTTCAGGAGACTTCCCAAATTCCCATTCAAGGCCCTTTATAATCTCACCTAGCTTAATCATTCTAGGTTTCTTTTCCCTCCTTCTGCCATCCTCCTTCAGTTATGTTATGTTGCTCATTTTCATATTTTTGCCTTAAATGCTGATAATATTCTTCTCCTATTGAAATTTCCTACTCATCATTTAGGATTCAACTCAAACGGCCAATGTGCTATGATGTTACTCTGTCTTCCCTATGTGCTCTGTACTTATTTATACCATAGTGTTGCTCAACACTTTAGGGTACGTGCCCACAGGACTTACCCAGTCCTCCTTATGAGGCCCATGACGTAGCATAGTCTCTGTAGCTTTGACAAATTGACAAAGGGAGTTATAGTGGAAGATAAACACATAAGGTGAACTCAGTCCACAGGAATCTCAAGAAAGAAAAGCAGAAAATGAACTTAGACTTTAGAAATATTTTAAGAATGATAAAACAGAATTTGTCATGTATGCGTGAAACAAGAACAGCAAGACAGGGCTACACTCGTGCATAGATTCTTAGTGGAAATGATACTAGACACCAGCCCAGGAGCATGGAATGTTAATTCCTATCTTGCTTACATCCTTACCACAAAGAACGGGACCACCCATCTTTATGTACTATTTGTGCAAATAAAGGAAAAGCATCCCTGCCTCAAGACACTAGACAATAACCTGCTAGAAAATTGTCATAACAAGTATGTCTTCATACATATATATAAAAATTCATACAGAATATGTATAATTACATTATTACATATGATTTTAAATATTACATATAAGATAATATAGTTATGTATAGTACATACAGCAGCCACATCCACAGGACGTATGTTCCCAGACCCCCAGTGGATGCCTGAAACCACAGATAATACTGAACCTTACATACACTACCTATTTTTGTATATATAAATACCTACCACAGAGTTTAATTTGCAAGTTAGCCATAGTAAGAGATTAACAACAATACTAATAAAATAGAACAACTAAGTACACTGTAATGCAAGTTATATGAATATGGTCACTCCGTCTCTCAAAATGTCTTATTATACAGTAAAATCCTCACCTATTTTCAGACCACAGTTGATCACAGGTAACTGCAACTGCAGAAAGTGAAACATGGATAAGGTGGCACTAGTGTATTATTAGTATAAAAATACCAATCTATGGTGGCTACGTTGTGAATGGCACCCCCCAGAGTTGTGCAAATAATAACAATATGATTATCATCTGTCTGATAAAGTAACTGCAGTTAAGAGGGACTAGAAGCCTAAAGTAGCTAAGGAAGTTATACATGGCTAGGAGATTGAGGCTCACAGCCAGGAAACACTCAATCTTCTGCAAGAGCCAAGAGTTGCGATTCAGGCACATCCTCGGGAATCCTCGAGCATTCACAAGGGATGGGAGAACTTCCAGAAAGAATAATGGAGAGGAGGATTCTGAAAGAGTAACTATTGTCTAGATGTTGGTTGTCAGCACAATTCAACAAGACATATTTTTAAAGACATCTCAAGAGCATTTAGAAATTGAAATGCCTCTCTCTAGAACACGGTTCCCCTAATATTAAATCAGGCTATACTAACCTCACTGACTTTTTGATAAGGTGACCACACTGTCTTGCCCTTTTTCATGTAGACACACAATGGGCATTTATCAAGAGACCAGAGAAATAGCTTAGACAGATCTCAACTTCATTCAACTGTTTTTCAATCCCTCACGATAAATTTCTGCCTAAGATGAAGGAGCGTGGGCTAGTTAACCGTGGAGCTACGTGCAGTTATTTTTTAAATCTGTAAGGTATGCTATTGGATGGAAGAAAAATAAAAACAAGGTTAAAACAGTGTATGTGATGTCATCAACGGTATGAAAGAAGGAGAGTATGTATTTTATCTGCCTGTATATGCATGACAACATCTCCAGCAGGACATTAAAGAATGTATAGTCTTTGGGAGTCATGAAGAAAGGGCAGAAGGGAGACAGAGGTAAGAGAAAATCATTTTGCTGTGTGATGTTTATAATTTCTTGAAAACCATGTGAATGTATTATTACCTATTCAAAATAAATACAACTATACATACATATAATTATGTGTCACAACTCATTTAGAAAACTTATCAAAAGACCATTAAAGGGATGGATACCTATCTTCCCAGAGTGGGGACTCTGATGATAACCTCTCTCATTCAACAAATCTTCACCAAGTGCTTACCAAAAAAAAAAGATTGTACAACTGAGGTTGGCTTAACCAACAACTAAGGAACCTAGGTCAGTTTGGTAAGCCAAATCCCAAGGAACTCTTCAGTTTGAATATAAAAGAATGTAGCATGACCATGTGGGTTAACAGAAGTGAACAGACCCAAAATACATTACAAATTAACCCAACTCTAAAAGAAATTGCATGAACAATTTAATAAGAATAACAAAATTCATAGAACTTTGAGTTGCTCATATAAGCCAAGAACTGACAGTATTGCTAAGAAACTGGTTTACAGAGTCATTGCCAGTGAATATATTTTCGGGCTGGCAGTTTTAAAAATATCTGATGGTGGCCAGGCGCGGTGGCTCAAGCCTGTAATCCCAGCACTTTGGGAGGCCAAGACGGGTGGATCACGAGGTCAGGAGATCGAGACCATCCTGGCTAACACGGTGAAACCCCGTCTCTACTAAAAATACAAAAACTAGCCGGGCGAGGTGGCGGGCGCCTGTAGTCCCAGCTACTCGGGAGGCTGAGGCAGGAGAATGGCGTAAACCCGGGAGGCGGAGCTTGCAGTGAGCTGAGATCTGGCCACTGCACTCCAGTCTGGGCGACAGAGCGAGACTCTGCCTCAAAAAAAAAAAAAAAAAAAAAAAAAAAATTTGATGGTTATGAATATGCAACTTGCTGAACGTCATTATAGGTAGGTAGGAAAATAACATTAGTAATCATATAACAGTTTGATATTATTTAGATGAAGGTTTCATAACTCAAACAACTTTCACCAGCTTTCCTTCTCCAGTTTCCACCTTGCTATAACTTGCTGCAGAAAATCTACACTTTGTTCTTTTCATTTGCAGTTAATCATATTAGAATAGATCTGTTAAGTAAACATGCCTCTACAATTTAGAATTATTAACAATCCTAGAGAACAAGAACTTTACTGCAATAATGTGTTAAGGTGTAACTCAGGGGGATGTTAAAGCAAAAGTATAGGCTATGTTTTTGCCCACTCCAGCATTTAGGAGTTTCAGCATTCCCAATAGGTAGCAAGGGGTGCTAAGGAATCTGTTATGGACCAGTTGCAATATCAAAGAGCAAAACTGTGTCAACAAGGCCCCTGCATAAGCTGGTCCAGAAACCTCTTCTCCCCTCCCTTTTATTTTATGAATTAGCATGATTGGAAAGGAACTAATGATTGGAGGAGAAACCGGGAAAGTTGTTTTAGAAAATCCTCATGGAAGCTTCTCATTCTGAATAAAGTATGGATCAGAGCACTCGTCCTTGGTTCCTACAGAACATGGGGTGTCATGCAACCAATAAATTATTCTGAGATTCTGCCCCACAGAGGGTCTCTGTCATATTTTAAGTTACCCCCAGAACCCAGAATCTTCCAAAAGTCATGACTGCTATGGGAATGGTCTGAGTATGAAGATGTACCTTATATGATGTTATAAACATCTTCCTGAAGATCTCAGTGGGGCCAGGCGCAGTGACTTGAATCTGTGATCTCAGCACTTTAGGAGGCTGTGGCAAGAGGATCACTGAAACCAAGAGTTTACGACTAGCCTGGGAAACATGAAAGACCCCATCTCTACAAAAAATTAAAAATTAGCTGGGCATGGTAGCATGCCTGTAGTCATTACCATTACCTGGGAGGCTGAGGCAGGAGAATGACTTGAGTCCAGGAGGTCGAGGCTGCAGTGAGCTATGATTGTGCCACTGCACTCCAGCCTGGGTGACAGAGCAATATCCTGTTTCTGTAAAAAAGCAAAAAACAAAAAACAAACAAACAAAAACCATGAGGGAGTACTTGCTATGCAAAAGAATTTTACTATAAATTCACAGAATTTTATTGTGATACTACAGAATCATCCCTTGATCTATCTTTAGTCATCTGGTTCTTGATGTCCCAGGAATTACTAAAACAAATACTTTGCACCAAAGTTTATGCTTCTGCAATATAAGCGGGAAATTCTTAGCTGTGTAATATATCCAAGTTCACATATCTCAGGAATACACATTTTCCTTAAGGATTTCTGCACATGACCTGGGGCATTTTGGCCAGCTCAGCACACACATGAATAAAAATCACATCAGGGAAAGCGAAAAGTAAAGGAAATCATTTATTTCTATTATATGTTAAAGCATTATACTTATATTTACCCTGAATGTATTGGACAAAGAAAGTCATAGATAATATAAGCTCCAACCCCATTGTATATAAACCAGAACCACATGATCCCTAATAAGGCATAAAGGCATATTTAACGGTTCAATTTTTTTTCTTTTTGAGGCAGAGTCTTGCTCTGTTGCCCAGGCTGGAATGCAATGGTGCGAGCTCAACTCACTGCAACTTGCACCTCCCGAGCTCAAGCAATTATCCCACCTCAGCCTTTTGAGTAGCTGAGATTATAGGCATGCGCCACCACACCCAGCAAATTTTTGTATTTTTAGTAGAGACTGGTTTCACCATGTTGGCCAGGCTGGTCTTGAACTCCAGACCTTAGGTGATCTGCCTGCCTCGGTCTCCCAAAGTGCTGGGATTACAGGAGTGAGCCCCTGTGCCTGGCCAACAGTTCAATTTTTCTAACATATACTAAGCATCTGTTTTAAATATAGCAGTGCGATACCTCCTGTGGGGCACATACGACCAAATTATCGGTATCTCCTCACTCCAGTGCTTCCCAATTGGTGGGGCATGGGGGATTTATACTGCCTAAGTATACCTGAATCAGAGCCACAATGTGACACGCTCTCATATTTCTAGTTCCCATGCAATCGATCCAAAAGCATTTTCATATAGTCCTGTTGAAAATCCTTTTACATGAAAGTAGAGATTCCTGGTAGATTTTCAGTTTTGAACAAAGCAATCATTAACAAAACCCCAACAACAGATGCTAAAACCAGACCTAGATTTGACTTTGGAAGTAAAGAACGCTGTTCCTCCCTTAGCATTTACCATATCAGTAAATGGTACCAACTACCCAGCTATCCGTGCTCAAAAAATGTCATTCACATATCTTCTTTCTTCAACTCTCACATCCAATCCTTCAGCAAACCCTCATCTTCCCCTCCAAAAGATATCCCAAGTCAGTCCTCTCCCTACCTCATGCATTACCACCATGGTGCAAGCTACCATTACCTCTTGCCAAAAATCCTGCAATAGCTTCCTTACTGGTCTCAGGATTCAATCCTTTTCCCTCTATAATCTCACAGTTCAAAGCAACGTTTTAAAACCTAAGTTGGCCATCTGTTTGTATACGTAACATTTGATTGGAATGCACCCATTTATTTTACATTGTCAATGGCTGTTTTCATGCTCAAGCAGAAATACTTATCATCCAGCTCTTTATAGTTTACTAAGCCCTCTTTGAAAATATAAATCAGATCAGGCCATCCATGCCCTTCTAAAAAAAGCTCAATAGTTTATCTTTACAGTTAGAAGAAAATCCAAACTTTCTTCCTTTAGTCTACAAAACCCTAAGTGAACTAGCTCTTACCCCACCACACCTCTCTGAGTCTGCCTCCTGCCTACATTGCAGAAGTCACACTGATTTTTGCTCCCAGTTCAGGATCTGTGTAGGGCATCCTGTTCCCCCTGCTTGGGACCCTTCTCCAGACCCTTGCCATTCTGGATCTAGCATTAATAACCCCTTGCCTCTGGCCACCCAATCTAGATTATTCCCCCTACATTAAATCATAGTGCTTACTTGTGTGCTTATGCTTTATCATAGAATGTAAACTTCACAAGACCTGGGAGCATATCTGATTCATTCACAACAGTCTCCCTAGCATCTAACAAAGCATACATATTAGGAACTCATAATATGAATATATTAAATGAATGACAGAAATCATACTGGTTCATCAAATTTGGTCTCTTTTCTATGCCAAAGGCACCACATTCTAACCATGAGGAATGTACATCTAAAAATCCATTACCGAGGAATTCGGGGAATTGCTTAGAGGAGGTGGACATAACACAGCCACCAGAATCACACTGACTAGGGTTTAATTTCCAGCTTCAACACTTACTCACTGGATTCCATTTCCCATTTGCCAAACTGCAGTAATGCTATTTATCTCAGGGTGTCTTGGGGAAGATTAAATAGTTTATGTAAACACACTGGCACAATGATTTTACAATATTTGATCACATCTCTTCCAAGTCAAAACTGAACACCCTTCACTTTTGAACCTGTCCTAACATAGGTCCTTGACACGAAAATTGCTTGTGCTAGAAATAAAAAAAAAAAAGCAATACATAAAAATGTCTCAGATGCAAAGGCATTAAAAAGTCCTTTGTTCCCTAACAGAACCATTTTTGTTACAGAATTTGCAAACTTTATGTAAGTTACATACAGGCACCTCTTTTTCTGAGATGTAGCTATATACTAATATTTTCACTTCCAGAATCATTTTTTATAAAAGAAAGCTTGGCAGATGCAGTAATGAAGGCAAGAGAGGCTTTACTATTGCTTTGAATCCTAGCAAATGCCTTCTGATGATATCTATGTTATCTTATGATGCATGGAAACAGGCTCCTTTTTGCTACACCCTGTCTAGGAATGCATATGAGTTTACCACACTCTGTGCCATCAGGAAATCAAGTCCAAGAGAAAGAAGACATCAAGTTTATGAACTCAGTTCTGGTGCAGGTAATTTTAACCAGACAGAATTGCTGAAAAACCAGTCAGGTATCTCTGGCTTGTCCCATAGGGTCACACAGTGCCATCATTTCTCAAGAAGCAGACCTTGAGACAAGAATTTGAGTGCAAGTAATTTATTTAGAACAGAATCCTAGAAAACACCAGTAGGGGAGTGGAGAATGAGACAAGGAAACAAAAATAACCAGTAAAAAGCAAGTTATTATTATTAAACTGGAGTTTAATATTCCCAGGAAACTCTGGGACTCAGGGTATCCCCAAGTTATCCCTCTGAGGGGTGAAGGAGCCATGGTATTTACAAACTGACTCTAGTAAGTCACTGGACGATGGCTGTTCCCAGAGGGCACTAATTCTCCAACACTAGGAGCAGAATGTGCTCAAACCACCAAGGCAGCCCACAAGACAACAGAAGCAGGAGCTGACAATTCAAAGTTTGGCCTATGTGAAATATGATGGAAAGTCTAAAGGGCTGTAAGAGGAACACAGAGAGTATCTGCCCACAGGCCATCTATGAGTCACTAACTCTGGTTGGATACATATATGCAACTCCTACCCAGAGACCAAGTTTCAGAAAGAGGATGTGGGGGAAATGTTGGAGTGATTGATTTGCCCATTGCATGTTAATTACCTACTACATGACAGAGGACGTGGTCATGAAAAAAACATTTATAGTCCCTGCTTCTGCTTCTGTTTACCACTTGTGTTAGTCAGGGTTCGACAGGGAAACAGGACCAATAGGAGATAGATTTATCGATTATGAGGAACTGACACATGTAACGATGAAGGCTGAGAAGTCCCATCAACTGCCATCTGCAAGCTGGAGACCCAGGAATCCCAGTGGTGTAATTCAGGCCAAGTCTCAAGGCCTGAGAACTGGGGATGCTGATGGAGTAAATCCTGATCTGAGGGCAGGAGACGATGAGATAAGAGATGTCCCAGCTGAAGCAGTTGGGCTGGAGAAAAGGGGGTAAATGCCACTCCTTCCTCTTGATGGCCCTTAATGGATTGGATGATGTTCACCCACATTGTGATGCACTTTACTGGGGTTACCAACTGAAATCTAATCTCATCGCGAAACACCCTCCCAGACACGCCAGAATGATGTCATCTGGACACTCCCTGGCCCAGTCAACTTGATGTATAAAATCAATCATCACACCAATCCATGCGCCTCTGCACACCCTAACCTCAAGCAAGCCGGCTCCTTCGCAGGCCCATGCATCCTCACAGGTTCTGTTTGAAAGATGTTCACCCTTGAAAGGCTCCTTCATCCTCCTCCTGGGCTCAACTGAGCATGCAGAAGCCTGTGTTCCTGTAAAACTTTGTATCTCTACTAATGTTTGTCAAGGTATATCATAATTCATTATTTTACATGTGTTTGCTCCTACCAGGCTCCAGGCTCCACAGGGGCTAATATGGCTGGACTCTGCATCCCCACCCAAATCTTATCTCAAATTATAATCTCATTTCAGGGGAGGGGTTGGTGGGAGATAACGGAATCACAGGGGCGGGTTTCCCCGCTGTTGTTCTTGTGATAGTGAGAGAGTTCTCACAAGATCTGATATAGTTTAAAACTGTGGCACTTCTCCCTTTGCTGTCTCTCTTCTGCTACCATGTAAGACATGTCTTGCTTCCCCTTCATCTTCTGATTGTCCAAGTTTCCTGAGACCTCCCCAGCCATGCAGAACTGTGAGTCTTTTATTTATAGATTACCCAGTCTTAGAGAGTTCTTTACAGTGCGTGAAAATGGACTAATACAGGGGCACAGAGACTATAAGCACTCAGCACTGAGCAGGTACTCAATAAATGTTTAATTGAATTGAACAAAAGGAGAGTCATGGCAGAGGAACAAATCAAATCAGAATGATAGTATTCTAAACATAAGGCAGACCATTTCTAAGCAGAAAGATGTTCATTAAGTGTTCATAAAATATGATCTTAAATAAATGTACACATATATGCAGAAAAAGATAATAACCATATTTTAACAGTGAACTTTGTCTTTTGGTTTATCTATATTTTCTAATTTTCCTGGCCATTAAAGCATATTAACTATATAATTTAAAAGTTAAGTGGATCTTGAAGAACAATGCAAGCTCTACTATTCAAAAGTGAGAGTCAGGCCAGTTATAGCTAGCAGATCTCTAGGTTAGACAAGGAGGCCAGTGAGCAATCAAATAGGACCCACAGAGGAGATGACTTTGAAACAGAGGCAGCTTCTATCTTGGATACAAACCTTTGTTTGTGAATCCATCCTATGAGAACAGAAGCCAGCGACTGGTTCTCAGAGCGAGACCATCTGGGACTATGTGAGAGCTAGTCTATTAGGTTAGGGTCATGGTAAGAGCCAGGCTGAAGGGGACTGGGGAGACAGGAGACAAGGGTGTGGATTCTCACTGCTTCCTGGTTCTTGATTTCCTGGTCTTGTTCCCACCTTTCTCATAAGAGTCCCACTTTACAAACTGAGTTCTTGATTGTGTGCAGAGCATCAAATAAACAAAGGGTGGGAGCTGAAATAATCCAATCCCCAATGACCCATTTCTCTCTCTTAAAACACTGTAATATCAAATGAGAAAGGCCTTTAGTGATCATCTTCTTCAAATGTCTGGTTTTGCAGATAAGAAATATCAAACATCAAAGAAGAGAAACATTTTTAACTCAAAGTGATTATTTGCTTTCAATTAACATGCCGAGTTGGTTATATAGAGGGTAGCTGCTGGAAGTGCTATTAGAAAATATTTCTGACCACACAATCAGGCCCAACTATGAAGAGAGTTGATTAGTAATGTCTGCCCAGGGCAATGGACAGGGCATAGGTGGCCCACAAGCAGTCCTCTCCGTAAGCCTTCAGCAGCAGCAGCAGGAAAATCTAGTACTTGTAATAGAAGCCATACATGGAAGGAAATGGCACCACAGACAAATTTTCTGACTTAATAGAAAGCTGATGCTTTGAAAGATGACGTGATATGCTCAAAGTAACTTGAATGGCAAGCAATAGAATATGGATTAGAATATGGATTCTAATTCAAGTCAACCTGCTCCTAAAATCCATGCTCTTGACCATTATGCTATAGGATCCTCCTTGGCAACTGTCCCTTTTACATTAGCCCTTGATGCCACCCACCTTGCTCAGCTCTCACAGCTCTTCTAAAACAGCCTCAAGACTCATCTACTTCTGATTTCACTAGCCAGTGCTGTTTGCTTCACACACAAAGACCTGATGTCCCAAACCAATCTTCTTTCAGGTTGAAAGTTTGTCATTTTCTGAACCTTTACCACAGAAACTCTTTTACATGTCATCTGGTTCCAGCCCTTCCTCCCAACCTGCTTGATTTATTCACATGTGGAAGAATGACTCACAAGTTGCACGAAGACAAACCCAGCTGTGTACCAGAGATAATTATTTCAGAGTAATTAAAATGAGCTACGGGCTGTCAAACTAAACACCAGAACGTGATTCTGCACTTTCTCTGTCTAGTTCGTTTTCTTCTGTCAAAGGGACTGCTTGCTAGGATGGGGGCTCCCCAGCCCTAATACATTAATCATCACTGTTCAACTGGCTTATTAAGAGATCTTCTCTGCACAGAAGAGTTCCTAAAGCTCGAAAAACCTATAGTCTGAAATCAGAGGGCTCCAAGGTGACCATTTATGCCATCTGCTGTTGGTGAGCTCCCCAACCATCTGTCCCAATCTGACACCAGAGTGTCACAGGACAGTAGGAACAGTGGGAGAAAAGGAAGAAAGCAGCTGGGAGAAAAGGCAGTAAGCAGCTGGGACAAAAAGGAGGAGCTGGATCTGAATGCAGCTGCCCCTCCACCCTAAACCATTGCACTGATGCTCTATAGCATGGGTTTTAGTGCCCCCATATAATGACCTCGAGTTCCACTCTGTCTTTAGGTTCCCTCAAGCAGAGCTGAGATGGAGATGTTTGTGCGAGTGATTTATTGAGGAACTGCTCTCAGGGAAACCCACAGGATGTGAGAAAGATGGGTTAGGACAGGGGAGCAGCAAGGCAAAAATGTGCCTCCAGAAAGCGCTCAGCCTGGTGCCATGAGGGCTCAGAAGCGCAGTTTGTATCGCAGAGTTGGAACCACCAAGTAGCAAGGGAACCGAGTTACTGTACTCTTCCAGGGTCAGGAAGCAGTGAGGATTCACACTCTCATTTCCTGTCTCTCCAGTCCCCTCCAGCCTAACTCTCTTACCATGTCCCTAGACTAATACACTAGCCACCATATAGTCCTAGATAGTCCCATTCTGAGAATCAGTCACTGCTATACTCTTCAGTCATTACCAAGGGCCACCTCTGTGTTTGGGGGGCAGAAGGAGGAATATCTCCTGGCCTGGCACTCCCATGAACCAAGAACCACCCTTGGGAAAGAAAGGTAGGTATGAGTTACCAGCAGGCAACACCCACAGCAGCTGGGAGAGGGGAATGCCAATAAGGTAACAAGGAACTGAGTGGGACACTAACAGTGCCTGCTAAACTCTCTTAAATTGTTTTACTTTGTTTAGACAAAGAACACTGAATTTGCAAAGGATCTCATGTCAGGGGTCCCGAACCTGGGGTCTATGGCCCCAAAATATCCATGCTTGACCTCGGCGATTACGGGATCCCACTAACATGGTTTGCAAAACGTGCACAAACAACATTGACACGGGACAAGGGACACAGGTCTCATTTGATTCTCTGTAAAGTAGATGACCCTCTTGGATTCAGAAATTTCCCTCTAAATTTCCTCACAGCAAGGGCAGCTACTATCAACCTCCTCCATACAACTTTCCCTGATTCTTCCTAGTAAAAGCGAATTGCTCCTTTTTTTACCTGGAGTGTACCTCAGAGGCATATCTGGGGACATGGGCAGCAGACAAGGTACTACCTTATGCATTCCAAAAGTAGCAACTTTTTAAATTTGAAGATGGTGATGACAATGATTAAAGCTAAAGTTTATTAAGTACTTGCTATGGGCCAGTTGTCATTCCAAATGTCTGTATGTAGCATCTCATTTAATTTTCAAGCAGGAATGATTATCCTCGGAAGAAGGAATGGTTATTGCATTCTCTCATACAAGAAAACTGAGACATTATATAACTTGCTCAACTTCCAAAAGTTCGGAAGTAGTAGAATCAGAATTTGAGCTCAGGCAGCCAGAGCTGCAAGGATGTTAGAGGAAGCCATGTAAAAATGAGCAGCCAAAGCATCAGGGCTCAGATTCAGAGCAGGAAAGAAGACACACAGAGGACTGGGAGCCTTTTAATGCTCCTGTTTCCCCATGACCGATGGCACTAGGCTGTGCCCTCAGGACACAAGTACTAAACTGCTTGTAAGTGAATAAATTAAACAGTTTAATGAGATACGTTGAGCAGAAAAGTGCCTAGCTCAGTTCCTAGCACCCAGTAGATGCTCAATAAGTGGTTAGTTTACCTTCTATTAAAAAAAGAAAGCTATTAAAGCTATTTTTATCCCTTTCCTCCCAGATACTTCACAGTGTCTCAAAAAACTATGTTAGGTACAAAACTACTGAATTGAATTAAATGGGTGTCAGAAAGAGGAAGACTGCAAAATTCAAATTAGATAGTGGGACAGTATTGAGGAAAGAAAGAAGAAATGAGAGAAAAAAAGGAGAGAAGTGAAAGGAGAAGCCAAACTTCTACTGTGAGAGGTACACCCAGCATATCCAAGTCAGCAGGATGCCACTGACACACATCTGCAATTTGATTTGAAAGAGCCCAATGTAGCTTGCATCTGTAATTAGATTTTCCTGTGTATGCCCACATCGGAAAGGGAAAATGCTCACCTGAATTGGAAAGACACTGAATGAGAATGCATATTCATCTTGCCCCTCTCCAAGCCCGTACTCCCACTCCCTGTTTTTTCCAGACACTTCTCTCCATAGCGTTTTATCACGCCTTCCTTTAATCTGTTAACATCACAGCGCCACCTACCGTCTCTGGATGCACATAGGTGAGGTAGGCCTCGGCTTGGACCTGAGGGAGATTTTTAACGTGCTAGAGGCCCATTCATCAGTCCTGTGACAAGCCAGGCTAAAACGAAATTGCCACTCAGCATTTCCAGTTGCAGACTCTCTGCCCTCCCCTTCTCGATGCCAGGCTCTTTCTCTCCGCTAAAGCATTTTCTCACCAGAGTAAATGGGTAATTCAAAGAAAAGGAAAGTCTCCCAGGAAATTCGACGTGGTGCTAGACTAGTCACGGATTTTCTTATGCTATGACTAGGAGGATTTGTGGCTACAAGGAAAAATGCTCAATAGAACTAATCATTCCGGCAAGTGGGAAGTGACCGGGCAGGCTATATGCACGTCAGGCTGCCAACTGTTGAAAGATTTCAGTCAGCTTCACTTAGCTTCAAGCCCTAAAACTGTACCAACCATTACAAAATGAGTTTTCTGAATGCATGGTATTTGCTGAGAAGGCTAAACTGCTCTTCAGTTACCCCAGCTGGGTTCAGTGTCTTCTCAGGGAGCTGCCCACAGGCACCTGCAAAGTACATATCAACCACCACGACTGACAGTACCACCAGCCAGTCACACAAATGGCATTGTGCCTGAGATTTCCCCACTTCGCAGCCCAAGTCCACCTTCTCCATTCTGCTGTGCAATGCTGAAACTGTTTCCCAAGCACCCTCATTAATTGACCTCCAGTTAGACTCTGTAGCGGGAGATACAGGAGGAAATAGGAAGAAGAGAAAGTGACTTTCTCGTGTTTTCAGCTCATCCTGGCCTTCAGGCATCCTGACCCACAGATAGCTCCTGTGTCTCAGTATTCAGGGCATCTACCCCATTTGTCCCACCCTGTGGCCCCTGAGCCAGCCAAGCACCAAACATATGCCAAGCTCCCAGAGACTGGCCACCAGCCCTACGTATGTCAGCATGCTTCTCTGCCCCACTCAGCACCCAGATTTCTGTAACATCATGTTGTCCCAAGGGTGGTAACTGCTCCCTCAGTGACTCCTGCGCCGCTTCAGTGTCTACCTTTTAGCTTTTCAGCCTTCCAATACCATGTAACCAACTCCCTTGTTTCCCTTCAGCTTGAGATTTCTGGACTGGTTTTGATTTCTTGACTTTATACAGTAGATACTGTGCACAGACAGTCAAGAGTATAAACAGTGAAATATTTTTGAGAGATCAAGAACTGGTTTATGAGTCCTATCTGCTTTTTTTTTCTCTTCAGGATGCCTGTTAAGAGCAGGCAGCTAGAGGCTGGGCACAGTGGCTCACCCCTGTAATCTCAGCACTTTGGGATGCCAAGGCGGGCAGATCAACTGAGGTCAGGAGTTCGAGACCAGCCTGACCAACATGGAGAAACCCCATCTCTATAAAAAATACAAAATTAGCCAGGCGTGGTGGTGTATGCCTGTAATCCCAGCTACTTGGGAGGCTGAGGCAGGAGAATTGCTTGAACCCGGGAGGTGGAGGCTGCAGTGAGCCAACATCACACCATTACAGTCCAGCCTGGGCAACAAGAGCAAAATCCATCTCAAAAAAAAGAGCAGGCAGCTGGGGGCCAGACAGATGGGTAGGGAGATGTGTTTAAACCCTGACTATGCCACTTACTATTTGTAGAACCTTAGGCAAGTTACATGATCACCTTGGCCTCAGTTTTCTCATCTGTAAGATGGGGATAGTCATGACACCCAACACAAGGAGCATAAGGAAAATTCCAGGTTCTGGGTTTATTCAGAAAACTACTACCCTGAACAGTCCGCAAATCCTTGAGTTGATAACAGAGATTAAATTCCAGTGGAGAGAAGTCTCATACAGGAGAACTACAATGGGCAAGGCAGGGACCTGACAATAATAGCTACATTTTGTCACTGCCTAGTATATACTAAATGCTTTATATGCACTGACTCTCTTAAAGGGAACAACTAACGTGTAAGATGGGTAGTGTTGTCTCCAATAAACAGATGAGCTCGAAATGTAAAAAACACACACACACCTCAAATCACACCAGTAAGGAGTTGCCTAATCCCTAGCCCTAGTCTGGCTAAGTAGTTCCAGAACCCATGCTCTTAACCATGAAGCTGCCTAGTAGAAGAATTGATAAGGTCACAAGCTAAGAGAGTAAGGAGAATGGAGCAAGGAGGGATGCATGGAAGCCGTGCAGGAAACAGAAATAGCAAACAGGGAACGTACTTAGTACATTTCTTTTTTGTGTACCTCAGGACAGAGGTTACTGCATGAAGGCATCATGTGAGATCAGGTTGCAGGGATGTCCTGGCAAATATCAAATCGCTTAACTATTACAGGCTCAAAGGCTTTGAACCCCTAAGGTCTTCTCAGAATTTTGAGCTTTGAAGAATTCCAATATTAAGGAAGCCCACTGGGAAAACTGGCTCCCATGAGACTCTCCCCACCAGGCACTCAGTATCCAGTTCCACAAAGACCACCAATAACTGACTCCAGCAGTAGAAGCAGGTACTGGGTCTTACGCACAGAGAACATAGCAATGTGGTGCCATATGTATGTGAAAGTATGTTGTAATAAGCCCAAACAAATCACTGGGTTTAGTGCACGCATGCTAGAAATAAGCTTTTCATCTACAAGAAAATCATTGATCATCGCTAATAAAGTAAGTAAACACTTCCTGTATCATAATCAACTCTGCCAAAGCTCTGCCAGTGGAGCCCATCAGCAGCTTCGTAATGAGAATAAAAAGTTATAGTGGCCTCCAACAATAGAGCAGCTGAGAAAAGGCCCCACCAAATGGGCGGTGCCAGAAATCCTGGCACAGTGAAACAGGGAAATGGAGGGAGGGTTCATGAGACAGTCTAAAAACATCTTGGTTGTCTGCCGCATTTGCTGGAAGGGACTGTTTTACAAAATGCTCAAAGCAAAAATCACTGTGAAAGAAAACTCCCACTCCTACCCACCCACCCACTTAGTGGAAAGAACTTCTAGGGCCTGGTGGTGAACAAAGCCACAAGAAAGATCTCAAAGACGGAAGATGATCCCCGAACTGAGAACACCAGAAAGGATTTTTATGTGATAGCAGTCGACATTCCTAACCCTAACCAATGCACATGTCCGAGGCAGAGACATTCCCAACTTTAATTCTTCTGTGCAGAAAGTAGCAAAAGGGACACCAAGGAAACAGCAGGGTGGGTCTCGGGGCCTCCTTCTGGAGCTTCCTTTGGGTTATGTTGGGTCATCAGAGGTGACCACAGCTTGGCAATAACACAAGTGAGAGCTTCTGAGTGAGAGAGTACCAGATGCTTTCAATCAAATAACTTGCCACTTTCAAAGCACGCTGAGGAGGAACACGTCTCACCCGACCCGTCAGTCACTCCCTTTTGTTAATAACAGAGGGTTTGCGTTTTGATTCTTCTCTCTGGAGGATCAGAATGAACACCCACAGATTTGGTAGCATTTCAAGTTTGGCAACATCTCAATAGCAGGTTACCAATACTAAAAAAGAAAAAGTACTCTAATTGACCAGCAGCAAGAATGTAGGAATAAGAAAGAAACTATTATTCCCATGACATTTTATCAGTCCACCCAAGCACCAGAACAACCTATCCCAATGTGTAATACACTACTTATCAGTGATGGTACCCAGCGGGGATGGTGGTATAAAATATTGAGTATTTTTTGCAGTTTGAATAAGAAGTATTTATTTTTGTCACTACCTCATCGTAAGTCTATTTTATTTAGTTTTTTAATGTTTTCTTAAGACAGGGTCTTGCTTTGCCACCCAGGCTGAAGTTCAGTGGTACAATCACAGCTCACTGCAGCCTCGACTTCCTGGGCTCAAATGATCCCCCTGCCTCAGCCTCCCTAGTAGCTAGGAGTATAGATGCACACCACCACACCTGGCCTTTTCTTTTTTTTGGTGGCAGGGGGATGGTGGAGGTGGGCATTGAGACACGGTCTTCCTTGTTGCCCAGGCTGGTCTGAAACTCTTGGCCTCAAGCGGTCCTCCTGCCTTGGCCTTCCAAAGTGTTGGGATTATAGGCATGAGCTACCATACCCACTGTAAACCTATTTTAAAGATGATGCTGGCTGCTGGAATAAATGAGCTTGAAAGTATCTGTGGCTTGAATTCAACTGATATTCATATCTTGCTCACAGAAAAGTCTATAGAGGACATTCCTGGTCTGTGGCCTGCTTTCATCCACCTGGTAAGTTAGGAAAACAGGCTACTTCCAACTGTGGCTCTGCCATCCCTGACGGTCTTGGAGCTGGCTCCCAGCTGGCAAAAAGAATACAAGCATGTACAACGTACACAAACTGCTTACAGTTCTAGGCCTGGAAATGACACCTCACTTCCACTCACCACTCACACTTCAGTAGTGAGATCCAGTCTTTGCATCACATCTAGAAAGAACAAATAGAACAAGGAAATGAGGTCTCTAAATGAGTAACTCCCAGCAACAATTCTGTATCATGGAAGGACAGACACAAGTATCAGGAGATGACTACCTGCCTCTGCCATACTCCGTGGACTTGCATTTCCATGCCTATGAACATAGAATAAATTTACTTTTAAATGAAATGTAAGAAATGAGTCAATTTAGAGAAAAATATATATGTATAAATACTAGTACATATGGTGCGTGATTGACCCCAATTTTCAGAGTGAATGAAATTTAGAAAACTCAAAACTGTTACACACATGAACCCCCTTCTTGCTGTTAGTGGAGGTGGCATATTTTCCCTTCAAGTCTTCCACTTCCTTGGAAAACCCGTTTTAAATAGTTGAGAACAGCAGTTCAGGAAAGTTTTCAGAACAGTAATTAGCCACTAGAGCTTATCAGCAACAGGTAAGCTGAGTCTCTCTCTAAAGTAGAATTTCCTTAGCTATTCAGGCTGATGAAAAAACATCATTGGCACAGATAATCTTCAACCAACCATATCAAGTCCAGACCCTGGGCACTCAAAGTGTTTTTTGTTTTTTTTTTTGTTTGTTTGTTTTTTGGAGATGGAGTCTCTCTGTCACCCAGGCTGGAGGGCAGTGGCACGATCTCAGCTCACTACAACCTCCACCTCCTGGGTTCAAGTCATTTTCCTGTTTCAGCCTCCTCAGTAGCTACGATGAGAGGTATGCACCACCACGCCCAGCTTATTTTTGTATTTTTAGTAGAGAAGGGTTTCATGTTGGCCAGGCTGGTCTCGAACTCCTGATCTCATCATCCACCCACCTCAGCCTCCCAAAGTGCTGGGATTACAGGTGTGAGCCACCGTGCCTGGGCCAAGAAAGGTTTTATATTTCAGTTGTTTTATTATTTTTACAAACATTTATCTAGTAAGAACTTATTATTAGTTTCCTGTTTATCGAGTACATATGCCTCCATCATCTTTGTTAAAGTGCCTGCATGTCATACTTCTTTCCTCTGAAAATTTGCAATTTCCTTCAGGGCTATTTCTTTTGTGTGTCTCCTCAATGTCTTGCCCAAAAATTGCATTTTCCCAAACAACTCTATTTACTGAGTGTATTTGTCAATTTTTGCTGCAATGTAGCTGTGTAATAAAAATACCCTAAATTCAGTGGCTCATAGAAACCAGCATTCATTTCTCAATCCTGAGTCTGCAGGTAGGTTGTAACTCTACTGCATCTTCACTAGAGTAACATTAAGCTTGGCTCCAAGCTGCAGATTGCATTCTGATCAGTTCCACAAGCCACTGTACTTTCCTTCAACCAGTTACCTGAAACATATTCTTTTAATGCAGGAGGCCAAACTAAACCATACAAGATTGTTTAAAGTTCTGTTTACTGTCATTCCTTCTCATATTCTATTAACCAAAGCAAGTCACGTGGTCAAGTTAAACATTAACGCAGTGCTAGTCCACGGAGGCACCAAAGACAATTGGCAAAGAGTGCAGATATATCATTCTTTTCCTGGGAAGGAGTAAAGAGTTGGAAAAAAATAATACAATCTGCTTCCCACAGACATTTTTATTTCCAAAGCATCCTGAGAAAATCACACACACAAGCAGCCAACTCAACTAAGGAGGAATGAGATGAGAAGAAATGAAGATCTTTAAGACTTTGCCATAAAACCAACCTATGACCTCACTTGGAAACAAACCAGATCATTTTTTAACTTTTTATAAAGTATCTACACTTGCATTGCTTAAAGCAGTTAATGTTAGATCATCTCAGAACTGATGGTAGCAGAAAAGCTCATTCATCCCAATGTACTCACGTTTCACTGGTAAGATCTAGTCACACAGGTACATTGAAAAGTGAGGCCAGAAGACAGTTCCCTTTGATGATGAGGATTCTGAGGCCATGTCTGTGTTCATCAGGAAAGCTTTCCACAATGTATTTATGATGTCTGAGTTTCCAAGGGGCAATGGCAGCATATGAATACGAGTCAATTTAAAGGAAAAAAAAAACATTAATAATAGCACAGGGAGTTTGTGACTATGGCCATAATCTTAGGAGTAACTAAAATTTGGAAAACTCTAGATCAGAAATGCCTAAAATACTGAGCCTAACTCTTACCAAAGCAATAGATTTTACACATACAAAATTCTGAGACCCCATTAACTCACGTTGTTAACTCTCAGGAATTTAACCTAAGAATATAATGCCTAAAGAATATGCTTTATAGCAGACATAAATTGCAGCTGAGCAAGAAGTTATGAGCTCAAACTGCATTAATAGAACTATAGAAGTAATATTAACATAGCCAATAGTCTCATTAAGGAAGGCACATCTGGAAAATTAAGTTCAATTTGGAAGCATCATTTTAAAATTACACAAGTGACTCAATTACAGAAACCCAGAGACTCAGAATTCTATTACTCTAAAAAATCTTTTAATTCTACTTTTCTGTCCTTATTCACTTTTGTAAATAACATTTACATAAATATAATCAACAATATAATCACGATCTTTTCCAGCTTATTTATCTGACATCTCACACTTTTTCCCATGTTGCTATATTTTTCCATATTATAATTTTAACATTTGCATAATAACCCATTGTCATTATTTGATACACCATAATACCACCTCCCTATGTTAAATTATTTAAATCAGTTCCCATTTATTTATATTATGAAATTGTTGTCACTTTACTGAAATTGAGACCTAGTTTTCTTCTAACCTACAGATCTAATAATATCCAAAAGTCAGATTTCTAGCCGGGCATGGTGGCACATGCCTGTAATCCCAACACTTTGGGAGGCTGAGATAGAGCATCTAAGGCCAGGAGTATCGCTTGACCTTGGGAGGGAGAGGTTGCAGTAAACCAAGATCACACCACTGCACTCCAGCCTGACAGAGTGAGATTCCATCTCAAAAAGAAAAAAAAAAAAAAAGTAGATTTCTATGCAGAAGACAGGAACATTTGCCCTTTTCCTTAGAGGTCAAGATCAAATAGATAAATTGTTAAGTCTGTTGTATTGGCATTCAAGTGTATCATTATAGTCAAAGCATGTCTTTAGACAAGCAAAGACCAATTCTGAAATGAAATCTATAGTGAAATCACATATATACACATATATATATGCATAGATACATACACATATATATATCTGAACCTTTGACACTATCTTCCATTAGAAATAATATCATTTGGTCAAAAGGAAGATGGTACTTTTTATTATTATTATTATTATACTTTAAGTTCTGGGACAAGTGCAGAATGTGGTTCGTTACATAGGTATACACATGCCATGCTGGTTTGCTGCACCCATCGACCCGTCATCTACATTCGGTATTTCTCCCAATACTATTCTTCCCCTAACCCTCAAACACCTGATAGGCCTTGGTGTGTGATGTTCCCCTCCCTGTGTCCTTGTGTTCTCATTGCTCAACTCCTACTTATGAGTGAGAACATGTGGTGTTTGGTTTTCTGTTCTCTTGTTAGTTTGCTGAGAATAATGGTTTCCACCTTCATCCATGTCCCTTCAAAGGACATGAACTCATCCTTTTTATGGCTGCATAGTATTCCATGGTGTATATGTGCCACATTTTCTTTATCAAGTCTATCATTATGGGCATTTGGGTTGGTTCCAAGTCTTTGCTATTGTGAACAGTACAGCAATAAACATACATGTACATATGTCTTTATAGCAGAATGATTTATAATCCTTTGGATATATAGCCAGGAATGGGATTACTAAGTCAAATGATATTTCTGGCTCTAGATCCTTGAGGAATTGCCACACTGTCTTCCACAATGGTTGAACTAATTTACACTCCCACCAACAATGTAAAAGCTTTCCTATTTCTCTACGTCCTCTCCAGCATCCGTTGTTTCCTGACTTTTTAATAATCACCATTCTAACTGGCGTGAGATGGTATCTCATTGTGGTTTTGATTTGCATTTATCTAATGACCTGTGATGATGAGATTTTATTCCTAGGTTTGTTGGCCACATAAATGCCTTCTATGGAGAAGTATCTGTTCATATCCTTTGCCCACTTTTTGATGGGATTGTTTTTTTTTTCTTGTGAATTTGTTTAACTTCTTTGTAGATTCTGGATATTAGTCCTTTGTCAGATGGGTAGATTGCAAAAATTTTCTCCCATTCTGTAGGTTGCCTGCTCACTATTATGATAGTTTCTTTTGCTGTGCAGAATTTCTTTAGCCTAATTAGACCCCATTTGTCAATATTGGCTTTTGTTGCCATTGCTTTTGGTGTTTTAGTCATGAAGTCTTTGCCCATGCTTATGTCCTGAATGGTATTGCCTAGGTTTTCTTCTAGGGTTTTAATGGTTTTAGATCTTGTGTTTAAGACTTTAATCCATCTTGAGTTAATTTTTGTATAAGGTGTAAGGAAGGGGTCCAGTTTCAAGTTTCTGCATATAGCTAGCCACTTTTCCCAACACCATTTATTAAATAGGGAATCCTTTCCCCATTGTTTTTGTCAGGTTTATCAAAGATCAGATGGTTGTAGATGTGTGGCGTTATTTCTGAGGCCGTTATTTCTATTCCATTGGTCTATATCTCTGTTTTAGTACCAGTACCATGCTGTTTTGGTTACTGTAGCCTTGTAGTATAGTTTGAAGTCAGGTAATGTGATGCCTTCAGCTTTGCTCTTTTTGCTTAGGATTGTTGTGGCTGTACAGGCTCTTTTTTGGTTCCATATGAAATGATAAGTAGTTTTTTCTAATTCTGTGAAGTAAGTCAATGGTAGCTTGATGGGGATAGCATTGAATCTACAAATTACTTTGGGAAATATGGCCATTTTCACAATATTGATTCTTACTGAGTATGGAATGTTTTTCCATTTGTTTGTGTCCTCTATTATTTCCTTGAGGAGTGGTTTGTAGTTCTACCTTAAGGGGTCCTTCACATCCCTTGTAAGATGTATTCCTAGGTATTTTATTCTCTTTGTAGCAATTGTGAATGGGAGTTCACTCATGATTTGGCTCTCTGCTTGTCTATTATTTGTGTATAGGAATGCTTGTGATTTTGCACATTGATTTTTGTATCCTGAGACTTTGCTGAAGTTGCTTATCAGCTTAAGGAGATTTGGAGCTGAGATGATGGGGTTTTCTAAATATACAGTCATGTCATCTGCAAACAGAGACAATTTGATTTCCTCTCTTCCTATTTGAATACCCTTTATTTCTTTCTCTTGCCTGATTGCCCTGGCCAGAACTTTCAATACTATGTTGAATAGGAGTTGGGAGAGAGGGCATCCTTGTCTTGTGCCAGTTTTCAAAAGGAATGCTTCCAGCTTTTTCCCATTCAGTATGATATTGGCAGTGGGTTTGTCACAAATAGCTCTTATTAGTTTGAGATATGTTCCATCAATACCTAGTTTTTTCAGAGATTTTAGCATGAAAGCCTGTTGAATTTTGTCGAAGGCCTTTTCTGCATCTATTGAGATAATGGTGTGGTTTTTGTTGTTGGTTCTATTTATGTGATGGATTACATTTATTGATATGCATATGTTGAATCAGCCTTGCATCTCAGGAATGAAGCTGACTTGATCATGGTGGATAAGCTCTTTGATGTGCTGCTGGATTCAGTTTGCCAGTATTTTATTGAGGATTTTTGTATCGGTGTTCATCAGGGATATTGGTCTGAAATTTTCTTTTGTGTGTGTCTCTGCCAGGTTTTGATTTCAGGATGATGCTGGCCTCATAAAATAAGTTCTGGAGGAGTCTCTCTTTTTCTTTTGTTTCTAATAGTTTCAGAAGGAATGGTACCAGCTCCTCTTTGTGCCTCTGGTAGAATTTGGCTATGAATTCATCTGATCCTTTGCTTTTTTTGGTTGGTAGGCTATTAATTACTGCCTCAATT
Organism: Rhinopithecus roxellana; assembly: GCF_007565055.1. Taxonomy (NCBI): domain Eukaryota; kingdom Metazoa; phylum Chordata; class Mammalia; order Primates; family Cercopithecidae; genus Rhinopithecus; species Rhinopithecus roxellana. Next base: position 85,941,437 of record NC_044549.1, on the reverse strand, counting down.
TCAGAACTTGTTATTGGTCTATTCAGGGATTTGACTTCTTCCTGGTTTAGACTTGGGAGGGTGTATGTGTTTAGGAATTTATCCATTTCTAGATGTTCTAGTTAACTTGCATAGAGTTGTTTATAGTATTCTCTGATGGTAGTTTGTATTTCTGTTTGATCAGTGGTGATATCCTCTTTATCATTTTTTATTGCATCTATTTGATTCTTCTCTCTTTTCTTCTTTATGAGTCGGGCTAGTGGTCTATCTATTTTGTTGATCTTTTCTAAAAAACAGCTCCTGGATTCATTGGTTTTTTGAACGGTGTTTCATGTCTCTATCTCCTTCAGTTCTGCTCTAATCGTAGCTACTTGTCTTCTGCTAGCTTTTGAATTTGCTCTTGCTTCTCTAATTCTTTTCATTGTGATGTTACAGTGTCAAATTTAGATCTTTCCTGCTTTCTCTTGTGGGCATTTAGTGCTATAAATTTCCCTCTAAACACTGCTTTAGCTGTATCCCAGAGATTCTTGTATGTTGTGTCTTTGTTCTCACTAGTTCAAAGAACTTATTTATTTCTGTCTTAATTTCATTATTTATTCTTAATCCCTAGTTTTAATTTGATTGCACTGTGGTCTGAGAGACTGTTATGATTTCCATTCTTCTGCATTTGCTGAGGAGTGTTTTACTTCCAATTATGTGGTCAGTTTTAGAATAACTGTGATGTAGTGCTGAGAAGAATGAATATTCTGTTGATTTGAGGTGGAGAGTTCTGTAGATGTCTATTAGGTCTGCTTGGTCCAGAGCTGAATTCAAGTCCTGAACATCCTTGTTAATTTTCTATCTCATTGATCTAATATTGACAGTGGGGTGTTAAAATCTCCCATTATTATTGTGTGGGAGTCTAAGTCTTTTTGTAAGTCTCTAAGGACTTGCTTTATGAATCTGGGTGCTCCTGTATTGGTGCATATATATTTAGGATAATTAGCTCTTCTTGTTGAATTGATCCCTTTACCATTATGTAATGCCCTTCTTTGTCTCTTTTGATCTTTGTTGGTTTAAAGTCCGTTTTATCAGAGACTAGGATTGCAACCCCTGCTTTTTTTTGCTTTCTGTTTGCTTGATAAATATTCCTCCATCCCTTTGAGCCTATGTGTGTCTTTGCATGAGATGAGTCTCCTGAATATAGCACACTGATGGGTCTCAACTCTTTATCCAATTTGCCAGTCTGCATTTTTTAATAGGGGCATTTAGCCCATTTACATTTAAGGTTAATATTGTTAGGTGTAAATTTTATGCTGTCATTATGATGCTAGACGGTTATTTTGCCCATTAGTTGATGCAATTCCTTCATAGTATTGATGATCTTTACAATTTGGTATATTTTCGCAGTGGCTGGTACTGGTTGTTTCTTTCCATGTTTAGTGCTTCCTTCAGGAGCTCTTGTAAGGCAGGCCCGGTGATGACAAAATCTTTCAGCATTTGCTTGTCTTCAAAGGATTTTACTTCTCCTTTGCTTATGAAGCTTAGTTTGACTGGTTATGAAATTCTGGATTGAAAATTCTTTTAAGAATGTTAAGGCCAGTCGCAGTGGCTCATGCCTGTAATCCCAGCACTTTCGGAGGCTGAGGCAAGTGGATCACAAGGTCAGGAATTCGAGACTAACCTGACCAACATGGTGAAACCCCATCTCTACTAAAAGCACAAAAATTAGCCAGGTGTGGTGGCGTGTGCCTATAATCCCAGCTACTCAGGAGCGTGAGGCAGGAGAATAACTTAAACCTGGGAGGCAGAGGTTGCAGTGAGCCGAGATTCTGCCACTGTATTTCAGCCTGGGTGACAGAGCAAGACTCTGTCTCAGAAAAAAAGAAAAAAAAAAAAAGAATGTTGAATACTGGCCCCCACTCTCTTCTGGCTTGTAGGGTTTCTGCAGCGAAATCTGCTATTAGTCTGATGGGCTTCCCTTTGTGGGTAACCTGGCCTTTCTCTCTGACTGTCCCTAACATGTTTTCCTTCATTTCACATTGGTGAATTTGATAACTATGTGTCTTGGGGTTGCTCTTCTCAAAAAGCATCTTTGTGGTATTCTCTGTATTTCCTAAATTTGAATGTCGGGCCTGCCATGCTAGGCTGGGGAAGTTCTCCTGGATAATATCCTGAAGAGTGTTTTCCAACTTGGTTCCATTCTCCCTGTCACTTTCAGGTACACCAATCAAATGTAGGTTTGGTCTTTACACATAGTCCCATATTTCTTGGATGCTTTGTTTGTACCTTTTTTTTTTTTTTAATACTTTAAGTTCTAGGGTACATGTGCACAACGTGCAGGTTTGCTACATATGTATACATGTGCCGTGTTGGTGTGCTGCACCCATCAACTCGTCATTTACATTAGGTATATCTCCTAATGCTATCCCTCCCCTCTCCCCTCTCCCCACAATAGGCCCCGGTGTGTGATGTTCCCCTTCCCGAGTCCAAGTGATCTCATTGTTCAGTTCCCACCTATGAGTGAGAACATGCGGTGTTTGGTTTTCTGTCCTTGCGATAGTTTGCTCAGAATGATGGTTTGCAGCTTCATCCACGTCCCTACAAAGGACATGAACTCATCCTTTTTTATGGCTGCATAATATTCCATGGTGTATATGTGCCACATTTTCTTAATCCAGTCTGTCACTGATGGACATTTGGGTTGATTCCAAGTCTTTGCTATTGTGAATAGTGCTGCAATAAACATACGTGTGCATGTGTCTTTATAGCAGCATGACTTATAATCCTTTGGGTATATCCCCATTAATGGGATGGCTGGGTCAAATGGTATTTCAAGTTCTAGATCCTTGAGGAATCACCACACTGTCTTTCCAATGGTTGAACTAGTTTACAGTCCCACCAACAGCGTAAAAGTGTTCCTATATCTCCACATCCTCTCCAGCACCTGTTGTTTCCTGACTTTTTAATGATCACCATTCTAACTGGTGTGAGATGGTATCTCATTGTGGTTTTGATTTGCATTTCTCTGATGGCCAGTGATGATGTGCATTTTTTTCAGAGATGCCCTGCCCAGAGGGGAGGGATCTAGAGAGGCAGTCTGGCTACAGCAGCTATGTTGAACTGTGGAGGGCTCCGCCCAGTTTGAACTTCCCTGCAGCTTTGGTTACACTGTGAGGGGAAAACCACCTACTCAAGTCTCAGTAATGGTGGATATCCCTCCCATCTCCAAGCTTAAGCATCCCAGGTTGACTTCAGACTGCTGTGCTGGCAGCAAGAATTTCAAGCCAGTGGATCTTAGCTTGTTGTGCTCTGTGGAGGTACGATCTGCTGAGATAGACCAGTTGGCTCCCTGGCTTCAGCACCCTTTCCAGGTGAGTGAACAATTCTGTCTTGCTGGTGTTTCGGGTGCCACTGGGATATGAAAAGAAATTCCTGCAGCTAGCTCAGTGTCTGCCCAAATGGTCGCCCAGTTTTGTACTTGAAACCCAGGGTCCTGGTGGCATAGGCACCTGAGGGAATCTCCTGGTCTTTGGGTTGCGAAGCCTGTGGGAAAAGCATAGTATCTGGGCCGGAGCGCAATGTTCCTTACCGCATAATCCCTCATGGCTTCCCTCGGCCAGGGGAGGGAGTTCCCTAACCCCTTGTGTTCTCCAGGTGAGGCAATGCCCCTTCTTTGGCTTGCCCTTCATGGGCTGTACCCACTGTCTAACCAGTCCCAAAGAGATGAGCTGGGCACCTCAGTTGGAAATGCAGAAATCACCCAACTTCTGTGTTGATCTTACTGGGAGCTGCAGACCAGAGCTGTTCCTATTCAGCCATATTGCCAGGCTCAATACAGTTTTTTTTTTTAAATATAGTAATCTTTATTTTATCAATCTTGAAACTGATCTCGTCAGCAAAAGCATCAAGGCTAAGGAGAAACCTGAGAACTGGATTAGTTATCTATTGCTGGGTGGTTTTGGCTCAGATACTCTGATGAGGTTGCAGTTAGGATGTCAACCGGGGTTGCAGACATCTGAAGGCTGCTTGGCCAGGGTTGGAGTATCAGCTTTCAAGGCTGCTCACTCACATGGCAGTAGGTCTGTTCCTCACTGCATAGGCCTTCTTGGGCTGGCTGTGTACCCTCATGATCTGGCAGCTGGCTTCCTCAGAGTAAGTGATATAAGAGAGACCAAAGAAGCTGGGCACAGTGGCTCACTCCTATAATCCCAGTACTTTGGGATGCCGAGGTGGGCATATCACGAGGCCAGGGGTTTAAGACCAGCCTGGCCAACATGGTGAAATGCCATCTGTACTAAAATACAAAAATTAGCCAGGCATGGTGGTACACGCCTGTAATTCCATCTACTCAGGAGGCTGAGGCAGGAGAACTGCTTGAACCCAGGAGACAGAGGTTTCAGTGAACTGAGACCATGCCATTGCACTCCAGCCTGGGCAGCAACAGAGGGAGATTCTGTCTCAAAAACGAAAAGAAAGAAAGAAAGAAAAAAAAGAAAGAAAGAAAGACAGAGAGATCAAGGAAATCACACCATCTTCTATGACCTAGATTCTTAAGTTACAGTCTTCCATTGTATTTTGTTTGTTTTATTCATTAGAAACAAGTCACTGAAAATAGCCCACACTACAGGGAAAGGGAATTAGGCTGAACGTCTTGAAAGGAGGAATATCCATTAATTTGATTACATATTTTAAAGCCACCAAAAAATGGAGAAAGTATGGATTTTATAGTCATGCAGAACATCTGTCAAATTCTGGCTTTTCCAATTATTGCCTGCTTAACATTAAGGAGATCACTCAGTACAGTGCCCTTGGCCTCTTTCTTCATCACTAAGTCAGATTATTTGTCTGCTTATCTCACTGAATAATTATGAGACTTAAATGAGGTCATGTAAAATGGTGGGTTTTGTTAGTCATTACTAACATAATAATAAATAAAAATTGAGTATTACTAACGGTCACCATCAAAACAGTGATGATTGCTCAGGACTCTTTAGGTGACAAATAACCTCACTTGAATCACACTCAATGAAAGTCAAACCAAAAATCAACTGTATTGATTCACATAACCAGAGGTACTTCAGGAATGGCTGGGTCCAGGGTCTTAGACTGACAGAGTTCTGTTTCTTTCTATCCATCTTCTAGTTTTTTTTTTTTTTTCTTTATTTCTCTTTTTGGATTGGCTTCAATATTTCAATGCTACAAGTACCTTCATCTGTGTGACCAGGAAAATGACTATAGCAGCTCCATCTTATATCATTCCAATAGCTCATCATCCCAAAGGTGAAGAAGGACCCTTTCCCTCCCAGTCTCCACAAGTCACAGCTCAGAAAAGCTTCTGATTAACCCTTTTTGGTCACTGCTGTATTCAAAACCCTCCTAGGTCTTCCCTTCACACATCCAACGAACCCAAAGTCCTCACATCCATGAGCTCCTGTGTGATTTTGGCCCAGCTGCCACTCTGTCCTCATTTCCTATCACTCTGGCCTTGCTCTTGCTATTCTAGTCACATTGCCCTCCTGACTACAGCTCAGGGCCTTTCCACTGGGCAGTTTCCCCTGCCCAAAATGCTTTTCTCTAACATATTAATATGCCATATTCCTTCACTTCTTTCAGACCAAATGTCACTTTAGACGTTTTCCATGAGCTCCCTTTCTAAAATCGCAGCTCACCATCCCCATCACTCTCAAACCTCTTCCATGCTTTTCATTTTTTAAATAATACCATTATCTGACTTTTGAGGGGTTTGTTTTTTTATTTTTTTAGAGACAGAGTCTCAGTCAGTCACCCAGGCTGGAGCACAGAGGCATGATCTCACTGCAACTTCTACCTCCCGGGTTCAGTTGGTTTTCATGCCTCAGCCTCCCAAATACCTGGGATAACTGGTGCATGCCACCACGTCTAATTTTTGTATTTTTAGTAGAGATGGGGTTTCACCATGTTGGTCAGGCTGGTTTCGAACTTCTAATCTCAAGTGATTCACACGCCTTAGCCTCCCAAAGTGCTGAGATTTCAGATGTGAGCCACCACACCCGACCCCTGAGATTTTTGTTTAATTTCTGTTTACTGGCTTAGTTTATGTCTTCTCCAACTAATGAGTAAATTCTGTATGGACAGATATCCTATTTTGCTCATCTCTGTATTCACAAGAATAAAAATCAGTGTCTCACATATGCTCCATAAACATTGTTGAGTGAGTGAATGAATGAAAATGCCAATCTATAAACCAATCACTATGACCAGGAACTGGGGTATTCTGATCAATATTCATGAGATGCTCTTCCTTCCAAAATAGTACAGTAAGTCCATGGAATAGTAGAGGCAGTGACCTCCAACAGAAAGGCAAAGTACAGTTATCAGAAGCAAAGGGATGAGATGTAGGGCAGAAAAAATAAGAAAGCCACCAGATCATGTTTATCCCAATCCCACACAAAGCCCAACAAATAAACGTGAAAAACGGTCAGAGCTAGATGGAGTTTTTAAAACTGTTTTATGTACTCCCCAAGACCCACGCCCAAGAGCCGGAGTGAAGCTCATGCCTATTCCATAGATAAAAAAAACACATAACCAGAAAATATACAGATACAAGATTGATCACAATGCCTAATAAAAACTGCAACAACCGCAGCACTCTAAATTAATGATCACCAATAAGTGGCACAGCATTAGAAAAGTGAAAGGCACTTTGTACAAAAGCTGGCATTGAGAGAAAGGCATTAAATCAAACCGCAGTACCGTGAAAAGGCAAAGTAGAGGTGGAAAGGATAATTTCTCAAAAAGTAACTTTCTGACTGCGAGAATGGATTGATAGCACTATCCATTCTTCATAGGAAAGTTCCCAGCAATGAATTTCCTTGTCATCATGATCTAATATTGGTTACCAGCTATTACTCTCATTCGTCATGTTCCACATTCGCGCGGCAGGATAAACAATATCATGGATTTCTTCAGTCGTATTTCAGGCACTTCTTGGAGGGGATGGAGTTTGTATTCAAGTGCAAACTAAAGTGTTCCAAATCTATCTAGGCTCATAAAAACTATAAATGACCTGCTTGGGGTGCACAAATGCCCAGTAGTGCCATAAAATATAAGACTGGTTTGCTAGAAGCCTCCCTTACTATAGAAAATTTACTTATCCCTATACTCAAATTCAAATTAGGCTGCTCACTGAAACGCTCCATCCACACAAATCAGATTGCTTCTACTCACCATCTGTGGTCTTCCTCCACCTGCAAGACAACTCAGTTTTCATCTCCCTCTCTCTTTGTCCCCTATAAATTGTAGCTAACTTCTCTTGAGTGCCTAATATTTTCTGCTAACCTCTATACAATGCCTGAAGCCTTCACAGCAGTTCAAGATAGGCATTATCACCATTTTCAGGACAAGCCAAGTTCAGTGCCTTTGAATAGCTCAGTCCAATGTCTCGTAATTACCATTTAGCAGAATCAAGAATTCAACTCTGATCTGAGTCAAAAACTCCCAACTTTTTCAATTCTAGCACATGCTCTCCTCTGTCAGTTGCGAAGTTCTGTCATGACTTCTTTCAAGTATTCCTTGGATTGACCATTCCAATTCCAACCTTCACTACCATATGTCTAAATCACTACAACCCCATCCTGATTTGTCCCCACAACTCCAGTATCTTTAAACTCCACAATTTCCTGACATGTTACTATTCATATATGAGGGTGGGAGGCGGGGTAAAGCAGAGAGAGACAAAGAGATACAGAACTAGAACCAGAGAGAGACATCAGCATAGAGGCAAACATGAATGGCTTTATGGACAGGGATAGACACTGACAGAAACTGCCATAAAAACACAGAAATTCACACACTCATACACATAAACATGTGGAGAGAAATAGAGTTACAGATCCAGATCCTTACACCCTACACCTGAAGGTTCTGTGTACTCCAATATTACTGACACGATTTCAAAGCTACCTTTCATTGAGGTTTTTCATGCTGTTATGTAATTTTCACAATCATCTTAGAAGATCTGTATTATTTTCCCATTTTATAAATGGAATTTTGGAGTCCCTTCTATGTCGATTTGCACTGCTCATCAACGACAGAGTAATAGTTCCACACAGTGATATTGACTCTCAGATCCAAGATTGTATAGACCAGCAGTTCTCTGCTGGTAGTGGTTTTGCCCCCCAAGGAACATCTGACAATGTTTGAAGATTTTTATTATCGAATGGGAGGTAAGGGAAGGATGTGGCTAACATCCAGTGGGGAGAAGCTAGGGATGCTGCTGAACATCCCACATTGTGCAGGACAGCCTTCATAACAAAGAATGATCCAACCCAAAATGTCAATAGGATAACCATTGAGACACCCTGTTATAAGCATAAAATCAGATTCTAATCCTCATGTTTTCCCATGTAGGCTCTAGACTACAACATCCCCATCCTCCTAGACATCTAAATCATTTGAAGTATGTACTTATTCATTAATACAACAAACATTTGCTGAGAGCCTCCTAATTATCAGGCACTGAGACCCAAAAAAACCTGATTAAGACATGGCTCCTCACAGTCTATTACAAACAGAGATGAGATATGGAAAAATAACTTCAATTCAATGTGTCAAATGCTATGATAAAGATATATGCAAAGGGCCATGGAAGCACAAATGAGGAGCATGTAACCCAGAAAATACAGACCCATAATCCTTGATCCTCAATCTGGAGACCTGAGAAGTTCGACAAACTGAAAGGAAAAGTTTTTGAAAATGAAAGTTGTTTTTCCTTTCAATGTAGCAGCAAAATAATTTGTGGCAAAATCCAACTTAAACTGAAGTTTCACCTGGGTATCAGTGATTCTGCCAGTCATAAGAATATCTTCTGTTCTTTGCTATTCTTGTAATTTTGGATTTAATTACACCATGAAAGTATCAGAAAGAACTAAATATACGCCAATGGATAACAATAGGAATCGTCATGACCAGTAGCATGGAAGGTGGAATCAGCACAAAAGTTTGATCAAGGTCTATCTGCAAGACATGTACTGATGAATATCGTGTTAGTCTGTTCTCATATTGCTATAAAGATATTACCTAAGACTCGGTAACTTATAAACAAAAGATGTGTGATTAACTCACAGTTCCACATGGCTGGGCAGGCCTCAGGAAACTTACAATCATGGCTGAAGAGGAAGGAGAAGCAAGGCACAACTTACATGGCAGCAGGTGAGAGACAGCACAGGGAAACTGCCAGACACTTATCAAACAAGCAGATCTTGTGAGAACTCCCTGATTATCACAAGAACAGCATGTGCGAATCACCCCCATGATGCAGTCACCTCCCTCCAAGTCTCTCCCTTGACACCTGTGGATTACAATTAGAGATGAGATTTGGGCGAGGACACAGAGCCACATCATATCAAATATGGTGAAGAATCTATCAGACTTAAACAAAAGAGACAAGTTATGGGAGTTTTACAGTGATACTGATGACCAAGAATTAATGATAAATGGGAAAACATTGCAAACAGTTAAAAAAAAAAAAATGAAGATCTTGACAGTGTACTGAGTGGATTTTTGTTTTGTTTTGTTTTTTTTAACCAAAGAGTGGACAGGTGCCATTGACTGGTTTTTCAGTCTTGAAACATTCTAGAATATACTTTGAAGAACTGGACATTAGCAGGATGTATAACTATTCAGAACACCAGCTACAGAAAGTAACACATGGTACAATGTAAAATATCTGAAAAATCAAAGGTGAAAAGTATGCTAGTGATTTTTTAAAGTTACACTGACAATTTGCTAAGATAACATCTGCTGAAAACTTTAGTCTTGAACAAACTTAGAGGTTGGTAAAACAGCTCTGAATTGGCACTATATTCTTAGAAAAACATTATCAATCAAGAACACCAAGAAGTCTAAGGAAACTAATAGATATGCTGACTACGTTTGCACATGCCAAAGCCTAAGACAGCCACAAGGGGTAAAAAAGTTAATCACAGAAAAAGCCAACATTCACGATGCTACAACATGGATGAACCTTGAAAACATTTATTAAGTGAAAGAAGCTACTCACAAAATGCTACCTGCTGTATGATTCCATTTATATAAAATATTCAGAATAGGGAAATCTAGAGACAGAAAGATTAATGGTTGCCAGGGACTAGGAAAAGAGGGAATGGGAAGTGACTACTAATGGGTAAATGGTTTCATCTGGAGATAAGGAAAACGTTCAGAAATTAGATGCAACGGTTGCACAACTCTGAATATACTAAAAACCATCTGATGGAACTATTTAAATTGGTATATAAATTATATCTCAATAGATCTGTTAAAAGAAAAAAGAACATAGGGTAATTACATGAATTTTTACTGGTACATTCAATAGTACTTTGTACCAGAGGCTTAAGTTGGACTGGAAGAAAATTGTAGAATAGTATTTTTCCTCAACATGTACTCTGTATATTTCTCTTAAACTTCTTATAACAAGTAACATTGTTGATACTTATTTCTGTGAAACATATCTAGTTTTAAAAAGTCCCATAATCAAGATATGTTATGTTCCATGAAGAGTAAGTACAAATACTTTTTAAATTCTATGCTCAGTATATTGAACAGGGAACTTAGGAGTTTAAGATTTCCTTTAAAAGAGCTTAGTCTTGAGGACGCCATTTACATAGTTGTTAAAGTTGGAACAATGTTGATGAGTCAACATTAACAAATGCTTGCCACAGATTTTGAAAATAACTTGCATGTGAAGATTTTGAAGGACTTCATATGTGTAATGAGAAGATAACTGTATCTTGCTTGCCAGAAGAATTATAGAATAAAAAGAAGTTGTCATTGAAAAAAAACACTGAGCTTTAACCATGACACACCTGTTGTGTTTTCCTTGGGTGATGGGAAAATGGCTGAATGGTGGTGTTAAATATAGACAAGTTTAAGAACATTAGTAATGATAAGGAGGATGTTATTGTGAACATAAGTGAAAAGAAATCCATATAGATGAATATGGTCAACAAGAAATATTAAATAATAGTTCGTGTTGAATAATGTGTATTTGTCAATGAACAAGAGTTTAAGGCAGTTTACTCAATTAATGAGCTAACACCTGAATGAAAGCTTATAATGAAACCAATGACAGTCGGAAAAAGACTGAAGGTTGTCAGTTAAAGTGATGATTTATCACTTGAGAATCCTATTTGTGGCTCATCCTCATATGTCCAAAGGCAATACTGATATATCTTCCTCAAACAACCAGATGGAAGCAGCATTTACTCTATGTATAAGTACAGGTATTTGATTTAGTTGAAACCTGCATATGCTAAAATATTTTCTGAAAGGTTTTCTTAAAAATATAATCCATATTTATCAATGTATGGTCTACTTACTTTTTTACAAGTTTTACTGTACACATAACCCCTTAAAACTGATGTTGGGGGGGGCGGAGCAAGATGGCCGAATAGGAACAGCTCCAGTCTCCAACTCCCAGCGCGAGCGACACAGAAGACCAGTGATTTCTGCATTTTCAACTGAGGTACTGGGGTCATCTCACTAGGGAGTGCCGGACAATCGGTGCTGGTCAGCTGCTGCAGCCTGACCAGCGAGAGCTGAAGCAGGGTGAGGCATCGCCTCACCTGGGAAGCACAAGGGGGAAGGGAATCCCTTTTCCTAGCCAGGGGAACTGAGGCACACAACACCTGGAAAATTGGGTAACTCCCACCCCAAAACCGTGCTTTAAGCAAACGGGCACACTGGAAGAATATATCCCTCACCTGGCCGGGAGGGTCCCACGCCCACGGAGCCTCCCTCATTGTTAACACAGCAGTCTGTGGCGATCTAACCACAAGGCAGCAGCGAGGCTGGGGGAGGGGCGCCCGCCATTGCTGAGGCTTAAGTAGGTAAATAAAGCCTCTGGGAAGCTCGAACTGGGTGGAGCTCACAGCAGCTCAAGGAAACCTGCCTGTCTCGATAGACTCCACCTCTGGGGGCAGGGCTCAACTAAAAAAACAACAGGGGAAGCAGGAGAGGCCTGAGCAGACGTGAACGACTCTGTCTGACAGCTTTGAAGAGAGCAGTGGATCTCCCAACACGGAGGTTGAGATCTGAGAAGGGACAGACTGCCTGCTCAAGTGGGTCCCTGACCCCTGAGTAGCCTAACTGGGAGACATCCCCCACTAGGGGCAGTCTGACACCCCACACCTCACAGGGTGGAGTACACCCCTGAGAGGAAGCTTCCAAAGTAACAATCAGACAGGTACACTCGCTGTTCAGCAATATTCTATCTTCTGCAACCTCTGCTGCTGATACCCAGGCAAACAGGGTCTGGAGTGGACCTCAAGCAATCTCCAAAAGACCTATAGCTGAGGGTCCTGACTGTCAGAAGGAAAACTATCAAACAGGAAGGACACCTATACCAAAACCCCATCAGTACGTCACCACCATCAAAGACCAGAGGCAGATAAAACCACAAAGATGGGGAAAAAGCAGGGCAGAAAAGCTGGAAATTCAAAAAATAAGAGCGCATCTCCCCCTGCAAAGGAGCACAACCCATCGCCAGCAACGGATCGAAGCTGGTCAGAGAATGACTTTGACGAGATGAGAGAAGAAGGCTTCAGTCCATCAAACTTCTCAGAGCTAAAGGAGGAATTACGTACCCAGTGCAAAGAAACTAAAAATCTTGAAAAAAGAGTGGAAGAATTGACAGCTAGAATAATTAATGCAGAGAAGGTCATAAACGAAATGACAGAGATGAAAACCATGACACGAGAAATGTGACAAAGGCACAAGCTTCAGTAACTGACTCAATCAACTGGAAGAAAGAGTATCAGTGATTGAGGATCAAATGAATGAAATGAAGCGAGAAGAGAAACCAAAAGAAAAAAGAAGAAAAAGAAATGAACAAAGCCTACAAGAAGTATGGGATTATGTAAAAAGACCAAATGTACGTCTGATTGGGGTGCCTGAAAGTGAGGGGGAAAATGGATCCAAGTTGGAAAACACTCTTCAGGATATCATCCAGGAGAACTTCCCCAACCTAGTAGGGCAGGCCAACATTCAAATTCAGGAAATACAGAGAACGCCACAAAGGTACTCCTCGAGAAGAGCAACTCCAAGACACATAATTGCCAGATTCACCAAAGTTGAAATGAAGGAAAAAATCTTAAGGGCAGCCAGAGAGAAAGGTTGGGTTACCCACAAAGGGAAGCCCATCAGACTAACAGCAGATCTCTCGGCAGAAACTCTACAAGCCAGAAGAGAGTGGGGGCCAATATTCAACGTTCTTAAAGAAAAGAATTTTCAACCCAGAATTTCATATCCAGCCAAACTAAGTTTCATCAGTGAAGGAGAAATAAAATCCTTTACAGATAAGCAAATGCTTAGAGATTTTGTCACCACCAGGCCTGCCTTACAAGAGACCCTGAAGGAAGCCCTAAACATGGAAAGGAACAACCGGTACCAGCCATTGCAAAAACATGCCAAAATGTAAAGACCATCGAGGCTAGGAAGAAACTGCATCGACTAACGAGCAAAATAACCACTTAATATCATAATGGCAGGATCAAGTTCACACATAACAATATTAACCTTAAATGTTAATGGACTAAATGCTCCAATTAAAAGACACAGACTGGCAAACTGGATAAAGAGTCAAGACCCATCAGTTTGATGTATTCAGGAGACCCATCTCACATGCAGAGACATACATAGGCTCAAAATAAAGGGATGGAGGAAGATCTACCAAGTAAATGGAGAACAAAAAAGAGCAGGGGTTGCAATCCTAGTCTCTGATAAAACAGACTTTAAACCATCAAAGATCAAAAGAGAACTGAACAATGAGATCACTTGGACTTGGGAAGGGGAACATCACACACTGGGGCCTATCATGGGGAGGGGTGAGGGGGGGAGGGATTGCATTGGTGAGTTATACATGATATAAATGATGATTTGATGGGTGCTGACGAGTTGATGGGTGCAGCACACCAACATGGCACAAATATACATATGTAACAAACCTGCACGTTATGCACATGTACCCTAGAACTTGAAGTATAATAAAAAAATTAAAAAATAAAAAAAATTAAAAAAAAAACTGATGTTACATTCTATCCATTTCATGTCAACACTCATATGTTCCAGTACCCCAGTTGCCTCTGGGCATAATTGTATAAGCACATTTATTTCCTTTTTAAGATGCAAATATTTCTAAATTCTAAAATATATCTGGCCCTAAGAGTTTGGGATAAAAAATTGTGGACTTATATCTAATGTGCAATTTACCCTTTAAGGTATCTATCCTTTAACTTTTCTATGAAATGAATTATGCTGGTAGGCTTTGTAATATTAAACCACCTTTGCGTTCCTAGAATAAGCCCTACTTTTTCATTAAGTTTTTTTTTTGTCATGCTTTGCTATATTTCATTTGTTGTTTAACTTTGAATGTTGTATCTTTATTCATAAGTAAAACTTATCTTGGGCTTTCTTTTGTTGCAATCATTATTAGGTTTGAATGTTAAAGTTATGATGCCTTTGTATCATTAAAAATAAAACAATTTTTACACTTTTTTTAATGGAAAGTATTTGTTATCTTTCCAATCTCTTGTAGAGCTGTTGATCTAGTTGTGTTTTCTACCTTTTGAGTCAAGTTTGATGATTATTATTTTGCCAAAAAACTATACATTTCCTCTAAGTTTATGACAATATTTTCTTATAATTATCCTGATATTTCCTAAATGTATGATTATGGCTTGATTCTGATAATCTTTATTTTTTCACTTTTCTCTTTTTTTTCTTCATTCTAGTTTGGAAAACTTTCAGTGTTTTATTGATATTTGCAAAAAACAGCATTTGACTCTATATTTCTTTTGTTCTTTTTTAACTTCTGTTGGTTGTTTTCCACCTCATTAATTTCAACTGTTAACTTTATTATTTCTTTCTTCCTACTTTGTCTACCTTTATGCCAAAATAGTAAGACAAATAGTAAGCTCATTTATTTTTTGTCATCCTTAAATAATGAAGACATTTAAAGCTATACATTTTTGTCTCATTGAAGATTTTATTGTATCCCTATGATTGGATATGTGTGATTTTATTACTACTTTCCTTACAGCTGCTATTTTCTATTTAATCCAAAAGGTATCTAGGAATGTGTCTGTTAACATCCTAGGAATTAAGTTTTTCATCATGCTTTATTTTTCCTAAATGTATTGGCTTATGCTTGGAGGTTGTTGTTGTTGTTTTTTTTTTTTTTTTTTTTTTTAACCATCCTATAAAATATTTACTTTAAAAAAATTGTTAACATATTTGTAGCTAAATACATAACAGATTTTACATACGTTTCATATTCATAAGGGAAAAATTGTATGTACTTTACTTGAGGGATTAAAGGTTCTCTACATATATTGAGTTTGTTTTTATTCAAGACTTCTGTATCATCCGTTTTCTACAAAATCTGTCCAATTTTGAAAGAGCTGTGCTAAAATCTCCTGGTATGATTATTTAAAGTTCCCTTTGCATTTCTTAGTTTTTGTTTGAGATATTTAGCTACCCTACTTGGTACATACAGGTTTATGATCACTACATCTTCTTAACCAATTGTGTTGTTTTTAATTATGTGATGTCTATCTTCAACTGTTTATTGCTTTAAACCAGAAATTCTACCAAATATAATACTTTTTTTCTTTTATTTTGTTTGCATTTGCCTGTACTCTGACTATTTCATTATTTCCAATTACTTTGTATGTGTTTAACCCAATTTATTAAAGGATTTCATATTATAACCCTACCTGTTATCATCCGCCCTTTCAATGAATACATTTAGTTTATTAACAACTAATGTAATAATCAAAACACTTGATTCAATTCCTTCCTGGTAACTTTACGTTGTAAGTTATTCTACTTTGTTGTGCCCACTTTATCTTCTCATTGTTTTCTGTGGTTTGATAGAGTAACAATTCCTTCCATTCTTTTACTCCTTGCTAATTGGCAAATTCTCTGACATGTCTCTATTCCATTAATGGTTCCTTTCCCTTCTCTAACACAAATATGTTTCCAGACAATGGCAGAACTCTAGAAAGTGGAAATACTTAATGTATATCCAAGTTCATTTTTAGGCTAGTGAAGGCTGCTTGATACTATCAAAATACAATTAATCTTCACCATATTCTCATACCAGCAGTAAAAAATAGTGATAATTTACCTCATATTCTCTTAAATCTCCCTTACTCGACTACATTCTACCTTCTTCTCCTCCATACTTTAATGTGAAACTTGAGAAAGTTACTTGAATTTGATATATTATAAATTCCCCCCTGTGAAATGGCTCTAATAATACCTAATGTACCTTGTGCCAAGCTCGAGAATTAAATGACAGCATGGCTATAAAAACTTGTTAATAAAAACAAAACTGTAAGTATAATAAAACCTGAGTTCCACTTATCAAAAGACATATTCCTCAAAACACTAGTCTCACATGATAGTTTGAGGAAAAAAAATTGGTTTCTGAAAATATGCTTACATACTCGGAAGATGTTCTTATTCTACCTTTCTCTTGGAGATTCCAAATGCATATAAAAACAGTAAAAGCTTTGGGAGGTTTTCAAGTGTAATAAAGAAATTTTGTGATTAGAGCTTGTCACTAGGCCCAGACAGATTTCAGTTTGATTCTTAGCTCTCCTATTTACTGGATATAAATTTAGAACAGGTTAATCCCCCTCAGCCTCCACTTTCTCATCTAAAAAATGGAAATGAAATAATTTCTCCCTCATAAAATTACTGAGGAAATTCAATGCAGTTATGCATGTGAAGCACTTACAATAGTGCCTGGCACAATGTAAATGCCTAATAAGTGGTAGCAATTATTAATGTTGCCTTACTAATTCTAGTAATATTAAAATTTGCTTAATTCTGTTTTCATACTCTTTTAACCATGGAACATCTTTTCTCATTGTTATATGTTAAAACACTTCCTCTCAGCACAACACTGGGAAAGCCCTTTCTTTTTTTTTATATATAATTTTTATTTTTAATTATACTTTAAGTTCTAGGGTACATGTGCATAACGTGCAGGTTTGTTACATATGTATACTTGTGCCATGTTGGTGTGCTGCACCCATCAACTCGTCAGCACCCATCAATTCGTCACTTATATCAGGTATAACTCCCAATGCAATCCCCCCGCCCCATGATAGGCCCCGGTGTGTGATGTTCCCCTTCCCGAGTCCAAGTGATCTCATTGTTCAGTTCCCACCTATGAGTGAGAATATGCGGTGTTTGGTTTTCTGTTCTTGTGATAGTTTGCTAAGAATGATGGTTTCCAGCTGCATCCATGTCCCTACAAAGGATGCAAACTCATCCTTTTTTATGGCTGCATAGTATTCCATGGTGTATATGTGCCACATTTTCTTAATCCAGTCTGTCACAAATGGACACTTGGGTTGATTCCAAGTCTTTGCTATTGTGAATAGTGCCACAATAAACATATGTGTGCATGTGTCTTTATAGCAGCATGATTTATAATCCTTTGGGTATATACCCAGTAGTGGGATGGCTGGGTCATATGGTACATCTAGTTCTAGATCCTTGAGGAATCACCATACTGTTTTCCATAATGGTTGAACTAGTTTACAATCCCACCAACAGTGTAAAAGTGTTCCTATTTCTCCACATCCTCTCCAACAACTGTTGTTTCCTGATTTTTTAATGATTGCCATTCTAACTGGTGTGAGATGGTATCTCATTGTGGTTTTGATTTGCATTTCTCTGATGGCCAGTGGTGATGAGCATTTTTTCATGTGTCTGTTGGCTGTATGAATGTCTTCTTTTGAGAAATGTCTGTTCATATCCTTTGCCCACTTTTTGATGGGGTTGTTTGTTTTTTTCTTGTATATTTGTTTGAGTTCTTTGTAGATTCTGGATATTAGCCCTTTGTCAGATGAGTAGATTGCAAAAATTTTCTCCCATTCTGTAGGCTGACTGTTCACTCTGATGGTAGTTTCTTTTGTTGTGCAGAAGCTCTTTGGTTTAATTAGATCCCATTTGTCAATTTTGGCCTTTGCTGCCATTGCTTTTGGTGTTTTAGACATGAAGTCCTTGCCCATGCCTATGTCCTGAATGGTACTACCTAGATTTTCTTCTAGGGTTTTTATGGTATTAGGTCTAACATTTAAGTCTCTAATCCATCTTGAATTAATCTTCGTATAAGGAGTAAGGAAAAGATCCAGTTTCAGCTTTCTACTTATGGCTCGCCAATTTTCCCAGCACCATTTATTAAATAGGGAATCCTTTCCCCATTTCTTGTTTCTCTCAGGTTTGTCAAAGATCAGATGGCTGTAGATGTATGGTATGATTTCTGAGGACTCTGTTCTGTTCCATTGGTCTATATCTCTCTTTTGGTACCAGTACCATGCTGCTTTGGTTACTGTAGCCTTGTAGTCTAGTTTGAAGTCAGGTAGCGTGACGCCTCCAGCTTTGTCCTTTTGACTTAGGATTGTCTTGGCAATGCGGGCTCTTTTTTGGTTCCATATGAACTTTAAAGCAGTTTTTTCCAATTCTGTGAAGAAAGTCATTGGTAGCTTGATGGGGATGGCATTGAATCTATAAATAACCTTGGGCAGTATGGCCATTTTCACGATATTGATTCTTCCTATCCATGAGCATGGTATGGTCTTCCATTTGTTTGTGTCCTCTTTGATTTCACTGAGCAGTGGTTTGTAGTTTTCCTTGAAGAGGTCCTTGACATCCCTTGTAAGTTGGATTCCTAGGTATTTTATTCTCTTTGAAGCAATTGTGAATGGAAGTTCATTCCTGATTTGGCTCTCTGCTTGTCTGTTACTGGTGTATAAGAATGCTTGTGATTTTTGCACATTAATTTTGTATCCTGAGACTTTGCTGAAGTTGCTTATCAGCTTAAGGAGATTTTGGGCTGAGACGATGGGGTTTTCTAAATATACAATCATGTCATCTGCAAACAGGGACAATTTGACTTCTTCTTTTCCTAACTGAATACCCTTGATTTCTTTCTCTTGCCTGATTGCCCTAGCCAGAACTTCCAACACTATGTTGAATAGAAGTGGTGAGAGAGGGCATCCCTGTCTTGTGCCAGTTTTCAAAGGGAATTTTTCCAGTTTTTGCCCATTCAGTATGATATTGGCTGTGGGTTTGTCATGAATAGCTCTTATTATTTTGAGGTACGTTCCATCAATACCGAATTTATTGAGCGTTTTTAGCATGAAGGGCTGTTGAATTTTGTCAAAAGCCTTTTCTGCATCTATTGAGATAATCATGTGGTTCTTGTCTTTGGTTCTGTTTATATGCTGGATTATGTTTATTGATTTGCAAATGTTGAACCAGCCTTGCATCCCCGGGATGAAGCCCACTTGATCATGGTGGATAAGCTTTCCGATGTGCTGCTGGATTAGGTTTGCCAGTATTTTATTGAGGATTTTTGCATCAATGTTCATCAGGGATATTGGTCTAAACTCTCTTTTTTTGTTGTGTCTCTGCCAGGCTGTGGTATCAGGATGATGTTGGCCTCATAAAATGAGTTAGGGAGGATTCCCTCTTTTTCTATTGATTGGAATAATTTCATAAGGAATGGTACCAGCTCCTCCTTGTACCTCTGGTAGAATTCAGCTGTGAATCCATCTAGTCCTGGACATTTTTTGGTTGGTAGGCTATTAATTATTGTCTCAATTTCAGAGCCTGCTATTGGTCTATTTAGGGATTCAACTTCTTCCTGGTTTAGTCTTGGAAGAGTGTAAGTGTCCAGGAAATTATCCATTTCTTCTAGATTTTCTAGTTGATTTGCGTAGAGGTGTTTATAGTATTCTCTGATGGTAGTTTGTATTTCTGTGGGGTCGATGGTGATATCCCCTTTATCATTTTTTATTGTGTCTATTTGATTCTTTTCTCTTTTCTTATTAGTCTTGCTAGCAGTCTGTCAATTTTGTTGATCTTTTCAAAAAACCAACTCCTGGATTCATGGATTTTTTGGAGGGTTTTTTGTGTCTCTATCTCCTTCAGTTCTGCTCTGATCTTAGTTATTTCTTGCCTTCTGCTAGCTTTTGAACGTGTTTGCTCTTGCCTCTCTAGTTCTTCTAATTGTGATGTTAGAGTGTCAATTTTAGATCTTTCCTGCTTTCTCTTGTGGGCATTTAGTGCTATAAATTTCCCTCTACACACTGCTTTAAATGTGTCCCAGAGATTCTGGTATGTTGTATCTTTGTTCTCATTGGTTTCAAAGAACATCTTTATTTCTGCCTTCATTTCATTATGTACCCAGTAGTCATTCAGGAGCAGGTTTTTCAGTTTCCATGTAGTTGAGCGGTTTTGATTGAGTTTCTTAGTCCTGAGTTCTAGTTTGATTGCACTGTGGTCTGAGAGACAGTTTGTTATAATTTCTGTTCTTTTACATTTGCTGAGGAGTGCTTTACTTCCAATTATGTGGTCAATTTTGGAATAAGTGCGATGTGGTGCTGAGAAGAATGTATATTCTGTTGATTTGGGGTGGAGAGTTCTATAGATGTCTATTAGGTCCGCTAGGTGCAGAAATGAGTTCAATTCCTGGATATCCTTGTTAACTTTCTGTCTCGTTGATCTGTCTAATGTTGACAGTAGGGTGTTGAAGTCTCCCATTATTATTGTATGGGAGTCTAAGTCTCTTTGTAAATTTCTAAGGACTTGCTTTATGAATCTGGGTGCTCCTGCATAGGGTGCATATATATTTAGGATAGTTAGCTCTTCCTGTTGAATTGATCCCTTTGCCATTATGTAATGGCCTTCTTTGTCTCTTTTGATCTTTGATGGTTTAAAGTCTGTTTTATCAGAGACTAGGATTGCAACCCCTGCTTTTTTTTTGTTCTCCATTTGCTTGGTAGATCTTCCTCCATCCCTTTATTTTGAGCCTATGTATGTCTCTGCATGTGAGATGGGTCTCCTGAATACATCAAACTGATGGGTCTTGACTCTTTATCCAGTTTGCCAGTCTGTGTCTTTTAATTGGAGCATTTAGTCCATTTACATTTAAGGTTAATATTGTTATGTGTGAACTTGATCCTGCCATTATGATATTAAGTGGTTATTTTGCTCATTATTTCATGCAGTTTCTTCCTAGCCTCAATGGTCTTTACATTTTGGCATGTTTTTGCAATGGCTGGTACCGGTTGTTCCTTTCCATGTTTAGGGCTTCCTTCAGGGTCTCTTGTAAGGCAGGCCTGGTGGTGACAAAGTCTCTAAGCATTTGCTTATCTGTAAAGGATTTTATTTCTCCTTCACTGATGAAACTTAGTTTGGCTGGATATGAAATTCTGGGTTAAAAATTCTTTTCTTTAAGAACGTTGAATATTGGCCCCCACTCTCTTCTGGCTTGTAGAGTTTCTGCCGAGAGATCTGCTGTTAGTCTGATGGGCTTCCCTTTGTGGGTAACCCTACCTTTCTCTCTGGCTGCCCTTAAGATTTTTTCCTTCATTTCAACTTTGGTGAATCTGGCAATTATGTGTCTTGGAGTTGCTCTTCTCGAGGAGTCTCTTTGTGGCATTCTCTGTATTTCCTGAATTTGAATGTTGACCTGCCCTACTAGGTTGGGGAAGTTCTCCTGGATGATATCCTGAAGAGTGTTTTCCAACTAGGTTCCATTTTCCCCCTCACTTTCAGGCACCCCAATCAGACGTACATTCGGTCTTTTTACATAATCCCATACTTCTTGCAGGCTTTGCTCATTTCTTTTCCTTCTTTTTTCTTTTGGTTTCTCTTCTCGCTTCGTTTCATTCATTTGATCCTCCATCGCTGATACTCTTTCTTCCAGTTGATCGAGTCAGTTACTGAAGCTTGTGCATCTGTCAGATATTTCTCGTGTCATGGTTTTCATCTCTGTCATTTCGTTTATGACCTTCTCTGCATTAATTATTCTAGCTGTCAATTCTTCCACTCTTTTTTCAAGATTTTTAGTTTCTTTGCACTGGGTACGTAATTCCTCCTTTAGCTCTGAGAAGTTTGATGGACTGAAGCCTTCTTCTCTCCTCTCGTCAAAGTCATTCTCTGACCAGCTTCGATCCGTTGCTGGCGATGGGTTGCGCTCCTTTGCAGGGGGAGATGTGCTCTTATTTTTTGAATTTCCAGCTTTTCCGCCCTGCTTTTTCCCCATCTTTGTGGCTTTATCTGCCTCTGGTCTTTGATGGTGGTGACGTACTGATGGGGTTTTGGTATAGGTGTCCTTCCTGTTTGATAGTTTTCCTTCTAACAGTCAGGACCCTCAGCTGTAGGTCTGTTGGAGATTGCTTGAGGTCCACTCCAGACCCTGTTTGCCTGGGTATCAGCAGCAGAGGTTGCAGAAGATAGAATATTGCTGAACAGCGAGTGTACCTGTCTGATTGTTACTTTGGAAGCTTCCTCTCAGGGGTGTACTCCACCCTGTGAGGTGTGGGGTGTCAGACTGCCCCTAGTGGGGGATGTCTCCCAGTTAGGCTACTCAGGGGTCAGGGACCCACTTGAGCAGGCAGTCTGTCCCTTCTCAGATCTCAACCTTCATGTGGGGAGATCCACTGCTTCTTCAAAGTTGTCACACAGAGTCGTTTGCATCTGCAGAGGTTTCTGCTGCTTTTTTTATTGTTGTTGTTTAGCTGTGCCCTGTCCCCAGAGGTGGAGTCTACAGAGACAGGCAGGTTTCCTTGAGCTGCTGTGAGCTCCACCCAGTTCGAGCTTCCCAGCGGCTTTGTTTACCTACTTAAGCCTCAGCAATGGCAGGCACCCCTCCCCTAGCCTCGCTGCTGCCTTGCGGTTAGATCGCAGACTGCTGTGCTAACAATGAGGGAGGCTCCGTGGCCGTGGGACCTTCCCCGCCAGGTGTGGGATATAATCTCCTGGTGTGCCCGTTTGCTTAAAGCGCAGTACTGGGGTGGGAGTTACCCGATTTTCCAGGTGTTGTGTGCCTCAGTTCCCCTGGCTAGGAAAAGGGATTCCCTTCCCCCTTGTGCTTCCCAGGTGAGGCGATGCCTCGCCCTGCTTCAGCTCTCACTGGTCGGGCTGCAGCAGCTGACCAGCACCGATTGTCCAGCACTCCCTAGTGATATGACCCCAGTACCTCGGTTGAAAATGCAGAAATCACCGGTCTTCTGTGTTGCTCGCGCTGGGAGTTGGAGACTGGAGCTGTTCCTCTTCGGCCATCTTGCTCCGCCCCTCCGGAAAGCCCTTTCTTAGGCAACCTAAACAATGTTTGAGTCCTCTCCTTTTCCCCCTTCTTAACTTTTTAAAGTCTAACCCTCATTTGTCTTAAACCAACAATGAGAGTCTCCAGAGAAGGATTGTTCCTCTGCCTCAGGAAATGAGAGGGTTCTTCCTGGAAATAAAAATATTTTTCACACAGGACAATATGTGATTAAGTGCATGAGTGGTTCTGAGAAGAAGGCCCCAGAGGAGAGAGTGATCACAGGAGGCAGAAACTCCAAAGGAAGGTGTCCTGGGGAATGTGAGACTCAAGGTCAGTCTTGAGGTATGGTAGGACTTAGGAACTTTAGAAAGATGTGTGTAGAGGGGGAATAATCAAATTTGAGAACAGTATGCAAGGAATTTCGACACATATTTTTGCCCTAGAACACAAGAAAACTTAGTATTTTGCCCACATGTAAGCTACTTGATTTGGCTGATTTCCCTCCTATCTGTTATACTTCCCTTAAGTCGGTAGGAGTGGTACCCAATCGAGTCTCTGACTGGTTGAGTTCCCAAGAGAAAAACCACGGGACACACCACCCAGTGCATTTATTCCTGAAAGAAGCTTCTCTAAGCCTGTCTGCTTTTCTATCCTCACAAACTGTGCAGAAGCGGATTCACAACTTACACTCCTGGAAATCAAGTGTATGTTTAACCCTTTTCTCCAAATTCTAGGAAAGAAAAGCCTAAATATTTTGTCTCATATGCCAGTTCCCAGGCAATGATTAGTGGCTGTTCAAAGGATTGTGTTGAGAAGGATAGTGAGACCCCAATCTGAGCCCAGCAAGGAAGAGTACTGTGATCAATTTAGGGATGGCTGCTAAGAACACAGGAGGGGGGAAGTGGCAGTAAGAGTGCCACATTGCCACATAGCTCTCATACACAATAGGAACAGCACCCATAGCTCTCACACAGTATGGGAAAGGCGCCCATGGCTTTCACGCTCTATAGGAACAGCATGCATAGCTCTCATGCGCTATGAGAACAGCACACACACACACTATAGAAACACTGCCCGTAGCTCTCACACATTTTAAGAACAGTGCCTATTATCCTTTCCCGAGCTCTACTGCGGACCCCGGGACCAAAAGCCCTGGCAGTGGGAAGGCAGAGAGGAAAGAGACACTCTTCTTCCTTTCCCTACACCTGTACAAATCCTTCTTCTGGTGTTTAACCACATTCTCCCTGAGAAAGCTAACGCAGAGGAGGAGGTGTAACAGTCAACAAGTCCATTCCTCCGGCCTTTTCCTTTGGCTGCCTACAGACAATACGTATTCCCCAGCTTGAAAATAAGCCTGAACTCCTTGTATAGGGGCAATGTCTGATTTATCTCTGAGGCCTAGACATCTACCTTGCTCAGGGAAGATACATGGCAGTGGGGCAATGACTAAGGGCTTAAGCGCACCAAATGGCCTTGCATACTAGCACTTAACTCTGGATCTCTAGTATTTTTTCCCATATTTATCCTAATAGCAGCACTTCTGGGAGACTTTCCCATAACCTCCCCGGGGAAAATGGATCAAGTTTTCCTATGGGCAACCCCATTGCTCTTCTTTGAAAAATATATGAGGCTTATATGTTTACATCTCATATCATCTAGGATGGCCTCTCCACGGCAGGGACTATGTTCTACTTCTGATCCCTCCTGAACTTAATTTTGAATCTGGCAAATGATAGTAGCTCAATAACTGTACATAAAGGCATTAGTTTTTTTTTTTAAGAAATGAACTAATTATTCAAAACCAGGAATGAGGAAATGTTCTGTAGTAGAAAAGTTGCCAGTGCTCAATTTGGAAGTCAAAGAATCTTTAATTACCTGAATTTAGGGGATTCTGGCATTTTATTCAGATTGAAAGTTGAGAAAATAAGCTAAATCAGAAAAGGATACGGAGCTAGAAAAGAGAAACATCACACTAACTGTCCCTAGTCTTACTGCTAAAGTATGATATAATTCTCAGAATGCTGAGAATCCTGAAAGATCTAATAAAGATCTAAAGTAGAAACTGACATATATATCCAGAAAATGTACAATTGGGCATAGAAATTATTAAGTTAACCTATAAACCTGCTAGATTGTTCAAATAGTCTAAAATAATTATAAACCCTTAGAGATTTTTGGCTTCATAGTTTCCTTTAAAACAGAATACACAAAAGGCATTTATTAAAATGACATGTGTCGTTTATAAAAGACCATGCAGAGGGTGTGGGATGGAATGAGGAGGTGGGGTGGGAATCAACCAAATGGAACAGAAACTCACTTTAAATGAAAATTCACTTAGAGGAACTTATATGATACATGAGAAATCTATGTGTGCCAAAGTTTTAAAAATTTAGACATCCTATAAATATCTATCTCATGCTTTTTGTATTCCTGTGAACTCTCTTTTTGAAAGGATAGTTTTCTGCCAGTATGGTCATAACATACAATCAATTCAATAACATAGCATTGAATTATTAAATGAGGTTAATGTGTTTGGAGATTCAAAGCATTAACCTGATTCTTTTTCTCACCCTGAACAACTGCCTTTCAGATGAGATTTATTTTTTCCATGTCTAGTATGGATTTAAAAATCAAAGTAATTGAAGCTATTCCATATGAGAAAAATACTTTAGGAACTCTTATAACTTTTTTGTAAATGCATTTTGAAATATGAAGCCCAACTTGGGTGTAGCCTTAAATGTATATCCTCTATGAACTTCTACAGATTTCTGCAAAGTAAGATTGGCCACTGACCAGATCCATCTCCAGTCTCCTATCACAAAGGGAGTAGCTCAAGAAAGATGGCCCAAAGAGGTTAACAATTAAGAAATTAATTCTTAATTGTTAAGAAATAATTAAAGCCAGAGCCAAAAGAGGCTCCAAATCCTTTAGTCCAAACCTCCTTCTGCAACAGCATACTGACTACGTTCTACCAACCAGACCCCAATAAAATTTTTTAGGCAACCATAGAATAAGGTTTCCTTAGTTGTTATTTACTATTTTTGCTAATAGTAACCAATTACAGGGTAGGTACAGTGGCTCATGCCTATAATCATAGCACTTTGGAGGGCTAATGAGGGTGGATTTCTTGAAGCCAAGAGTTTAATACCTGCCTGGGCAACAAAGTGAGACCCTGTCTCTACAAATAAATGAATTATTTGGGCATGCCGGTGCACGCCTATAGTCCTAGTTATGCCAGGGGCTGAGGTGGGAGGGCTGCTTCAGCCCCAGTGTTTGAGGCTGCTGTGAGCTATGATCACACTACTGCACTCCAGCCTGGGTTACAGAATGAGACCTTGCCTCAAAAATAAATAAACAATTACAACACAATATGAAGTTCATCCCAGCACAAATTTGGATCTGTTTTGTTTACCATGGTATCCTTCAGCACCTAGAACATGCCTGGCATATAACAGGCATTCAATTAATTGAGTTGTTCTATTTATTGAGAGAGCACTATGTGTTAGACACAGAACTGAACACCTCACATATATTATCTCATTTAATCCCCAAAACACACATATGGACTAAATTGTACCTACCCCCAAAATTCACATGTTCAAGCCCTCACTCCCAATGTGGCTATGTTTGGAGATAGGGCCTTTAAGTGTTTAGCTTAAATGAGGTCCTAAGAGTGGGGCCCTAATCCAGTGGCACTGGTGTTCTCATAATAGAAGGAAGAGATACCAATGATATATGCACACAAAGGAAAGGCTATGTGAGAACATAGATAAAGGCAGCCATCTGCAACGAAATAGAGAGGCTCCACCCAAAACCAACCATGCTGGTACCTCAATCTTGGACTACCAGGCTCCCAATAACTTCTGTTGTTTAAGCTACCCAGTCTGTGGCATTCTGTTGGCAGCCCTAACTGACTAATATACTATCAGAATATTATTTTCATCTCATTTTTCAGAAAAAGAAACAGAGATAGAGCGATTTTACTAACGTTACCACTGCTGGTCTCTAGGTATTTAGAAGGTTGGTGATTAGACAATAGATGTCAAAAGAAAAGAGAAGTAGGTAATTTAATAGAGTTCAATGTGTAATAAATGAAACTCTTTACAACTAGACTAGCCTTACAAGAGGTCCTCAAGGAAGATTTAAACATGGAAACAAAGAATGATACCTACTACCACAAAACACACGTAAGTACACAGTCCACAGACCCTATAAAGCAACCACACAGTAGAAACTGCAAAGCAATTGGCTAATAACTTGATGATAGAATCAAAACCTCACCTATCAGTATTAACCTTGAATGTAGACGTTCTAAACACCCCACTAAAAAAATAAATAAATAAATAAATAAATAATAAAAAAAACAAAAAGAAAAACACAGAATGGCAAGTTAAAAAATAAGAATCATCCATCTACCCCATCTCTACTAAAAAATACAAGAAAAATTAGTCAGGCATGGTAGCGGGTGCCTGTAATCCCAACTACTCGGGAGGCTGAGGCAGGAGAATTGCTTGAACCTGGGAGGCAGAGGTTGAAATGAGCTGTGATTGCACCACTGCACTCCAGTCTGGGTGACAAGTGTGAGACCCTGTCTCAAAAAAGGATTCTACATACCTAGCACGGCTCAGAACAGAAGATTGTTTTCCAGGTCTGCCTTTTTAATCAGCAACCAAGAAAGAATGTAATTCTGCACCTAAATCCACAATCCAAAGAGGATCCTAGGTTGGGCGCAGTGGCTCACACCTATAATCCCAGCACTTGGGGAGGCCAAGATGGGTGGATCACTTGAAGTTAGGAGTTCAAGACCAGCCTGACAAACATGGTGAAACCCCAGCTCTACTAAAAATACAAAAACGAGGCAGGGATGGTGGCAGGTGCCTGTAATCCTAGCTACTCAGGAGGCTGAGGCAGGAGAATCGCTTGAACCCAGGAGGCAGAGGTTGAAGTGAGCCATGATTATACCACTGCACTCCAGCCTGGGTGACAGTGTGAGACCCTGTCTCAAAAAAGGATTCTACATACCTAGTACTACTGAGAACAGAAGACTGTCTTCCAGGTCTGCCTTTTAAATCAGCAACCAAGAAAGAATGTAATTCTGCACCTGAATCCACAAGCTATCAAAACCAAAACAAATTGTTTAGGGTCAAATGAGGTATTTCGTTCCTTAACATTGTCAAGTACAAAAAAACGAAAAATGGTTAAAATTTTTCATGACGAAAAACTACAAATGTTCATGTAGGTCAATTTAACAACTGCAGGGGGAAAAAGTACCATAGGATCCATTGC
Organism: Rhinopithecus roxellana; assembly: GCF_007565055.1. NCBI lineage: Eukaryota > Metazoa > Chordata > Mammalia > Primates > Cercopithecidae > Rhinopithecus > Rhinopithecus roxellana. Next base: position 85,913,083 of record NC_044549.1, on the reverse strand, counting down.
AAGATTTCTGAACAATGTTTTACTAATAAAAACTCTAGTTTTAGGCACTGAACAAAATGGGAAATCCCCATGCCATCTTCATCCTGAGTCTGGGACCCTCCTTTTAGTATGAAAAAGAAGCATGAATAAATCTGTGTTTGGGAGGGATTATGAAGAAAGCGGACTAATTCAGAAGTAACCCAGAGGGAAAAGAACAGCCGGTTTTACATGTGCACAATTCACTTTCGCCAACAAGTGAATGCTTGATAAATATTAAACAATAATCCAGGACCCAACCCAAGTTATAATACAATGTGACCTTTAAACTTGACTATAATCTGAACCTGAGGGAAAAAAAGACAGGTTTCTTTTCAGGATGTTTTTAGGAGCTTCCTAAGAGTAGGGAGCCAGCATTCTCCCACTTTGTACCACTTAATTGACCTTATAACCACTACCTAGTGACATAAAGAATCACATGCCTGAAAAGCATACTCAGATCACTGAAGGGAAACAACAGGAACAGAGAAGCCAGTCTTGCACAGTACAGACCCATGAAGTCCAATATCCTGCATTACTGCCTTGCAGAATTTAGGAGAAAGTACTGTTGAGGGGTCTCACAATATTATCACAGGCTTAATGAAACCTATTAAAAGCCCCTGGTGTAAGTTCGTTTCAGTGAGTTAGGTTCATTTAAATTACATAGGGAGAAAACAAGCTAATATTAATTCAGAACAATATACCTCTAAAATGATAACAATATCATGTTAGTCTTCTAGGAGGTACAGATTGCAATCTGTTTATAGTTGAGGGCTCAGTTCTAATTTGAAGATTTCATTTGGCACATTTTCAGTTTGGTAAGATAGCGTAATCACAGTCGTAAGTCCTGTTGCACGTGAGAACCAGAGGAGATGGCACAAAACCACCTAACAAAACAACTCGCAAATTGAGCATTCTGATAAGACCCTCCAGCCACCCTCTTAAAGGGAGGTCCAACCTCCATAAGACCTAATGTTATGAGATGGTAAAACATTTTGGCTGAATGCTGATGGTTACAGGAAATGTAAGATCACTCTCCTAGTAGCTAAAGAATTATATGCCAGCTGCCCCTAACAGCAGTGAGATTCTCCATTTTCATTTGAAATAAGGAAATAAATGTCTCTGCAGTTTAACATTATCCCAGATCCTGTATCACACTGCAATTATCATTGGCATCCTCGCTTTAGTAATATTGTGCTCAGACAAGGAAGACATTCATCTTTTCAGTATGCTTTTATAGCCCATTTAAAAGTGTAGAACTGAAGAGTCTCTTAGAGAGAAACCTGAGAGAGAACAGGACTTACGACTGTGATTACGCTATCTTACCAAACTGAAAATGTGCCAAATGAAATCTTCAAATTAGAACTGAGCCCTCAACTATAAACAGATTGCAATCTGTACCTCCTAGAAGACTAACATGATATTGTTATCATTTTAGAGGTATATTGTTCTGAATTAATATTAGCTTGTTTTCTCCCTATGTAATTTAAATGAACCTAACTCACTGAAACGAACTTACACCAGGGGCTTTGAATAGGTTTCATTAATAATATTGATAAAACATCAAAATACTGTATTAGTCCTCCCTGACTCTCTTTGGCCTAGCTATCTAGTGAGAAACCAGGGAGGTTTTTTGTTAGTATCAGTGGTGGAGTGAACTAAGAACATAGACTCGGCCGGGCGCAGTGGCTCACTCCTGTAATCCTAGCACTTTGGGAGGCTGAGGCAGGCAGATCATAAAGTCAGGAGACCAAGACCATCCTGGCCAACGTGGTGAAACACCATCTCCACTAAAATATAAAAAAAAAAAAAATTAGCTGGGCGTGGTGGTGTGCACCTGTAGTCCCAGCCAATCAGGAGGCTGAGACAGGAAAATCCCTTTGAACCCAGGAGGGAGTGGTTGTAGTTAGCCGAGATTGTGCTACTGCACTGGACTCCAGCCTGGCAACAGACTGGAATGCAGTGACTCCGTCTCAAAAAAAAAAAAAAAAAAAAAAAAATTATAAAAAGGAACATAGACTCAAGAGTTAGAAGGTGTAGGTTCAAAATCTATGTTCTACTCTATCTAACATGATAGCCACATGTGGCTATGGAACACATGAAATATGACAGATATCTCAGGATCTAATTTTTAAATATTTCATTTTAATTAATTCTAATTTATATAGCTTCACGTAGCTAGTGGCTACCACATTGGACAACACAGCACTATACCTGTCACTTACTAGTTGTGTGTCTTTGGATATGTAAGTTAATTTTCTGTAATTCAGTTTCCTCATCTTACAGACAGGAATAAAAATACTCCCTCGCAGAGTCATTGAGGAAATAAGGGAGACTATGCAGAGCCCTCTACACAGTGCCCAGGATGTGGGATATTCTTCTGCAACATCTTTTCACCCATCCATCCTCTACATTCCCACTGTGTTCACCTTTTCTGGCTCTTACAATGCTCACATTATCAAAAGACCTTCTTGACATGTCTCACTCCCTCTATCAAGTCCTAACTTCACTGCTCCCAGTCAAATATAACCAATAAGTGTTTCTAAAATACAATTCTCAGCATATTACCCCTCTGTTCAAAATCTTATAGCTATGGTTGGGCGCAGTGGTTCATGCCTGTAACCTCAGCACTTTGGGAGGCCAAGGCAGGCGGATTGCTTGAGCCCAGGAGTTATAGACCAGCCTGGGCAACATGGTAAAACCTCATCTCTAAAAAAAAAAGAAAAGAAAAGAAAAAAACACAAAATAAATTATCTTGGCATGGTGGTACACACCTCTAGTCCCAGCTACTCAAGAGACTGAGGCAGTGGGATCACCTGAGCCCAGGAGGTCAAGGTTGCAGTGAGCCATGATCATGCCACTGCATTCTAGGCTGCACAACAGAGGCCCTGTCTCAAAAAAAAAAAAAAAAAATCTTAATAGTATGACCTTGCACAGAACATACAGTTTGGCTTTTGAGGCCCTTTTTATAATCTACCCCAAGCTGATGTGTTTCATGTAATCTCCCACTGTGCCCCAGAAACAACCCGCAGTGCCAACAGATGGGACAACTTGCCCTTCCTCAGACCACCATGCATGTTTTCACTCCATTGTCACTGGTTGACAATATGCCCATATAAATTCAGTTCCTTTTCCCCTACTTTGTCATACTTATCCATCGAGGCCTATCCCAAGACATCTACTTCAGAAGCCATCCCCTTTGAGTTGCTCACGAAAAGGATGAGACATTTAACAATCACAGAGGCTCTACTAGTACTTCACTGTTTATGTGTGCATTTCTTGGTTGCCCTCCAAGAATAAAACCTTCTTGAAAATGCAAGGTTATGCTTTGTGTTTCCCCAACGGCGCCTAGCTTGATACACAGCAAGTAGGCGCTCATGACATGTGTGATAAAGAAATGCCCTTAAATATGAACACATGCTGTTCAAATTGAAAACTAGGATCTTTGGAAATCTCTGCTATGCATACCACTAAAGGCATTTGAAATTCCTCCCTCAAAATAACTGTCTTTCCATAAACACATGGAAGGAAAATCTGGGCAAGTAGGGATTACTAAACCAATGTGTGCTTTAAATAAAACCTCAATAATTCCCTGCTCTCCTTCTGAGTCCTGTTAGAGAAATTCTTCCTTAGGGTGATTCAAGCTTGTCCTTCAGTACAGCATATGCTGTTTATAGGCTAAAGTACACCTACATCCCTCCATAAACTCCACCTTCCTTTTCCCTGTTAACTTTCCCCACACCTCACTTCTCTTCCCTTGACTTCCCGTCACACTCAATTACCCCAACTTTGAAGAATATTTTTAAATAAGGCCCCAACCATCTTTTCTCCCACCCTTCAAACCCTCCAGAAAAACCCAACTCCAAATACTTCCTCCCTGTCCAATATGAAGACCCGTTTGCACTTCTCTTTGCAACAGACATTCAAGGAAAGAGAAAAGTGAAAGCAATCAGAAAATGTCTTGAAAATTCACTTAGGTCAGAACCTTAGCAGTGACTTCTGGCACAGAAGACAGATCTCTGATCTCAAGGACAGCTTTCTACAAAATATAATGCCAGACTGCTTCTTGTAATTTATACTCCCTTTTCAGACATTCTTTACTGCTGTAGTTCTTAAACTTTAGAGCACATTAGAATCATCAGGAGTATTTGATGAATGCTGATTCCTAGGCATTGCCACCAGGGAATCCAAGTCAGTGTGCCTGGGGCTACCCAGAAACCTGCATTCTCATGGGAACTCAGCTCATTCTCTCACAAGGTCAAGACCACACTGACAAACACTGCAACTGCCTCACCTTCCTCTCTATGCTGGTCCTCTGTTCCCCTTCTGTACACCAAGGTAACAAGAATAACTAACTGCAGCCAAAAGGCCTACATCTTCTGGAAAAACAGAATCTTCCCAGTGAGAGCAATTAGGTGAAGGAGCTAAGGCAGAACAAGGTAATCAGGCACACAAGGTAAAGACAAAAAGGCTCACAGTAACCAGAGGTCAAAGCAAATGGCAAATCACGAATCTCAACAGAAGAGCTAGGAAGTTCAGTATAAGTGAAAGGAAAGAAAAAAAAAGTTGTAACATCTGAACATGTGTAGAGCATCACGTTTAATTGCAAACTGCCAACTCTTAAAGAGGAAACTCAACACATTTAAACATGAAGTATTTAAGCTGAACCAGATCAACTAACATGGTCTTAGACTCATCAAATCAGATCATTTCCTGAGATCAAAGAGAAGAAATAATAAAGGGTAATTTCAGAGCACTAGGCAGGCCCAGTCCAGGTCCTGACATAGGAAGCAGGAGGACAGAACATTTGCAGGAAATTAGAGGCATTAGTAGGTAAGAGAGATGATCCTAATAATAATAGCTGGGGTGGACACACATTCTGAGATAGACTTTGGATGATCACTATTCATACCCCTTGTCCCTGCATGATCAATGATTGATATCACTTACTTTCCTCCCCAAGAGTTCTCTTTTAACAGTAAATGATATAATCACTCTAATATGGCTAGCAGACACATGCTAGACATTGAGCTAAGTGCTTTACTTATATCATTTAAACCCTAAACATTATAAGGGACCAATGTTAATACTGTTATTATGCCCATCATTAAGCTGAAGAATGTTGGAGCCGTTGGAAGTTAAATTACTTGCCCAACACCAAGGCAGCAGGTGACAAGACTTAAACTCACGTCTGCCCAGGCAGTTATTTTAACATAGGACAGGTAAGCCGGCCGCGGTGGCTCAAGCCTGTAATCCCAGCACTTTGGGAGGCTGAGACGGGCGGATCACGAGGTCAGGAGATCGAGACTATCCTGGCTAATACGGTGAAACCCCGTCTCTACTAAAAAGTACAAAAAACTAGCCGGGCGACGAGGCGGGCACCTGTAGTCCCATCTACTCGGGAGGCTGAGACAGGAGAATGGCGTGAACCCGGGAGGCGGACCTTGCAGTGAGCTGAGATCCGGCCACTGCACTCCAGCCTGGGCGGCAGAGCAAGACTCCATCTCAAAAAAAAAAAAAAAAAAAAAAAAAAACATAGGACAGGTAAACTGCAGGCCACAGACCAAATTCAGGCCACCATCTAATTTTAGAAAGAGAGTTTACACTTTTAAAAGTGAAAATAGTGGAAGACAGCCACCCTGTTCATTTGCATATTGTCTATGGCTGTTTTCACACCACAAATGCAGAGTTCAGTAGCTGCAACAGGGACCTTCTGGACTGCAAAGTGGAAAATATTTACTATCTGGCCCTTTACTGGAAAGGTTTGCTGATCTGGGCTCTTCTTGTCAGCCTCAAGAGAGCACCCAAAACACAAATTCACAAACTTAGCCCTGCTACTGGGGATCACCCAAGATCACGGAAAACATGAAGACAAAATAGTAGAATAATTTCCCCGGTTTAAACATTTCAGATTTTGATTTTTTGTTTTTTTTAACCTTAAGGTTTATAACATATTGTCAATAGTTACAATAAACACAATACTTCTCACATTAAAAAAAAAAAAAAGACCTGGCACAGTGGCTCACGCCTGTAATCCCAGCACTTTGAAAGGCCAAGGCAGGTGGATCAATTGAAGTCAGGAGTTCGAGACCAGCCTGACCAACATGGTGAAACCCCATCTCTACCAAAAATACAAAAAATTAGCCAGGCGTGGTGGTGGGCACTTGTAATACCAGCTACTCAGGAGGCTGAGGCAGGAGAATCGCTTGAGCCTGGGTTGCAGTGAGCTGAGATTAAGCCACTGCACTCCAGCCTGGCTGACAGAACCAGATTCCATCTCAAAAAAAAAAAAAAAAAAAAAAAAAAAAAAGGCATTAAAAAAAAAAGGACCAAGAACCAGGGCAGGAAATATACTAGATGACACTGGAGCGTCTTGCTCTGTCTGAAAGTTAAAAAAAAAAAAAAGGAAAAGAAAAAAAAAGGATTCCAAGAATCCCACAAGGATGGGATACATCAAAGGGACACAAAAACCAACTGAAAGAGCTCCCAATGGCCAAAACTGGAACAATTTGAACAGCAAAATAAAGCAGCATTCAATTATAACCCGAAGTTAAAATAAATATCCGTGAGTCCATAGCAATATAAATGAATGATTAATTGAATAAATAAATGGGGGAGAAGAGAAAACTCTTGTGCAGAAGAATTCCAAGCAATTTATGCAGATATTCCACCCTAAAAGGAGAAGGAGGAGAACTCTGATCCTTAAGTCTGGGCCACACATAGCGACTTCCTCCCAAAGAGTAAAGCATGAAAGGGTGGAGGGAGGGGGAAGTAATTTTACAATGGAGAAGCCTGACTGACACTGCCACAACCAGGTGATCAGGATTAATCAGTGATGAGTCATGTTGATAGTACATACCCTTAATATGATGTGGTGGGAATAGTGTTTTACCTCTACGCCCTCACTCTCCAAAACCCATAACCCTGGTCTAATCATGAGAAAGTCATCAACCTAATTCCAATCAAGGAGCACCCTACAAAATACCTGACCAGCATTCCTCAATGCTCTCAAGTCATCAAAAACAAGGAAGCAAACTGAGAAATGGCCACAGCCAAGAGGATCCTGAAGACACATAATGACTGCATGTAATGTGGTATCCTAGGTGTGATCCTGATGCAGAAAAAGGACATTAGGGAAAAACTAAGGAAATGGGAATATAGGAAGGACTCTAGTTAGTAATACTTAGCAAGATTTGTTCATCAACTGTGAGAAATGTACCATACTAACATAAGAGGTTAAAACCAGGGAAACAGGCGTAGGGTACAGGGGAATGCTCTGTACTGCCTTCGCAATTTTTCTGACATCTGAAATGATTCTAAAATTAAGTTTACTTTTTTAAAAGAGGACAAAAAATAGAGTTGCTTTCCACATTTAAACTCACAGTAGGATCTATCTTGGAAGAGATTTCCTTTCCTTATGCAGTTTACATACTAGAATTCTAATTTTGTCTGGAAGATGCAAAACACAGATTTTAAAATTATTCCCATGTAAATAATTCAGCCTGTGATTAGTGCCAAAACAGAATACATTAAACCTGGTATAGATTACTAAGTAACTGTGAGCAAAATTCTGTATTTAAAAAAACACTTGGGATAAAGAAAATGCTGCTTAGTGAAATGCTGGAAGATCTAATTCAGGCATCAACAGTGTACACGACCCTATCTACTTAGCTAGGCTTGACAATACAAATAGTGCTGGTGTCACCCATTGTTCTTTGAAAATTGATCCTCCTGCTTAGAAAGAAAAAATTCTGCAGGGAATATACTCAGCTTCAAACTTACATACCATAATAACATTTTCCTCACCACAAGCAGTTCTACAGATTCCTCTAGGCACTGCTGGCAAGGGGCATATGACATGCTACCCTAGGAAAATATGTGACCCAGCTCCTCTCTCTCTAGCGAATTTTCCTCTACTGCATGAAGACACTAAATTCTTATACTTTTCTCACCTCATCACTTAATTATAACAAAATATCTGACTATAATTATTAATTGAAAGTTGATCTCCTATATATTAAATGGAAAGCCTTGTGAGGACCATGTCTATTTTGTTGACTGCTATATTGCTAGAATTCCATGTAACTAAAGTACTGGCATATAGTAGATGCTCAATAAATACTTTTTGAATGAATGAAAGCATTTATCAATCATAGGCTATTGGAGTTTAACTCAAGTCTACAGATAACCCCAAACAATTTCAAATTTATGGATTTCCTCCAGCAGTTAATTGAATGCATAAATCTGCTGTGAGTATCATCAAAATCTTGCCTTTGGCTCATTTGCTTTATTTGTGCAAAGTCAGGTTTATAGGTTCAAACAACTCAGTAATAGAAGACGGAATGGTTAGCATTATCTTCATGTTCAAAGTGTCAGAAGAAAACAGACAGCAAAGACTTACATGTAAGCTTCCAACTGCATTATCAATTTCTATTAAGAAACTTATTTTCTAGAGGCTAATTTCTCCTGGGCAGATTTTTTAAGGCTATGTTATTGCAAGTCTATGCTAATTCACACAGCTACTTAAACTATGATCTTATGTTTTGAATATCTACCTCCCAAATAGCACTGCATCCAAATCAGAAAAGTCATAGTTTATAGAAAACTTGGGCCTGGGCACAGTGGCTCACGCCTATAATCCCAGCACTTTGGGAGGCTGAGGTGGGCAGATCATGAGGTCAGGAGTTCAAGACCAGCCTGGCCAACATGGTGAAATCCTGTCTCTACTAGATACAAAAGTTAGCTGGGCATGGTGGTGCACTCCTGTAATTCCAGCTACTTGGGAGGCTGAGGCAGGATAATTGCTTGAAGCGGGACCTGGGAGGTGGAGGTTTCAGTGAGCCAAGATCACGCCAGTACACTCCAGCCTGGGCTACAGAGGAGGAGAGGAGAGTGGAGTGGAGGAGAGGGAGAAGGGAGGGAGAAGGAGAAGGGGAGGGAGAAGGAGAGGGAGAAGGGGAGAGGAGGGGAGGGAGGAGGGGAGGGACAGAAAGAAAAGAAAGGAAGGAAAGAAAGAAGGAGAGAGAGAGAGAGAGAGATACAGAGAGAGAAAGAGAGAAAACTTGAAATCGGTATGCTGTCATGGAAAGAGTAAAAAAGGCTCAGAAGACCCAATTCTAGTCATGGCTTAACTGATAACCATTTGTCAGCAAACTTTTACAAAATACCTTTAACAGACACTATCCTAGGAGCCATGCAATTATAGTCAAATTACTTAGGCAGTGTAAACCACATCTCTAAATGTATATGTAGACACTAGATCAAATGTACAATAAACATCTTCAACCATCATCCTGGCTACTCAAAATCACATGAAACAACATAAAAGTTACTAGAAAACAAAATAAATATGTAGCATTGCTCTGTTGTTTAAGTATAATTGCTAGATAAGAAATTCTGCATTCTCAACTTTCAGTGAGCCAGAAATTTTAAGGCTCCCTAAATATAAAAAGCATATAAGATAAATTTAGGGAGATCAAAACCCAGAGAAAAGCCATAGACAACGATATGATGTGCAAGACAGGTGACAAGGACATATGTGTGGTTCAGAAGAAGTATAAACCCAGAGGTAATTGATATAAAGAGGTGTTTACAGAAGACAGGTAAGTGAGAAAGGAATCAAGGTGGTAAATAGATACTCTCATATTTTATTCTGGATATTTAGGTATTTCTTAAATATATTATTTTTGTAGGGAAGAGTCATTTTGGCATGTAAATAACACTGAAATAAACATGTTAATAGAATTGAACGATGATGCATCCCAGATCTACTTTTCTCTTCTTGTAAAGGTAGAATCACAAGAAAAGTAGAAGCAAATTTTCTAGCATCTAGCTCTACGTTAGAGGCACAACTTGCTATTTCTTCAACCCAACATAGAGGGGAGAGGCAACAGATGAACTGACAGTATTCAGGAAGGCTGTAAAACACATTTCATAAAGATAACAGACTCTCAGTTCCCCAGATTCAACACATACCTCTGTTGTTCCTTCTTTACAATTAAACATCCTCTTTACAATCTGGACAGAATTATATGCAGACATGCATATTTACTCATAGTTTAATTAATGTCAGTAAAGATCAGGAGAGTTTTTCAAGGAAAGACCTGGTATAAGGCAAAGCATTAAAATATTTATTGGACCTCTACCCTCCACCCCCATTTCAGAGCACTCTTTCCAAAGGCTGGCTACATTAGGCTCAGACAAGCCTCATTTCAATTAACCTCTTTCTCTGATTTTAGGTCATCCCACTCTGTGGCTCCCAGACAGCATCACAGAGGGACAACAGAAAAAGAAAAGCAGTATATGATTAGAAAAATAAAAACTACAGAAAAGATAGGTGGCAGACTTAGCACCCCAATGCATGGATTTATCCATTGAATAGGAAACGGTCACTTTTCCTAAGCTAGGAAGAGCATTCTAAAACTCTTATCTACTACTGAACCATTTCAAGTTCATACACTGAAATAGGCTGGAAGAAGGTTGAGCATAAACTCTCTTTGAGATGTCTTTAGCTTCCTGTTAAAGGGTAAGAATATCACGAGTTAAGGCTGGGATGATCGGTACCTTGTCCCCTTTTGCCTTCACATCATGCGTGTAGCTGTATTTCAACAATATTCCTAAGCTCCTGAGAAATCAAAAATAAAAGGCAGGATTATAAATATAAAACATGTCTCTATGTTATAGTGATAGACCAGAGAGACAGACAGGGAATGAGGTCAAGCAAGGTGTTGGTGTCTAAGACACAGGACACCAAAATAGAAAATTCAGGGAAGACTAATTTCTAGCCCTGAAAAGAACAGAGAGACAGACAAGTCTCTTTTATCTTCACCAACTTGCAACAGGTTAGGGGCTGCAAAGCTCCATAAGAAATCTTACCTTGATAAAGCTGCACACTCAAATCAGTGCAGCTAATATGGGGAGAGATTTTTGATTCATGCCTCCAGACTGAGACATTCCCTATTCCATCGAGACTTAGGAACTGATTTTACCCTGCATTAAATTGACCATACAAGCCTGCTGCTTCACAAAAGGATATTCCTATGTGGTCACATTCTCAAAAAAAAAAAAAAAATCTGAACCCAGGGATTGTGTATTCCTACATGGCACCTATCAAAGACCTTGGCTCACCATGTGTGGGTGTGTTGGCATACACACACCCATGTGTATGTATGTGAAAGAGAATAGTGATTGTTGACTTCATGTGTTATTCCTCACTCTAAGTCCATCCCTTCTAGGCAAAGGTAAGAAAGAGAGAGATAATACTAAGTAATAGCCTTCTGAGATTACCTTGTACCCTGCTAACCTCCTCAAGACACGAAAAGAAGGAGCTTACATCTTTTCTCCCCCTGTTTTCTTAATAGCTACAATGCCAATAAGTAGAACAGAAAGACGCAGATAGCAGTGTGATTTATTACTTGCACTGACTTGAGTGGAGTCAGCAGACTGAGGAAGAAGTTAGTGGTATCTAAAGGTTTAAAACTATGGCCTCAGGTGGCTGGCAAGATGGCCAAATAGGAAGCACTCTGGTCTGCAGCTCCCAGTGAGATCAATGCAAAAGCTGGGTTATTTCTACATTTCCAGCTGAGGTACCTGGCTCATCTCATTGCGACTGGTTAAAAACTGGGTACAGCCCATGGAGGATGAGCCGAAGCAGGGTGGGGTGTCGCCTCACCCTGGAAGCACAAGGGGTTGGGGAACTCCCTCTACTAGCCAAGGGAAGCTATGAGGGACTCTGCTTTTCCCACATTCTGTGCAACCCCCAGGTCAGGAAATGCTGTCAAGTGCCTAGATCACCAGGGACCTGGGTTACAAGCACAAAACTGGGCGGCCATTTGGGCAGACACTGAGCTAGCTGCAGGAGTTTTTTCATACCCCAGTGGCACCTGGAATGCCAGTGAGGCAGAAACATTCACTCCCCTGAAAAGAGGACTGAAGCCAGAGAGCCAAGTGGTCTTGCTCAGCAGATCCCACCCCCATGGAGCCCAGCAAGCTAAGATCCACTGGCTTGAAATTCTCGCTGCCAGCACAGCAGTCTGAAGTCAACCTAGGATGATTGAGCTTGGTGGGGGGAGAGGTGTCCACCATTACTGAAGTTTGAGTAGGTGGTTTTCCCCTTACAGTGTAAACAAAGCCACTGGGAAGTTCGAACCAAGTGGAGTCCACCGCAGCTCAGCAAAACTGCTGTAGCCAGACTGCCTCTCTAGATTCCTCCTCCCTGGGCAGGACATCTCTGAAAGAAAGGCAGCAGCCCCAGTCAGGGGCTTATAAATAAAACTCCCATCTCCCTGGGAGAGAGCACCTGGGGGAAGAGGCAGCAGTGGGCACAGCTTCAGCAGACTTAAATGTTACTGCCTGCCAGCTCTGAAGAGAGCAGTGGATCTCCCAACACAGCACTTGAGCTCTGCTAAGTGACAGACTGCCTCCTCAGGTGCGTCTCTGACCCCCATGCCTCCTGCCTCGAAGACACCTGCCAGCAGGGCTGACAGACACCTCATACAGGAGAGCTCCAGCTGCCATCTGGCCAGGCCCCTCTGGGACGAAGATTCCAGAGGAAAGAACAAGCAGCAATCTTTGCTGTTCTGCAGCCTCCGCTGGAGATACCCAGGCAGCGTCTGGAGTGGACCTCCAGAAAATTCCAGCAGACCTGCAGCAGAGGGGCCTGTTAGAAGGAAAACTAACAGAAAGGAATAGGATCAACATGAACAAAAAGTACGTCCACACAGAAACCCCATCTAAAGGTCACCAACATCAAAGACCAAATGTAGATAAATCCATGAAGATGGGGAGAAAGCAGTGCAAAAAGTCTGAAAATTCCAAAAACCAGAATGACTCGTCATCCAAAGGATCACACTCCTCACCAGAAAGGGAACAAAACTGGATGAAGAATGAGTTTGCCAAATTGACAGAAGTAGGCTTCAGAAAGTGGATAATAATAAACTCCTCCAAGCTCAAGGAACATGTTCTAACCCAATGCAAGGAAGCTAAGAATCTTGAAAAAAGGTTAGCAGAATTGTTAACTAGAATAATCAGTTTGGAGAAGAACACAAATGACCTGATGGAGCCGAAAAACACAGCACAAGAACTTCGTGAAGCATACACAAGTATCAATAGCCAAATCAAGCAGAAGAAAGGATAACAGAGATTGAAGATCAACTTAATGAAATAAAGCGTGAAGACAAGATTAGAGAAAAAAGAATGGAAAGGAATGAACAAAGCCTCCAAGAAATATGGGACTATGGGAAAAGACCAAACCTACATTTGATTGTTGTACCTGAAAGTGACGGGAAGAATGGAACCAAGTTGGAAAATGCTCTTCAGGATATTATCCAGGAGAACTTCCCCAGCCTAGCAAGGCAGGCCAACATTTAAATTCAGGAAATACACAGAACACCACAAAGATACTCCTCAAGAAGAGCAACTCCAAGACACATTGTCAGATTCACAAAGGTTTCAGAAGGAAAAAATGTTAGGGCAGCCAGTGAGAGAGAAAAATCAGGTAACCCACAAAGGGAAGCCCATCAGACTAACAGCAGATCTCTCTGCAGAAACCCTACAAGCCAGAAGAGAGTGGGGGGCCAATATTCAATGTTCTTAAAGAAAAGAATTTTAAACCTAGAATTTCATATCCAACCAAACTAAGCTTCATCAGCAAAGGAGAAATAAAATCCTTTACAGACAAGCAAATGCTAAGAGATTCTGTCACCACCAGGTCTGCCTGACAAGAACTCCTGAAGGAAGCACTAAATATGGAAAGGAACAACCAGTACCAGCCACTGCAAAAACATACGAAATTGAAAAGAGCATCAACACTATGAAGAAACTGCATCAACTAATGGACAAAATAACCAGCTAGCATCATAATGACAGGATCAAATTCACACATAACAATAATAACCTTAACTGTAAATGGGCTAAATGTCCCAGTTAAGAGACACAGACTGGCAAATTGCAAAAGAGTCAAACCCATTGGTGAGCTGTATTCAGGAGACCCACCTCACATGCAAAGACACATATAGGCTCAAAATAAAGGGATGAAGGAATATTTAAAAGAAAATGAAAAGCAAAAAAAAGCAGGTGTTGCAATCCTAGTCTCTGATAAAACAGGCTTTAAACCAACAAAGATAGGCCGGGCGCAGTGGCTCACGCCTGTAATCCCAGCACTTTGGGAGGCCGAGATGGGCGGATCACTAGGTCAGGAGATCGAGACCATCCTGGCTAACACGGTGAAACCCCGTCTCTACTAAAAAAAAAAAAAATACAAAAAACTAGCCGGGCAAGATGGCGGGTGCCTGTAGTCCCAGCTACTCAGGAGGCTGAGGCAGGAGAATGGCATAAACCCGGAAGGCAGAGCTTGCAGTGAGCTGAGATCCGGCCACTGCACTCCAGCCTGGGTGACAGAGCCAGACTCCATCTCAAAAAAAAAAAAAAAAAAAAAACAAAGATAAAAAAGCAGAAGGGCATTACATAAAGGTAAAGGGATCAGTGCAACAAGAGCTAACTATCCTAAATATATATGCACCCAATACAGGAGCACACAGATTCATAAAGCAATTCTTAGAAACCTGCGAAGAGACTTAGACTCCCACACAATAATAGTGGGAGACATTAACACCTCGCTGTCAATATTAGACAGATCAATGAGATAGAAAATTAACAAGGATATTCAGGACTTGAACCCAGCTCGGGAGGAAGCAGACCTAATAGACATCTACAGAACTCTACACTGCAAATCATCAGAATATACATTATTTTCAGCAACACATTGCACTTATTCTAAAACTGCCCATGTAATTGGAAGTAAAACACTACTCAGCAAATGCAGAAGAATGGAAATCATAACAGTCTCTCAGACCACAGTGCCATCAAATTAAAACAGAGGATTAAGAAACTCACTCAAAACTGCACAACTACCTGGAAACTGAATAACCTGCTCCTGAATGACTACCGGGTAAATAACGAAATTAAGGCAGAAATAAAGTTCTTTGAAACCAATGAGAACAAAGACACAATGTACCAGAATCCCTGGGACACTACTAAAGCAGTGTTTACAGGGAAATTTATAGCACTAAATGCCCATAAGAGAAAGCAGGAAAGATCTAAAATTTACACCCTAACATCAAAATTAAAAGAACTAGAGAGGCAAGAGCAAACAAATTCAAAAGCTAGCAGAAGACAAGAAATAACTAAGACCAGAGCAGAACTGAAGCAGAGACAAAAAAAACCCTTCAAAAAAGAGAAAAAAAAAATCAATGAACCCAGGAGCTGGTTTCTTGGAAAGATTAACAAAATAGATGACAAGCCAGACTAATAAAGAAGAGAGAAGAATCAAATAGATATAATAAAAAATGATAAAGGGGATATCACCACTGATCCTACAGAAATACAAACTATTATCAGAGAATACTACAAACCCTTCTATGCAAATAAAGCAAAATCTAGAAGAAATGGATAAATTCCTGGACACATACACTCACCCAAGACTAAACCAGGAAGAAGTTGAATCCCTAATAGACCAATAACAAGTTCTGAAATTGAGGTAGTAAGTTAATAGCCTACCAATCAAAAAACGTCCAGGACCAGACAAATTCACAGCCAAATTCTACCAGAAGTATAAAGATGAGCTGGTAGCAGTCCTTCTGAAACTATTCAAAACAATAGAAAAAGAGGGAAACCTCCCTAACTCATTTTATGAGGCCAGCATCCTCCTGATACCAAAACATGGCAGAGACACAACAATAAAAGAAAAGTTTAGACCAATATCCCTGATGAATATCGATGTAAAAATCCTCAATAAAATACTGGCAAACCAAATCCAGCAGGACATCAAAAAGGTTATCCACTACAATCAAGTCAGCTTCATCCCTGGCATGCAAGGCTGGCTCAACATACACAAATCAATCAATGCAATCCGTCACATAAACAGAACCAATGAAAAAAACCACATGATAATCGCAATAGATGCAGAAAAGGCCTTTGACAACATTCAACACTCCTTCTTGCTAAAAACTCTCAATAAACTAGGTATTGATGGAA
The DNA here is from genome assembly GCF_007565055.1 of Rhinopithecus roxellana. Lineage (NCBI taxonomy): Eukaryota > Metazoa > Chordata > Mammalia > Primates > Cercopithecidae > Rhinopithecus > Rhinopithecus roxellana. The sequence goes on along the minus strand of NC_044549.1, from coordinate 85,897,036 downwards.
CGTGTCTGAAAATAATAAGAGCTATTTATGACAAACCCACAGCTAATATCATACTGAATGGACAAAAACTGGAAGCATTTCCTTTGAAAACCAGCACAAGACAAGGATGCCCTCTCTCACCATTCCTATTCAACATAGTATTGGAATTCCTGACCAGGGAAATCAGGTAAGAGAAAGAAATAAAGGGTATTCAAATAGAGAGAAACTCAAATTGTTTCTGTTTGCAGATGACATGATTGTATATTTAGAAAACCCCATTGTCTCAGCCCAAAATATCCGTAAGCTGATAAGCAACTTCAGCAAAGTCTCAGAATACAAAATCGATGTGCAAAAATCACAAGCATTCCTATACACCAATAACAGACAAACAGAGAGCCAAATCATGAGTGAATTTCCATTCACAATTACTACAAAGAGAATAAAATACCTAGGAATCCAACTTACAAGGGATATGAAGGACCTCTTCAAGGAGAACTGCAAACCACTGCTCAACGAAATAAGAGGACACAAACAAATGGAAAAACATACCATGCTCATGGATAGGAAGAATCAATATCATGAAAATGGCCATACTGCCCAAGGTAATTTATAGATTCAGTGCTATCCCCATCAAGCCACCACTGACTTTCTTCACAGAATTAGAAAAAACTACTTTAAATTGCATATAGAACCAAAAAAGAGCCCACATTGCCAAGACAATCCTAAGCAAAAAGAACAAAGCTGGAGGCATCACGTTACCTGGCTTCAAACTATACTGCAAGGCTACAGTAACCAAAACAGCATGGTACTAGTACCAAAACAGAGATATAGACCAATGGAACAGAACAGAGGACTCAGAAACAGCACCACACATCTACAACCATCTGATCTTTGACAAACCTGACAAAAACAAGCAATGGGGAAAGGATTCCTTATTTAATAAATGGTGTTAGGAAAACTGGCTAGCCATATGCAGAAACCTGAAACTGTACCCCTTCCTTACACCTTATACAAAAATTAACTCGAGATGGATTAAAGACTTAAACATAACACCTAAAACCATAAAAACCCCTAGAAGAAACCTTGGCAATAACATCCAGGACATAGGCATGGGCAAAGACTTCATAACTAAAACACCAAAAGCAATGGCAACAAAAGCCAAAATTGACAAATGGAGCCTAATTAAACTAAAAAGCTTCTGCAAAGCAAAAGAAACTATCAACAGAGTGAGGAGGCACCCTACAGAATAGGAGAACATTTTTGCAGTCTACCCATCTGACAAAGGGCTAATATCCAGAATCTACAAGGAACTTAAATTCACAAGAAAAAACAACCCCATCAAAAAGTGTGAGAAGAATATGAACAGACACTTCTCAAAAGAAGACATTCATGTGGCCAACAAACATATGAAAAAAAAGCTCATCATCACTGGTCATTAGAAAAATGCAAACCAAAACCACAATGAGACACCATCTCATGCCAGTTAGAATGGCGATCAGTAGAAAGTCAGGAAACACAGATGCTGGAGAGGATGTGGAGAAATAGGAATACTTTTACACTGTTTTTGTAGGAGTATAAATTAGTTCAACCATTGTGGAAGACAGTGTAGTGATTCCTCAAGGATCTAGAACCAGAAATACCATTTGACTGAGCAATCCCATTACTGGGTACTTACCCAAAGGATTATAAATCATTTATAAATTATACACATGCACACATATGCATATTGCAGCACTGTTTACAATAGCAAAGACTTGGAATCAACCCAAATGTCCATCAATAATAGACTGGATAAAGAAAATATGGCACATATATATCATGGAACACTCTGCAGTCACAGAAAAAGGATGAGTTCATATACTTTGCAGGGACATGAATGAAGCTGGAAACCATCATTCTCAGCAAACTAACACAAGAACAGAAAACCCAACACCACATGTTCTCACTCATAAGTGGGAGCTGAACAATGAGAACACCTGGACACAGGGAAGAGAACATCACACACTGGGGCCTGTTGGGGGATGGGGGACTAGGGAAGGGATAGCATTAGGAGAAATCCCTAATGTAGATGACAGGTTGATGGGTGCAGCAAACCACCATGGCAGTGTATACCTATGTGACAAACCTGCACGTTCTGCACATGTGCCCCAGAACTTAAAGTATAATTTAAAAAAAGAAAGAAAGAAAGGAAAACAACAACAACAACAACGGCCTCAACATCAACACCATCCTTTTGTTTATGACACAAATGATTTCCCCCAAGACCTCACTCCTGGTTTTGCATTACAGACTCCAGACCTTTGCCACAAGGTGGAGCTCATTAAACCATGCTTGGTTCCACTTGTAATTATGACTTTCTCATCTGGGCACCAACTCTCTTATAATAATGTCATTACCATAATGCAGGGTTCCTACAGATAGAGCAGCTAACATCTAGAGTGTCCAATGTGGCCTTGACAAAAACCTTTAACTGTGTTTGGTCCTATTTCTAGTATGTCCTGGTCCTCCCTCATTCCACTCTTGTGGTTGGTTCCATTCTCCATCTCTCCTTGTCTTGTGCCTGCTTCTCTTTTCTGTGTGGCTGACCATGGGAGTGGCTCTTGAATTTGCTACTTTCTGCATATTTTTATTTCTACCATCTCACTTTTGATTCCTTTCCACACACACACACACACACACACACACACACAAAGATCACCACTCCGCGCAATTTTTCCCATTAAGTCATAACTACCATAATTAGTATATGATTATACAATTTATACAATTGAATGAGCGTTTTGTTTGTTCCTAGCACAATGCTAAGTGCTTTACATGCTTTCCTATTACCATTTAATTTTCACAACAGTCACATGGGCTCATTATTGTCCCCATTTGAAAGAAGAGAAAACCAAAGCTCATAAATGTCTGTGTCTGGCCCAGGGTGTAGAGAAAAAAGAACCCAGGTCTGCTTTTGGTGGGAATATAAAATGGAATAGCCTTTATGAAAAAAAGGGATGGAGGCTCCTCAAAAAATTAAAAATAGTCCAGGCATGGTGGCTCATGTCTATGATCTCAGCACTTTGAGAAGCTGAGGTTGGCAGATCACTCGAGGAAAGGAGTTCAAGATCAGCCTCGCCAACACAATGATACCCTGTCTCTACTAAAAATACAAAAATTAGCCGGGCATGGTGGTACACAGCTGTAATCCCAGCTACTCAGGAGGCCTAGGCATGAGAATAGCTTGAACCTGGGAAGTGGAGGCTGCAGTGAGCTGAGATCACACCAGTGCCCCCCAGCCTGGATGAGACAGCAACACTATCACCAAAAAACAAAAAAAAAATTAAAAACAGAACTAACATATGATGCAGCAACTCCACTTCTGGGTATATATTTAAACAACTGTAGATGCTATTCCTTTCTGTTTGTTAGTTTTCCTTCTAACAGTCAGATCCCTCAGCTCCAGGCCTGTTGGAATTTGCTGGAGGTCCACTCCAGACCCTGCTGTTGATACCATCCTGGGTACCACCAGTGGAGGCTGCAAAACAGCAAATATTGCTGCCTGATCCTTCCTGTGGAAGCTTCATCCCAGAGGGGCACCTGCCTGTATGAGGTATCTGTCGGCCCCTACTAGGAGGTGTCTCCCCAGCTACATGGGGGGTCAGGGACCCACTTGAGGAGGCAGTCTGTCCATTCTCGGAGTTCAAACGCAATGCTGAGAGAACCACTGCTTTCTCCAGAGCTGTCAGACAGGGACGTTTAAGTCTGTAGAAGCTGCCTGCTGCCTTCTGTTCTACCATGATCTGTCCCCAGAGGTGGAATCTATAGAGGCAGTAGGCCTTGCTGAGCTGCAGTGGGCTCTGCCAAGTCCATGCTTCCCAGTTGCTTTGTTTACGCTGTAAGCTACTCAAACCTCAGCAATGGGAGGTGCCCCTCCGCCATGTCAAGCCGTGGCATTGCAGGTCGATCTTAGACTGCTGCACTAGCAGTGAGCAAGGATCCATGGACATGGGGCCCACTGAGCCAGGCACGGGAGGGTATCTCCTGGCTTGCCAGTTGCTATGACTATGGGCAAAGTACAGTATTTGGTCAAGGGTGTACAGTTTCTCCAGGTACAGTCTGTCACGGCTTCCCTTGGCTAGGAAAGTGAAATCCTCCAACCCCTTGGACTTCCCAGGTAAGGCAATGCCCTGCCCTGCTTCAGCTCCCCCTTCATGGGCTACACTCACTGTCCAACAAGTCCCAAGGAGATGAACCAGGTACCTCAGTTGGAAATGCAAAAATCACTCATCTTCTGAGTCCATCTCACCGACAACTGCAGACTGGAGCTGTTCCTATTCGGCCATCAACAAAAAGGACATCCGTACCAAAACCCCATCTGTAGGTCACCGACATCAAAGACCAAAGGTGGATAAAACCACAAAGATGAGGAGAAACCAGGGCAGAAAAGCTGAAAATTCCAAAAAATACAGCGCCTCTTCTCCTCTGAAAGATCGCAGTTCCTTCAGGGGACAAAACTGGACAGAGAATGAGTTTGAAGAGTTAACAGAAGTAGGCTTCAGAAGGTCAGTAATAACAAAGTTCTCTGAGCTAAAGGAGCAAGTTCTAACCAATTGCAAGGAAGCTAAAAACCTTGAAAAAAGGTTAGACAAATGGCTAACTAGAGTAAACAGTATAAAGAATACCTTAAATGATCTGATGGAGCTGAAAACCATGGCACAAGAACTTCGGGACACATGCACAAGCTTCAATAACTGATTTGATCAAGAGGAAGAAAGGGATATCAGTGATTGAAGATCAACTTAATGAAATAAAGTGTGAAGATTAGAGAAAAAAGTGAAAAGAAGTGAACAAAACCTCCAAAATATATGGTACTATGTGAAAAGACCAAATCTACACTTGACTGGAATATTGGAAAGTGATGGGGAGAATGGAACCAAATTAGAAAACACTCTTCAGGATATTATCCAGGAGAACTTCCCTAACCTAGCATGGCAGGTCAACATTCAAATTCAGAAAATACAGAGAACACCACAAAGATACTCCTCAAGAAGAGCAACCCCAAGACACATAATCGTCAGATTCACCAAAGATGAAATGAAGGAAAAAATGTTAAGGGCAGCCAGAGAGAAAGGTCGGGTTGCCCACAAAGGGAAGCCCATCAGACTAACAGCAGAACTCTTGGCAGAAACCGTGGGGGCCAATAGTCAACATTCCTAAAGAAAAGAATTTTAAACCCAGAATTTCATATCCAGCCAAACTAAGCTTCATAAGTGAAGGAGAAATAAAACCCTTTACAGACAAGCAGATGCTGAGAGATTTTGTCACCACCAGGCCTGCCCCTGCCATAGAAGAGCTCCTGAAGGAAGCTCTAACTATGTTAAGGAACAACTGGTACCAGCCACTGCAAAAATATGCCAAATAGTAAAGACCATCAACGCTATGAACAAACAGCATCAATTAATGGGCAAAATAACCAGCTAACATCATAAAGACAGGATCAAATTCAAACATAACAATATTAACCTTAAATGTAAACGGGCTAAATGCCCCAATTAAAAGATACAGACTGGCAAATTGGAAAAGAGTCAAGATCCATCGGTGTGCTGTATTCACGAGACCGATCTCATGTGCAAAGACGTACATAGGCTCCAAAAAAGAAGGATGAAGGAAGATCTACCAAGCATATGGAAAGCAAAAAAAAAAAAAAGCAGGGGTTGCAATCCTAGTCTCTGATAAACCAGACTTTAAACCAACAAAAATCAAAAGAGACAAAGAAGGCCAGGACATAACAGTAAAGGGATTGATTCAACAAGAAGAGCTAACTATCCTAAATATATAAGCACCCAATACAGGAACACCCACATTCATAAAGCAAGTCCTTAGAGACCTACAAAGAGACTTAGACTCCCACAAAATAATAATGGGAGACTTTAACACCCTTCTGTCAATATTAGACAGATCAATGAGATAGAAGGTTAACAAGGATATTCAGGACATGAACCTGAGTCAGCTCTGGACCAAGCAGACCTAATAGACATCTACAGAACTCTCCATCCCAAATCAACAGAATATACATTCTTCTCAGCACCACATCACACTTATTCCAAAATTGACCACATAATTGGTAGTAAAACACTCCTCAGCAAATGTAAAAGAACAGAAATCACAACAAACTGTCTCTCAAACCACAGTGCAATCAAGCTAGAACTCAGGATTAAGAAACTCACTCAAAAATGCACAACTACATGGAAACTGAACAACCTGCTCCTGAATGACTACTGGGTAAATAACGAAATGAAGACAGAAATAAGGATGTTCTTTGAAACCGATGAAAACAATGACACAACATACCAGACTCTCTGGGACACACTTAAAGCAGTGTGTAAAGGGAAATTTATAGCACTAAATGCCCACAAGAGAAGGCAGGAAAGATCTAAAATTGACACGCTAACATCACTATCAAAAGAACTAGAGAGGCAAGAGCAAGCAAATTCAAAAACTAGCAGAAGGCAAGAAATAACTAAGATCAGAGCAGACCTGAAAGAGATAGAGATATAAAATCCCTTCAAAAAAATCAATGAATCCAGGAGCCAGTTTTTTGAAAAGATTAACAAAATAGACAGACTGCTAGCAAGACTAATAAAGAAGAGAGAAGAATCAAATAGATACAATAAAAAATGATAAACGAGACATCACCACTGAGCCCACAGAAATACAAACTACCATCAGAGAATACTATAAACAGCTCTACGCAAATAAACTAGAAAACATAGAAGAAATGGGTAAATTCCTGGACACATACATCCTTCCAAGACTAAACCAGGAAGAAGTTGAATCTCTGAATAGACCAATAAGAGGTTCGGAAATTGAGGCAATAATAGCCTACCAACGAAAAAAAGTCCAGGACCAGACAGATTCATAGCCGAATTCTACGAGACATACAAACAGGAGCTGGTACCATTCCTTCTGAAACTATTCCAATCCATAGAAAAAGAGGGAATCCTCCCTGACTCATTTTATGAGCCTAGCATCATCCTGATTTAAAAAAAACAGCTGGAGGCATCACGCTTCCTGATTTCAAACTATACTACAAGGCTACTGTAACCAAAACAGCATGGTACGGGAACCAAAACAGAGATATAGACCAATGGAACAGAACAGAGGACTCACAAATAGCACCACACATCTACAACCATCTGATCTTCGACAAACCTGACAAAAACAAGCAATGGGGAAAGAATTTCCCATTTAATAAATGGTGTTGGGAAAACTGGCTTGCCACATGTAGAAAGCTGAAACTGGATCCCTTCCTTATACTGTATACAAACATTAACTCAAGATGGATTAAAGACTTAAATATAAGACCTAACACCCTAAAAACCCTAGAAGAAAACCTCAGCAACAGCATTCAGGACACAGGCATGGGCAAAGACCACGACTAAAACACCAAAAGCAATGGCAAAAAAAAGCCAAAATTGACAAATGGGATCACATTAAACTAAAGAGCTTCTGCACAGCAAAAGAAACTATCATTGGAGTGTACAGGCAACCTACACAATGGGAGAAAATTTTTGCAATCTACCCATCTGACAAAGGGTTAATATCCAGAATCTACAAAGAACTTAAACAAATTTACAAGAGAAAAAAAACAAACAACCCCATCAAAAAGTGGGTAAAGGATATGAACAGACACTTCTCAAAAGTAGACATTTATGCAGCCAACAGACACATGCAAAAATGCTCATTATCACTGGTCATCAGAGAAATGCAAATCAAAACCACAATGAGATACCATCTCACACCAGTTAGAATAACAATCTTTAAAAAGTCGGGAAACAACAGATGCTGGAGAGGCTATGGAGAAATACGAATGCTTTTACACTGTTGGTGGGAGTGTAAATTAGTTCAACCATTGTGGAAGAAAGTATGGTGATTCCTCAAGGATCTAGAACTAGAAATACCATTTGACACAGCGATCCCATTAATGGGTATATACCCAAAGGATTATAAATCATTCTACTATAAAGACACATGCACACGTATGTTTATTCCAGCATTATTCATAACAGCCAAGAGTTGGAACCAACCCAAATGCCCATCAATGATAGACTGTTTAAAGAAAATGTGGCACATACACACCACAGAATACTATGCAGCCATTAAAAAGGATTAGTTCATGTCCTTTGCAGGGACATGGATGAAGCTGAAAACCATCATTCTAAGCAAACTATCACAGGGACAGAAAACCAAACACCACATGTTCTCACTCACAGGTGGGAGGTGAACAAGAACACATGGACAGAGAGTGGGGAACATCACACACTGGGATTGTCAGGGGTTAGGGGGCTGGTGGAGGGATAGCATTAGGAGAATCACCTAATGTAAATGATGAGATGATGGGTGCAGTAAACCAACATGGCACATGTATACGTATATCACAAACCTGCACTTTGTGCACATGTACCCTAGAACTTAAAGTATAATAAGAAAAAAACTGAAAACAGAATCAAAATTACAGTAAAGAAAAATCACTACCTCAAAGAGTTATCTGCACCCACATGTTCATTTCAGGATTATTCACAATAGCAAAGCTATAAAAGTAACCTAAATGTTCATCAATAGATGAATGAATAAAGAAAATGTGGTGTATATACATAATGAATAAGGTGGCGTATATACACAAAAGAAGGAAATCCTGCCATTTGCACTATCATGGGTGAACATGAAGAACATTATACTAAGTGAAATAAGCAAGACACAGAAAAACATATTATATAATCTTACTTATATGAAATCTAAAATAATCAAACTCATAGAAGTACTGAGTATGCCAGACACAGTGGCTCACGCCTATAATCCTAGCACTTTGGGAGGCCGAGGTGGGTGGATCACTTGAAGCCAAGAGTTCCAGACCAGCCTGGCTAACATGACAAAACCCCATCTCTACTAAAAATACAAAAATTAGCCAGGTGTGGTCTCATGTACCAGTAATCCCAGCTACACTTCGGAGGCTGAGGCTCGAGAATTGCTTAAACCCAGGAGGTGGAGGTTGCAGTAAGCTGAGATCACACCACTACATGGGCAACAGAGCAAGACTCTGCCTCAAAAAAAAAAAAAAAGTACAGAATAGAATGGCGGTTGCCAGTGGGTAGAGGGAGAGGGAAACGAAGACAGGATGCTCAAAGGGATCAAATTTTAGTTGTGCAGGATGAGTAAGTTCTGGAGATCTACTACACGGCAGTGCCAATAGCTGACAATACTGCATAGTATACTTAAAATCTGTTAAAAGGGTGGACCTTATGTTCAGGGGTCTTTCCACAAAAACATATTATAATTATGTTACTATAATTTAAATTATAATAATAAAGTGAGTAGAAGGAAACTCTGGGAGATGATAGATGTGTTCACAGCCTTGATGGTGTTAATGGTTTCACGGGCATTTAGTTATCCCCAAACTCATGGAGTTATGCACATAGGATACACAGCTTTTTATATGTCAACCATACCTCAAAAACAAAGTTTAAAGGAAAAAAAGAAGTCACTTTCCCAACATCTGTTTGACTCCAAGACCAGACCTCTTCACCAATTCCACACTGCCCACAGTAGCCCTCAGTCCAGCATTTTGTGTGACATTTTTTCCCTTTGTAGCAAGAGCATTACATCAAAGATATACCTAAAAGTGATTTAATTGCAATACTTTTGGAACACTGTTTGTATTAAACACACACAAATCAGAAAATAATTTTTAAGTGTGTCCTGATTTATGATTTTTTAATGCAATGATTTTTACATTTTAAAATCATAAATCTGGACACAAAATAAATAAGGTTAAGATGGGCAGAAAAATGGTGGTACATAGTCTGTCTTCAAGAATTATTTGTTCATTTACAGTACAGCTTTCATGCAGAGTAGCTCATGTTCCACAATGTCAGTTTGATAATAATTTTCTTTTTACCAATAGGATTGGTTTTATTTAGAGGCACACACAATCTACTACTGTGCAGCAGAATGGATGTAGGACTCTGACAGATACCAAAAATTTTCCCATTTCAAACACCTCAGATTTCACCACTTGAGAGTAATATTCTTTGGGGCTGACTTTTTTTTTTTTTTTTTTTTTTTTGAGACTGAGTCTCGCTCTGCCACCTGGGTTAGAGTGTTATGGTGCCATCTCGGCTCACTGCATCCGCCACCACGCTCAGGTAATTTTATATTTTAGTAGAGACAGGGTTTCACCATGTTGGCCAGGCTGGTCTCAAACTCCTGACCTCAGGTGATCCACCCACCCTGGCCTCCCAAAGTGCTGGGATTACAGGCGTGAGCCATCACACTCAGCCAGGGCTGACCTCTTTTAACATATATATTTATTCACAGGGAAAAATAACCTTAAGCCACTAATAGCTTAGTGTGAATAAATATTCCAAGTGCTTCCTGAGAAAAGAAACTAGAATAGAAGGAACAAGCACTGTTAGTTCCTTAGGAAGACAGACAGAGTCCTGATCTGGAGGAGGTTACCCAAAGAGGATGGTAGATGGGTCAAGACTAATTTTGGCCTGAATTCGGGCCATTGTGTTGGCCTGAATCAGTGCTTCTTTCTAATGTGAAACAGCTATGCTGGGTAAGAATAGATTTCATTTATTGGAAAAAAAAAAATGACAACAGCAACAAAAAAAACACTGCTCAAAATTCTAGCCTTTGGGGCCTACCTTGCCCTAATGTAATAAATACAAAAAACAAAACTGAAAGATTGCATACAAAAATGCTATGCTTGATCAATTGCAACTATCCAAGTGAGAACCACAACTTGCTTTAAAGGTAGAAGCATCCAAGTGTTTTTTGTTGTTGTTGAATCAAAGGAATGAGCTGCTTTCATCCTAATTGAAATTATACATCCTTTGCATTCATAAAATTTCAGTAACAATTTGAACTGCCAAGGTCTTTAATAATGAGATTATTTGCCTTTCAGAATTGACAGTTATGTTAAAAATCCCACCTCTTTTATCCATCAGAGTCAAGCGCTGCTCATTCAACCTGAATCTTTTTACTAAACATATTGAGTATTTCATAAGTTTAAAAAGAGAGAGAAAGCTTTCAAGTCTTTTTTCCTCCTTAGCTTTCTAAAAAGTCAGTCTATTTTTTTAAGTATCTGGAGAGTCTTATTTCACTAAATTATTTTTAGTATAATGTTCAAAATTATTAGACAGCCAAAAGACTCAGAAAATCAAATGTGTTCTTTTCTGTTCTAGCTAATGTCCATTAACACCAAAGTTACCACAATTCTTTGAACTAAAGTCACTGAAACTAAAAATTAAAGTTAGCCATCAACAAATTGTATAGATGAAGGTGGTTCCATCTTTAACAGCTCAACATTTTAAATTCCTTCCCAAATAGAGACAATACTTCTGGACAAGTCATTACACATTACACTTTAATGAGTCTCCAAATCCTACTTTAAAATAAGTCTTGATGTACCTGCCATGCTCCCTTCTTTGAGAGAGGAAACTCATTCAAATGAAGTATGAAAAAAACTTTAAAATGCCACCCGACCATAAGGTGATATAATTTATTGTAATATTCAAAGTAAACTTTTCATTTCTACTTTAAAAAAATACCTAATTATAATGCCTTACATGCCCCGATTTTATTGTGTGGTAGACTGATTCATATTCAACAGTCTTACAGTGTCAAACCTTTGCCTATTTCTGACATTTTTCTTTTTAGGAATTAATGTACATCCTAAATCTGTATTAGAATATGTTATCCTTTTAGAGAAAATTGTCTTACTTTATTAAAGTCTTAACTGCCAGGAGGCAAGGTAGAGAAGCATAAGTAGAGGACCAAAAGCTTTTAAAAAAATCTGAGAAGACAGATAATAGTTAACACATTTATAAGGTGATCACTACTTTCTGAGTTCTTCACACACTAAGTCCTTTAATCCTTACAATGACCTTGTAAGGGCTGTTCACACATGAATTAAAGAAACTGAGGTACTGAGAGATTAAAGAACATCCTAAGTATCTTACCTTTAATAACTTGCTGTGGATGATTAATACTGAGTGTCAACTTGATTGGATTGAAGGATACAAAGTATTGATCCTGGATGTGTCTGTGAAGGTGTTGCCAAAGGAGATTAACATTTGAGTCAGTGGGCTGGGAAAGGCAGACCCACCCTTAATCTGGATGGACACAACCTAATAAGCGGCCAGTGTGGCTAGAATACAAGCAGGCAGAAAAACGTGAAAAGAGACTGGCTTAGCCTCCCAGCCTACATCTTTCTCCCGTGCTGGATGTTACCTGCCCTCAAACACCAGACTCCAAGTTCTTCAGTTTTAGAACTCAGACTGGCTGTCCTTGCTCCTCAGCCTGCAGACAGCCTATTGTGGGACCTTGTGATCATGTGTGTTAATACTTAATAAACTCGCCTTTATATATATATCTATTCTATTAGTTTTGTCCCTCTAGAGAACCCTAATACTCTTGCCTATGTCCATTTACATGCTAGTAATGGGCATAGGCAAGTTATTAAAGGTAAGATATTTAAGAATATGTATGTTTAGTAATATGTCCATTTACTTATTGATATGTTTAGTAATATGTCCATTTACTAATGTGTAAATGGTCATAGGCAAGTCATTAAAGGTAAGATGGGATAATCAAGCAATGTTACCTATATTTAAAAATAGGGAAGACAACCATGTTTGCCCTTGGTTCCTCTGTCAACAAACTCCAAGTCTGCAGAAATTGTGGGTTCACTATTATATTCTTATTAAGAGTAACTTATTTATCATTCTTAGATGCAAAGAAGGAATGAGAGCAAGGGTCTTGCTTTCCTTTTATGAGGAGAGGATCCATGAACAGAAGCAACTCTTGAAAAGCTTGAGTCTAGTTATTTACATTAATGGCAATTATATTAATAAATCATCTAACACCAATCTTTTATAAGCTACTTAGAAAATCAATTTTGAGTTAGTGAGAGAGGAAGTAGCAAAAGCCTTCCATCAAGAAGAGGAAATGGGGCTGAATTTGTAAGTACGTACATGTATACGGGAGTCAGGGCAGGGTCTTAAATAATCACAGATCAGTAGGAAGGCTTTGGGTTAGAGTAACAGAGTGTCAGTTAGAAGGAGGACAGAGAATAAAGAAAAAAGATGACAAATGTAATTATGCTGCAATTTGGCCATGGGCCCTGATGATAGCTAAATTCACCCAGGCAGATATGGGTGAGTTACATAGCACATGGGAACTCTGTACTCTATAACCAAGAACTGTAAAAGAAAAGCCAAGGAGTCATAGTTATGTGGATCTATCAGATTGTTTTATAGAGCCTATGTAGAGTTAGCCCAAAGTTGAGATTTGAGGACACAGACCTCTAGACTGCCAGGCCAGCCCTAGACTCCTGATACCTACAGCAAGGAGTTAGAGTCCAGCTAGGAAGGTAGAGGGGAGAGTCCCTACAAGACTCCTAAGACTATTCCCACTTCGGACACCAACCGCAAGTTCAGGGGTTTCTCAAAAACTACCCTCTGGTTCAATGATTCTACAGGACTCACAAAACTCCCTAAAAACAATTATATGCATGGTTATGGTTGATTATAGGGAAAGGATACAAATTAAAATCAGTCAAAGGAAGGGCAGAATCTGAAAGGACACCAAACATGAAGCCTCCGCTGTGCTCAGGACATTACCCTCTCAGCATCAATGTGTGATAATATGCATGAAATTATCAACCAGGGATGCTCATCTAAGTTCCTATGTTCAAAGTTTTTATTGGGGCTTGTATTCATTTCCTAAGGTTGCCATAAAAAAGTACCATAAACTGGGTGGCTTACATAACTGAATGTTTCTGTCCCACTGCTCTAGAGGATGGAAATCTGAAATCAACGTGTCAGCAGGGCCTCACTCCCTCTGAAACCTGTAGGGGACAATCCTTCTTTGCCTCTTCTAGTTTCTGGTGTTTGTCTGCACTTCTCACTCGCAACTGCATCCATTCCCATCTCTGCCTCCATCGCCAAACGACATTCTCCTTTCATGTGTCTCTCTCTTTTCATAAGGACACCAGTCATATTATTGGATGGTGGTTGGCTTCATCTTAACAAATTACATCCACAATGACCCTATTTCCAAAGGTCACATTCCATGATACTGGAGTTTAAGACTTCAACATATCTTTTAGGGGGCATATGATTCAACCCATAAAAGGCCTCCCTTACAATAAAAGGCCTCCCTTACATAAGCATGATTGACTGGTGGCCCGCATGGCTGATAACCCTTTCCAGGTTGACAGTGTGGCCCTAAATCCCTACCCTAGATCACATGGTTAATCTTTCTGGTGTGTCCAGCCATTGTCCAAAACAAAGACACTCCTATCAGATATGACACAGGTTGCCTTTCAGAAGCTGAGGACAAAGTCCAGAGCTCTTTTTGAGCAAGGCCAAATTCTTTACTACACAAAGCCTTAATAATTTTCCACTGATTCATCTTAAAGCTCTGTTTTAGAATATCAGAAGTAGAAAAAAATATATAATAGATATGTACAGATGATTAAGATGACAATATTACATATAGTATTCAGTGGCAGTGGTCGAAATGACATCAGCTTCCTTAGTCAAATAAGTTTTAAAGCTTTGACTAAAAATTCACTGATTTTTTAAACAGAGTTCAGATATTTTGAGATCCACAAACTAGAAATAATTTTAGTGTTTAAGTGACAAGATAGCAGTGACGTCAAGGAGAATATACATTTACATACATCATTCGAGAGAAAAATCTTCCTATTTTTATAGCAATTACTGTGACATTTGCTATACAAAATTAAAACATGTAAACCCTCTTATACCCCAATTTCACAATCATCATGATCACAACTTGGTTTGAGGCCATTAAGAAGCCATCCTGACCTCAATATCCTCTCCAATACCCCTCAAAACCAAAGACTGCTTTAAATTTGGAGTACATCACTTTATTAAAACAGGGGTAAGGGGAGGGATTCCAAGGTGGCCAAATAGGAACAGCTCCAGTCTACACCTCCAAGGGTGAGTGATGCAGAAGATGGGTGATTTCTGCATTTCCAACTGAGGTACCAGGTTCATTTCGCTGGGGCTTGTCAGACAGTGGGTGCAGGACAGTTGGTGCAGCCCAGGGAGCGTGAGCCAAAGCAGAGCAAGGCATCACCTCACCCAGGAAGCACAAGGGGTCAGGAAATTCCCTTTCCTAGCCAAGGGAAGCTGTGATAGACGGCACCCGGAAAATTGGGTCAGTCCCACCCTAATATTGCGCTTTTCCAACAGTCTTAGCAAATGGCACACCAGGAGATTATATCCCACACCCAGCTTGGAGGGTCCCATGCCCACGGAGCCTTGCTCATTGCTAGCACAGCAGTCTGAGATCAAACTGCAAGGTGGCAGTGAGGCTTAGGGAGGGGTACCCACCATTGCTGAGGCTTGAGTAGGTAAACAGAGCAGCTGGGAAGCTCAAACTGGGTGGAGCCCACCGCAACTCAAGGCGGCCTGCCTGTCTTTGTAGACTCCACCTCTGCAGGCAGGGCATAGCTGAACAATAGGCAGCAGAAACTTCTGCAGACTTAAAAGTCCCTGTCTGACAGCCTTGAAGAGAGTAGTGGTTCTCCCAGCACAGAATTTGAGATCTGAAAACGGACAGACTGCCTTCTCAAGTGTGTCCCTGACCCCCGAGTAGCCAAACTGGGAGACACTTCCCAACAGGAGCCGACTGACACCTCACACAGCCAGGTGCCACTCTGAGATGAAGCTTCCAGAGGAAGGATCAGGCAGCAACATCTGTCATTCTGCAATATTTGCTGTTCTGCAGCCTCCGCGGGTGATACCCAGGCAAACAGGATCTGGAGTGGACTTCAAGCAAACTCCAACAGACCTGCAGCTGAGGGTCCTGACTGTTAGAAGGAAAACTAACAAACAGAAAGGACATCCACACCAAAACCCCATCTGGACATCACCATCATCAAAGACCAAAGGTATATAAAACCACAAAGATGTGGGGAAACTAGAGCAGAAAAGCTAAAAATTCTACAAATCAGAGTGCCTCTTCTCCTCCAAAGGAACACAGCTCCTCACCAGCAGTGGAACAAAGCTGGACAGAGAATGACTTTGACGAGTTGAGACAAGAAGGCTTCAGACGATCGGTAATAACAAACTTCTCCGAGCTAAAGGAGGATGTTCAAACCCATCGCAAAGAAGCTAAAAACCTTGAGAAAAGATTAGATGAATGGCTAACTAGAATAAACAGCATAGAGAAGACCTTAAATGACCTGATGGATCTGAAAACCATGGCACAAGAACTATGTGACACATGCACAAGCTTCAGTAGCCAATTCAATCAACTGGAAGAAAGGGTACTAGTGATTGAAGATCAAATGAATGAAATAAAGAGAGAAGAGAAGCTTACAGAAAAAAGAGTAAAAAGAAATGAACAAAGCCTCCAAGAAACATGGGACTATGTGAAAAGACCAAATCTATATCTGATTGGTGTACCTGAAAGTGATGGGGAGAATGGAACCAAGTTGGAAAACACTCTTCAGGATTTTACCCAGGAGAACTTCCCCAACCAAGCAAGGCAGGCCAACATTCAAATTCAGGAAACACAGAGAATGCCACAAAGACACTCCTCGAAAAGAGCAACTCCAAGACACATAATTGTCAGATTCACCAAAGTTGAAATGAAGGAAAAAATGTTAAGGGCAGCCAGAGAGAAAGGTCAGTTTACCCACAAAGGGAAGCCCATCAGACTAACAGCACATCTCTCAGCAGAAACTCTACAAGCCAGAACAGACTGGGGGCCAATATTCAACATTCTTAAAGAAAAGAATTTTCAACCCAGAATTTCATATCCAGCCAAACTAAGCTTCATAAGTGAAGGAGAAATAAAATCCTTTACAGACAAGCAAATGCTGAGAGATTTTCTCACCACTAGGCCCTGCCTTACAAGAGCTCCTGAAGGAAGCACTAAACATGGAAAGGAACAACTGGTACTAACCACTGAAAAAACATGCCAAATTGTAAAGACCATTGATGCTAGGAAGAAACTGCATCAACTAATGAGCAAATTAACCAGCTAACATCATAATGACAGTATCAAATTCACACATAACAATATTAACCTTAAATGTAAATGGGATAAATGCTCCAATTAAAAGACACAGACTGGCAAATTGGATAAAGAGTCAAGACCCATCAGTCTGCTGTATTCAGGAGACCCATCTCACCTGCACAGACAAAAATAGGCTCAGAATAAATGGATAGAGGAAGATCTACCAAGCAAATGGAAAACCAAAAAAAGCAGGGTTTGCAATCCCAGTCTCTGATACAACAGACTTTAAACCAACAAAGATCAGAAGAGACAAAGAAGACTATTACATAATGGTAAAGGGATCAATTCAACAAGAGCTAACAATCTTAAATATATATACACTCAATACAGGAACACCCAAATCTATAAAGCAAGTCCTTAGAGACCTACAAAGAAACTTACATACCCACACAATAATAATGGGAGACGTTCACACCCCACTGTCAACATTAGGCAGATCAACGAGACAGAAAGTTAACAAGGATATCCAGGAATTGAACTCAGCTCTGCACCAAGGAGACCTAATAGACATCTACAGAACTCTCCACCCCAAATCAACAGAATACACATTCTTCTCAGCACCACATGCATTTATTCCAAAATTGACCACATAGTTAGAAGGAAAGCACTCCTCAGCAAATGTAAAAGAACAGAAATTTTAACAAACTATCTCTCAGACCACAGTGCAATCAAACTAGAACTCAGTCAAAACCACTCAACTACACGGAAACTGAACAACCTGCTCCTGAACAACTACTGGGTACATAACGAAATGAAGTCAGAAATAAAGATGTTCTTTGAAACCAATGAGAACAAAGATACAACATACCAGAATCTCTGGGACACATTTAAAGCAGTGTGTAGAGGGAAATTTATAGCACTAAATGCCCACAAGAGAAAGCAGGAAAGATCTAAAATGGACACTCTAACATCACAATTAAAAGAACTAGAGAGGCAAGAGCAAACACATTCAAAAGCTAGCAGAAGGCAAGAAATAACTAAGATCAGAGCAGAACTGAAGGAGATAGAGACACAAAAAACCCTCCGAAAAATCAATGAATCCAGGAGTTGGTTTTTTGAAAAGATCAACAAAATTGACAGACCACTAGCAAGACTAATAAAGAAGAAAAGAGAGAGGAATCAAATAGACGCAATAAAAAATGATAAAGGGGATATCACCACCGACCCCACAGAAATACAAACTACCATCAGAGAATACTATAAACACCTCTATGCAAAACAACTAGAAAATCTAGAAGAAATGGATAATTTCCTGGACACTTACATTCGTCCAAGACTAAACCAGGAAGAAGTTGAATCCCTGAATAGACCAATAGCAGGCTCTGAAATTGAGGCAATAATTAATAGCCTACCAACCAAAAAATGTCCAGGACCAGATGGATTCACAGCTGAATTCTACCAGAGGTACAAGGAGGAGCTGGTACCATTCCTTCTGAAACTATTCCAATCAACAGAACAAAACGGAATCCTCCCTAACTCATTTTATGAGGTCAACATCATCCTGATACCAAAGCCCGGCAGAGACACAACAAAAAAAGAGAATTTTAGACCAATATCCCTGATGAACATCGATGCAAAAATCCTCAATAAAATACTGGCAAACCAGATTCAGCAGCACATCAAAAAGCTTATCCACCATGATCAAGTAGGCTTCATCCCTGGGATGCAAGGCTGGTTCAACATTCGCAAATCAATAAACGTAATCCAGCATATAAACAGAACCAAAGACAAGAACCACATGATTATCTCAATAGATGCAGAAAAGGCTTTTGACAAAATTCAACAGCCCTTCATGCTAAAAACGCTCAATAAATTCGGTATTGATGGAACGTACCTCAAAATAATAAGAGCTATTTAGGACAAACCCACAGCTAATATCATACTGAATGGGCAAAAACTGGAAAAATTCCCTTTGAAAACTGGTACAAGACAGGGATGTCCTTTCTCACCACTCCTATTCAACATAGTGTTGGAAGTGCTGGCTAGGGCAATCAGGCAAGAGAAAGAAATCAAGGGTATTCAGTTAGGAAAAGAAGAAGTCAAATTGTCACTGTTTGCAGATGACATGATTGTATATTTAGAAAACCCCATTGTCTCAGCCCAAAATCTCCTTAAGCTGATAAGCAACTTCAGCAAAGTCTCAGGATACAAAATTAATGTGCAAAAATCACAAGCATTCTTATACACCAGTAACAGACAAGCAGAGAGCCAAATCATGAATGAACTTCCATTCACAATTGCTTCAAAGAGAATAAAATACCTAGGAATCCAACTTACAAGGGATGTCAAGGACCTCTTCAAGGAGAACTACAAACCACTGCTCAGTGAAATCAAAGAGGACACAAACAAATGGAAGAACATACCATGCTCATGGATAGGAAGAATCAATATCGTGAAAATGGCCATACTGCCCAAGGTTATTTATAGATTCAATGCCATCCCCATCAAGCTACCAATGACTTTCTTCACAGAATTGGAAAAAACTGCTTTAAAGTTCATATGGAACCAAAAAAGAGCCCGCATTGCCAAGACAATCCTAAGTCAAAAGGACAAAGCTGGAGGCATCACGCTACCTGACTTCAAACTATACTACAAGACTACAGTAACCAAAACAGCATGGTACTGGTACCAAAACAGAGATATAGACCAATGGAACAGAACAGAGTCCTCAGAAATCATACCACACATCTACAGCCATCTGATCTTTGACACACCTGAGAGAAACAAGAAATGGGGAAAGGATTCCCTATTTAATAAATGGTGCTGGGAAAATTGGCGAGCCATAAGTAGAAAGCTGAAACTGGATCCTTTCCTTACTCCTTATATGAAGATTAATTCAAGATGGATTAGAGACTTAAATGTTAGACCTAATACCATAAAAACCCTAGAAGAAAACCTAGGTAGTACCATTCAGGACATAGGCATGGGCAAGGACTTCATGTCTAAAACACTAAAAGCAACGGCAGCAAAAGCCAAAATTGACAAATGGGATCTAATTAAACTAAAGAGCTTTTGCACAGCATAAGAAACTACCATCAGAGTGAACAGGCAGCCTACAGAATGGGAGAAAATTTTTGCAATCTACTCATCTGACAAAGGGCTAATATCCAAAATCTACAAAGAACTAAAACAAATATACAAGAAAAAAACAAACAACCCCATCAAAAAGTGGGCAAAGGATATGAACAGACATTTCTCAAAAGAAAACATTCATACAGCCAACAGACACATGAAAAAATGCTCATCATCACTCGTCATCAGAGAAATGCAAATCAAAACCACAACGAGATACCATCTCACACCAGTTAGAATGGCAATCATTAAAAAGTCAGGAAATAACAGGTGTTGGAGAGGATGTGGAGAAATAGGAACACTTTTACACTGTTGATGGGATTGTAAACTAGTTCAACCATTATGGAAAACAGTATGACAATTCCTCAAGGATCTAGAACTAGATGTACCATATGACCCAGCCATCCCACTACTGGGTATATACCCAAAGGATTATAAATCATGCTGCTATAAAGACACATGCACACGTTTGTTTATTGCGGCACTATTCACAATAACAAAGACTTGGAATCAACCCAAATGTCCATCTGTGACAGACTGGATTAAGAAAATGTGGCACATATACACCATGGAATACTATGCAGCCATAAAAAAGGATGAGTTTGCGTCCTTTGTAGGGACATGGATGCAGCTGGAAACCATCATTCTTAGCAAACTATCACAAGAACAGAAACCAAACACTGCATGTTCTCACTCATAGGTGGGAACTGAACAATGAGATCACTTGGACTCGGGAAGGGGAACATCACACACCGGGGCCTATCATGGGAAGGAGGGAGGGGCGAGGGATTGCATTGGGAGTTATACGTGATATAAATGATGAATTGATGGGTGCTGACGAGTTGATGGGTGCAGCACACCAACATGGCACAAGTATACATATGTAACAAACCTGCACGTTGTGCACATATACCCTGGAACTTAAAGTATAATAAAAAAAAAAGAGGGGTGAGCAGGTGTTGATGATGCTAGCACCTTTGTCACTAATGTAATAAGAAGAAAATGTAAAGAATGTGAAAGGAGAGAAAATGCAGAATGGTGTCCTCAGAATTTAGGATCTAAAAAAGCTGGTTATCTATTTGAAGATGTCTCTACAGAATATTCCTTAAGAATGAGGAATATATTGTTAAATGTGCATGAGGCCAACCATATTCATGCTGAATCCATAGAAACATGGTCAAATGGGGGAGGTGAAGAACCCTCTTTTTAACTCAGGCAAAGCAAATCTGATCAGAAAAAAAAAAATTTTTTTTAAACATTTTCCAGAAATTAAGTTTGAGGTTTCCTTCAGAAAGGCAAATGAATCTAGAAATATTCTAATTCTCTATTCTTCCCTCTTCCCACACTGTCTTAGTCCATTTGTGCAGTTATAAAGAAAAACTATAGACTCATTAATTTATAAAGAATAGAAGTTTACGTCTCACACTTCTGGAAGCTGAGCAGTCAAAGATCCAGGTGCCAACATTTGGTGCCTGGCGAGGGCCCATTCTCTGTTTCCAAGACGGTGCCTTGTTGCTGTATGCTCAGGAAGAGATGAACTCCATGTCCTCACACGGTGGAAGAGATGGAAAGGCAGGAACAGGTTCCCTTTGATCTCAAGCCCTGTTATAAAGGTGCTAATCACATTTATGAGGGTGAAGCCCTGAGAACTTAATCCCCTCCCAAAGGACACATCTCTACAGATTGTTGCATTGGGGATTAAGTTTCAACATGAATTTTGGAGGCGACACAATTATTCAAACCGTAGCACCCATTGGACTCTCTGAGCATCAGACCACCCCACCTTGTAAACAAGTGCTGTCATTCCACACTGCCCAGGTTTATGAGAAGAAACACAAGTCTAACATCATAACCTTCTTCCAGTTCAGCAGATTGGAGATCTCCATGCAAGCAAGCTGATCTTTTGAGAGTGAAAAATATAGAGAGTTGGAGTCTGTCTTCAACTTGTTTCTGTTACTGGATCACTAAAATGTCCTTTGGCTGATTCTTCCTCTCTTAGGTCTCACTCACTCTAAGTACCTTCTCTGACTCATGAGTTAAGCCCCAACCCCAAGACATTCTGAGCTCTCATCCTCCCTGTAGTATTCCATTCATCAGTCTTACCTATCTGCATTGCAGTTGGCTGTTTTCTTATCTACCTCTCCAGCAGACACCAACCTAGGTAAGGCAGAGGCTATACCTAACCTGATCCTCACTGCGTCTTCAGTACCTAATACCATGCTTGGCAGCACATAGTACTCAAGAGATGTCTGTAGAATGGAATAGAATAAAGCAACATGGAAACAATTTCAATGGAATGAAATGGCATGGAGTGGAATGGAATGATGTAGTCCCATGATTCCCCTCCCTTAGTAATTTTTCTATCCAAAACTGAACCCCTAACCTATGAAGACTGCCTTGGGCAAAGAAGCAGTGTCAACAGAACCAGCTAACAAAAATTAAGAAGTGTGATATCAGACGTGAAGTGATACAATCAACCATGCAATATGGAAAGCAAACAAGCTCAAGAACTACATTGCTTCTACCAGAGATGGTTGGCTTTGAGCATCACTATGGTAGACAAGCAATACAGTAGATCCTATGGTTTACTCAGGTAATTACAGATGCATTTCCTTTATTCTACCTAAAAAAAAAATCTCTTACAGATTCTGTCTACATATTAATACTTTCCAAGTTCACACTTAGCCCCCTGATGCATTTTCACCTTCCCCAGAGTACACCAGCTTGCCATGCCATCTAGATGGAGCATTATTCATGTATTCTACAATTATTTATTGAGTTCACTTGATGTTAGAGGGTCCATGCCATTGCAAGAGAAAATTTATTTAGGAGCACAGACTTGAGTTGGAGAGAAATGGATTTGAAAGCTGATTCTAGCATTAACTAGCTCAATGTCCCTAAGGCAATTATGGAATCTCTCTGCACCTCAGTTTTCTCATCTATAAAATGAGACTAGTAATTCTTACCTCACAGACAAGACCCCAGTTTATTGCTAGGATGTTTTGCAGCACTGTTTATAGTGGTATGGGGAATAACAAACGAAATGCAAAATATCTGCCTCAAAGTTAGCACCCTCAAGTGCTACCTAATATCACACCAAGGTGAATCAGAAATGGATCCTATCCTCAAGGAGCTTACAGTCAAGAATGGAAAATTATGCATGCATATATAAAAAATAAAGCACATAACACAATTGTCAGTGCAGACAAGGGACAGCCGAGCCTGGGGAGAATCTTACTGTTTCTAGCTACTGCCTGGTAACTTCTCATTTGTCTTGTGAAACATTTCTGAGACATGTCATATTGAAAGAAAATAAAGACCAGTATGGGGGTTACTAAAATCAATGGTTAAAGTCCCAAAGGTCGAAATTAATACTTGTGAATCTCTACACTTACGCAAAGTTCTTCAAAATGCAGATGCCTGAGTACTATATGGCTCATTCTGATGTCCATAAATCAGCCACAGATGCAGCAGTAGTAGTGTGAATATAGTTTGGTTAAAATGTAATTTATTCTTATTAAAGGCCTTTCTGTGCCTGACTCAGTGGAGAGCTCTCTACCCATCAGGATTATTACTCTCCTAATGAACCCAATAGAGCATGAAGAGGGACCAGTTAAGTCAGGATGGCCCACTTAGAAACGTGATGGCCTAATCCAGCTTGGGAACAACATTCTCAACTCCCCTGGAGGGAAGAGCTCTAATTAATGATAGCAGGGCACATCGCCTACTCCCAGATAAAGCTTGGCTTTAAACTCCAGTCCATGGAATCAGACTCTTTCCACTTTTTAATATATGGATTTTAAGAGTTTGTTCAGCAAAAGAAGAAAGGATATTCTCTATTTCCATTCTCCTCAGCATGTAACTTCATATGCATTACTGAAATATAAGTAACATTTTTAATTGCGTGACAAAAGTATTCCATGCAGCAACCGTTCTTAATAATATACTTACCATTGCTCATTTCATTACCTGATAATTACCAGATCATTAGAGCAAATAATATATCTTTGTGGGATAAACTTATGGCAGTAATTTTAGAGAAAAGAATAGAAAATCTCTCTTAAAGTTGCCAGCCAGTAGGCAATGTGCAGAATTAGCTATTGAACTAAATGAATAGAAATGTATATTCTAAAAGTAAACAGCAGTATAATGACATTTATAGATAATTCTGGATCATGAAATCAAAAAGAAAATGGCTGGAAAATCCAACCTTCTCATTTTACAGGTAAGGACAATGAGGTAGTGAAGTTGAATTGCCCCCACAGGCTAATTGTGCCCATAGGAGCAGAGTCTGGACAAGAATGGGTCTCTTGTCCCTTATTTTGAAGCTCCTCCTTTTTATCACAACATCCTCTAAATGCAACACACATTTGGTTTTTAAAACCCAGATAAACTGAAATACTTGGAGACTACAAAGAGCTAGTTAGTTTCTAGTTAAACTTTCATACCTAAAACTAACAAAAACTAATCTTTTCTAACTCACAATTTTTACAGGGGTTGAAGGGGCAATATCTCAACGTCAAGTCTCTCTCACCCTGTTTCCAGACCGTTATCCAGCCCAGGACACATTTTTCTCCAATCCACTTGGACAACTTCTCATTGGCCTTCAGATGGCAGCTTAAGAACCCCTTCCCCAGCCAGGCCTTGTCTACCTTCAGGCTAGGTGAGCTTCTGAACTGTGTGTGTGGGACTATAGTTCTGTCTCCTGTGATAAAATCACATCATTATTTGTAATTAACCACTTAATATTTGTTTCTCCCCACTAGACCATTAGTTCTCAAACATAACCATATTTTAGAA
This sequence comes from Rhinopithecus roxellana, assembly GCF_007565055.1. Taxonomy (NCBI): domain Eukaryota; kingdom Metazoa; phylum Chordata; class Mammalia; order Primates; family Cercopithecidae; genus Rhinopithecus; species Rhinopithecus roxellana. The sequence goes on along the minus strand of NC_044549.1, from coordinate 85,872,082 downwards.
TCACCTGGATGGCTTGTGAAACTACAAATCACTGGGCCTCACCCCTGGAGTTTCTGATTCAGGTCTGAAGTGGGTCCTGAGACTTTATAGTCCTAACAAGTACGCAGGTGGTGCTGGTGTTACAGATACCACCCACCTTGAAAACTGCTAAGCTGCCGGACACAGTGGCTCACGCCTGTAATCCCAGCACTTTGGGAGGCGAGGCGGTGGATCATCTGAGGTCAGGAGCTCGAGACCACCCTGGCCAACATGGCAAAACCCTGTCTCTACTAAAAATACAAAAATTAGGCAGGCATGGTGGTAGGTGCCTATAATCCCAGCTACTCGGTAAGCTGAGGCAGGAGAATTGCTTGAACCCAGGAGGCGGAGTTGGTGACAAGAGTGAAACTCCATCTCAAAAAAGAAGAAAAGAAAAAAAAAGAAAAAAGAAAACCACTAAGCTAGACTATGAGACTCATGAAGCAAGGGGCAAAGTCTGTCCTATTCATCATTCTATCCCTAATGTCTAGCACAGTGCATGGCACATAGTGAGTTCCCAAAAACTAGATGATAAATGAAGGATTTTCCTCTCTGAGACAAAAAGTTACAACTCCAAACATCTACAGCATAACATTAAGGGAAGCTTGGTGAAGGATATACAGGAACCCTGTAGCATCTTTGCAATTTTTCTATAAATCTAAAGTTATTCCAAAAATAAAAGTTTTTTGCAAACACACATAGACACACATAGATCTCCATGCTCAGGCATGACCTTGAGACATACCCTGGATGTTTCTTTTTTTAGTCCATTTCTAACAGAAGTTGATAGAAACTTTTTTTGCTCTTCTCCTCTTGCTGGGAAACACTCTCTAGTCCTAGGTAATTGAGCATTCAGGGTTGGCTGGCTTCTAGTAAATAGGTGCATCAGGTTTTTTCCTGTAATTGTAGCAGACCCCTCTGACTTCAGCTCCCCTGGACCAAATGAACAGATGTGCACCTGGATGATGCTTTCCATTATTCAGTGGAAGTATCCTAATCATCAGTAAATTACTTCCTGAGTGCCCTTTGTGAGCATGCAGGGCCTGTCTTATACAAAAAGCTGAGACAGCAACTACCTGTTGGAGGGACTGATTTACAGACTCTAGGGAAGCTTCCTGGCCCCCCAATATTCCTTACTGCTTCCCCACTCCAACCTGCCACTGGGCTAGGATTTTCACCAGGAGAGAGATGACCCTTAGGTTTCAAGCCTTGCCTCTCTGTAAGTCCTCTGTTAAAATGCCAATGTGGTAGCACTTTCAAACATTATCCAACATTTCACCTCTAGATAGGATTCATTTATCAGACTGCTTCTCAGTTTGACAGACAGCCATAGGAGTCACAAAAAAAGTCATGCTTGGGAAGGGAGTGTGTAAGAGCAGACCTGGTCTAGAACCTCAGGGTAGGGGACACACAGGAGAAGTGGGTTTCTGGAGGAGAGGCTGGCCAAAGGTCTTGGAAGGGAAGGGAGGAAGTGGCTAAATGATGTACACCTGGGGGTTGGCCAGCCCTAGGATTCACTGTGTATTTTCAGTGGATCTCATTTACAGAAAAGATATGACCCTTGCCTTCAACCTAGACAAAAGCCAAAGTCTAGAGATATTAACACATAATGCTAACTACAGAGTGCCAGAGTCTGTGCTAGATACTTAATACATTCATTGATTTAGCACTGTGACAGAGCTATTGATCTGATTAGATCCTCCTAACACCTTGGGAGATAGTTGTTATTGTACTCTTTTTTCACTAAGAATCTGAAGCTCAGAAATGAAGTGACTTGTCGAAGCTCCCACATTAGGTAAGAGGCAGAGCTGGGGTTTATCACTATACACTGTGTTCTTTTCTTTGCTGCTCTATCTATAATGAAAAAGAGTCAGCATTAATAATGTGAATTATTGCATTGCTAATAATTAATGCTAATAATGCATAATTATTACCATTAATAATGCTAAAATAAGGGGCATGGTTTGTCCAAACCTGCCTCTTCTGGCTGTAGTCCCTTTGGAAGGTGAGCAGCCATTGCCGAGCCTAGAAAGCAGAGCACCTGCTCCAGAGTAAGCACAACTTCAATATTTGCTACTATTAACATTACAATTATTTTCCTTTTATGCCTAAAATAACATTAAAAAGGAAGGTATTTTTAAATGTATTCCTGTTCTTGGAACAAAGAGTAGAGAGATAAGGAAGAAAAAGCTACTAAACTAGTATAAATTGGTAAAACAAAACCATTATAGAGGGCGATACATGCTAGGAAGAAAATATACAGGATACATGATGAACAGTTGTGGAAATCGGGAAAGGCATTTTAGGAAAGGTGATTATGACAGGTCTCTGAGGAGCTGACGTTTATGCCAAAATGTGACTAAGTTGGTAGTTATACAAAGACTACAAAGACAGACATGTCAGGCAAAGGGATGTGTAAGCACAAAGGCCAAGAGGTATAAAAGGGCTTGACTTGTTTGAGGAATAGAAGGAAGACACAGCTTGGCTGGAGCCCAGTGAGCCAGCAGAGTGATGGAGCAGCAGTTGGAAAGGCAGAAGAAAGCCAGAGGATGCAGCTTGCTTTTGGTCCTGGTGAAAAGTCTGAATATTATCCAAAACACAAAGAGAAGATACTGGAAAGTTTTAAGCAGGAAAATTATATAATCTGACTTGATTTGGGTTCATTTTTTAAATCCCTTTGGCTGTTCTGTGGAAAATAAGTGCAGACAAGAATAGAAGTACAGAGATCAGTTACAGATGCTTGACAATAGTTAGGTGAAACATGGTGATGACATTGACTAGAGAGGTGAAAGTAGAGATGATTAGATGGAAAGATTTACAATACATTTAGGAGATAACACAAAGGACTTGGATTCAATGTGGCCAATGACAGAAAGGGGAACATTCAGTTCTGGCCTAGAGCCTAGAATGCTGGTTAGAGAAACTAGGTAAGCACACAAAGAAAAGGAGGTTTGGGAAGAAAAATTAATTGGGGGTTCCTAGAAAATATTCATGTTGAGAAACCATGTAGAATATTTCATACATGAGCAGGGGACAGGGTCAATGACACACACATGTCAATCATCAGCATTCAGATATTGTTAAAGCCATGGGTCTGTGAGAGAACCCTAGAGAGAATATGGAGAGAGATGTAAAAAAGGGCTCAGGACAAACCCCAGAGTAGTCTCATCATTCCGACGAAGGGAATACAGTATGGAATAAGGAGGAATGACCCAAAGAAAGTGGCACTGCAGAGACCAAGGAAGGAGAAAGGTCAAAGATGATGAGTAGTCTCTACGATGAAGACAGAAAAGGGCCTCTTAGACTTGGCCACATGAAGTTTGTTAAAGACAAAACAAGTTTTACTGGCTTGATGAAAACAAAAACCTAATGGGAGCAAGTTGTGGAGAGACTTGGAGATAAGGAACAAGAAACAGCAAGTGTGGGCAATGCTTACACATTTTTTGCGGTGAAGGGAGGAAGAAGAAGAGGATATCAGCTGGAGGAGAATGTGGCATCTGAAGAGAGCTGTTTATTTACAAGAGATACCTAGAGTTCATTCATATGTCTGGTTTAACAAGCCAGCAGACAGAAAATAAATGATACCAAAGAGGAAGAGACCTGCAGGAGCAAAGACCTTGCAAGGGCTAAAGGCTGGACCCTAAAGCATTGAGGGAGAGGTTGGCTTTTGACAGCAGCAGGGACACTCCTCCTAGGGGGCACAGGAAGACAGAGTAGGAGGTCCAGCTGCAGATGAGCCTAGAGGGTAGGCAACTGGGGCCATAAGGGGTTCCACTGGCCTTTCAAATAGTCTCAGTTTGGGTGTTCTTAAGATGAAATGACTATAAAGTAGGATCTCCAAACAGAAACAGAAGTATTGTCTCCATCTATAGAAGAACTTAAGGTCAAATAATCCAAAGTATTCCTTCCACAGAAGAGGTTGAAGCAGTTCAGTGACTGGCTGCTGGCACACAACTTCTTGGTAACAACCATGAGGCTAGAAACCAGTGTATCAGGATCTCAATCTTTTTGAAACAACACTTTTCTACTCTCTACCTTGTACTTTCATAGACTGAGATTTTCTCTCAGTAAATGGGCAAACAGACAACATGCCACCTTGCATTCCTTATTTTTTCCCCCCACCCATCTGCTGGCTATAGTCAGAGAGAGCTAACGTTTAACCTTTTTTCCAAAACCTCACCCATGAAGTTGGGGGTGGAGCTTGGAGGTAGATGGAAACAAAAGCAATGATCCTGCACCAGGTCTCAGTTAACGTTTCCAGGCTACCACTGCAATAAAGGGCAATTTAGTGTTTGTGAAGCTGTTTCCATTAAAATACTCTCACAGGCTCTTCACATATTTCTTAATTACGATGCTGAAAACATTTGGCTTGAGGAAGAAAATGCACTGGGAAACATAAGCCAATATGAAAAAGAGGCAAAGTCTGCCACCAGAAAAATGGTCTGTTGACTTAATTTGGGAACATTTTCCCCTCAATAACAAAGCAGACCAACCTAGCAAGTTGACTAGCTAAAGTGAAAATGCAGAATTTGACAAATTTGACACTTTTATACCGAGAGTTTCTTTTATTGTTGTTTTTCTTTTTATATATTTAGGGTATACAAGTACAGGTTTCTTACATGCATATACTGCATCCATATTGTAACCAATAGGTAATTTTTCAACCTTCATCACCCTCCCACCCTTCTACCTTTTGGAGTCTCCAGTGTCTATTATTCCACTCTGTATGACCATGTGCACCCACTGTTTAGCTCCCACATATAAGTGAGAACATGCCATACTCACAGTTGGACATGGCATCTGGCATAGAGAAGAGCTCAAAAAACATTTGCTATTATGCTGAGTAAAAAAAAGCCAGTTTCAAAAGGTTACTTCTTGTACAGATCTATTTATATAACATTCACAAAATGACAAAATTACAAAGATGGAGAAGTGATTAGAGATAGCCAGGGATTAGGGATGGAGACTGGGCTACAACAACCCAAGAGCAGCTCAAGGGCATTTTCACATGGTGAGGGGAAAGTGCTGTGCCTTGATTGTGGTAGTCGTGATGTGAATCTATCATTTGATAAAACTGAATACAACTACACACACATGCACTCCCACACACAAAGTCGTCCATGTAAAAACTGGGAAAAGATTAGTACATTCTGTAGATTGGACAAATGCCGCTTTCTTAGTTTTGTAATTGTACTGTAGTTATGCAAGATGTTATAATGGGGGTGGGGAGGAATCACAAGCAGCCCAAAGACCTGAGACTGGAAGGGACCCTTACCTTGGAGGTGGGTGAGAACTTAAAGAGAGCTCTCACCCTTGCCCCTAGCCTCTGCACATGCACAGCTGTCATTCAATGAAAAGGACAGAAGAGGAGGGTAGAGAGGAAGCTGAAGAGCAACCCCCACCCCCCAGCCCAAGCCAATCCCCATCACACTTGCTCTCCAAAGACCTCCAGGTAGAAACAGACTCAATGTGTCAAAGACTAGACTGGACCACACAGCCTCCTTGCCCAGGTAAAATGGATGTGAGGCTGAAGAATAACTTACAAACAGGACCTTTTATAATAAAAGGAGTAGTGGAAGCATTAAGAGAACACCTTAAATATATTGGAAACACAATTTATGAACAAAAGTAGCCATGCCTAGGAGGACTGAAGCCACCTGTAATGCTAATTGTGTTGTTTTGTCTGGATGCTAGTTTACTACCACAATTCTGTGTGTAATTGCTCTTGTAATCTCAAATTTTTAGTTTTCACTAACTAGTTTGGAGAATCACATCTTTTTTCCTAACTTGTCTCTCATGATGCTTCCTACAAAGTTCTAAGTAGACCGTCACTACATGCTTGCAAATTTATTTCATTTGTGTTAACGCATTTTTCATTACCATAAAAGTGTATTGATTATTGACAACCTTACTGAGTTACACTGTTCATGCTTCCAGGACCCACCTCTACTCCAGAATACCTTCACCTTTCAAAACATGCCCCTGTCCCAGGATTATGGACACTGGAAATACTCCAAGACTGAAATAGGCTCCAAATTCCCTAGCCTATTCATCACAGAGCTTGTTCATTCATGGCTGACCTATCTCTTTTGATACCTTACACCTTTGGACTTGGTTTGAACCTCCCATTCCTTTGGACTATTGTTTTTGTTTTTTTAGAGACAGGGTCTCACTTTTGCCCAGGCTGGACTCAAACTCCCGGGCACAAGCGATTCTCCTACCTCAGCCTCCCAAGTAGCTGGGAATATAGGCCCACATCACTGCTCCTAGTTCTTTAGATTATTTTTTAAGTTGTCATTAAGAGAGGCTTTCAACTCCCTCACCTATACATTTGTTTCATTTCCCTTTTGAATCTAAAACAGAGGTAAAACGTCATCTGTTGCCTTTATCCTCATTCTAGGCAAAGAATTAGGGTTCAGTAGATTCTTCTTAATAGACTGCCTCATGCCTCGCTGAGTGATCTCTTTCTTCTGCCCAATGGTAGTGTCTTTATACATTTCTATGGACAAGTTCTTGTCCCTTTTATATCCTTCATTTGGTTATTCTTTAAAAATTAAAAAGTAAGGCCAGACACAGTGGCTTGCACCTATAGTCCTAGCTACTCAAAAGGCTGAGGCAAGAGGATCGCTTGAGCCTAGGAGTTCAAGGTTACAGTAAGATATGATTGCACCACTGCACTCTTGCTTGGATAACAGAGCAAGAGCCTGTCTCTTAAAAAATAATAAAAATAAGTAATCAAGTAAAAGATAAAAATCCTTCACCCATTTTTTCTAGGTAAGTAGGAAATAATGTGGTCTAAGAGGTTGAAAAGAAAAATTGAACTTCAAAGGAAAAAGAATCAGCTGAAATTTAACTGAGTCAAAAAAATGTTAGATTGGCAGAAGCTGGATGAAGTGTCTTCAGTTTTTCACTGTACTATTTTTGCAGTTTCTTGTGAGTCCAGAAATTATTTCATGATAAAGATGTTTAAAGAATAACTGGATTTAATTACATGTATACATTGGTTGAATTCTTTTAACTGCTATCCTCATAAAAAATTCTGTTAGCCATTTTAATCCTACCCATTTAACAGCTGAGGAAAGCGAGTCTCAAGTGTTTCATGGTAGTTAATAGAGGAATCTCTGGAGCCAAAGTACCTAGGTTCTAATTCCAGTCATTTAATAGCTACTTAACTGTAAGCAAGTGACTTTTTCTGTGCCTCAGTTTCCTCTCCAATAAAATAGGAGATATCACATATTCACCTCCAGGCACAGGGGCTAGAACGTTGTAATTAATAAATGTTAGAGGTTATTGCTGTAATCAAAATTCACCCAGAGAAGTGGCAGAGCTGAAATTCAAATGTAGGTCTGTCTAGTTCCCAAGACTTCCTCTTAATTACCATAAAATGCTGCCTTCTGTGTTAGTGGCAAACAAAGAAATAAATGAACACAGTTATTCAATGCTTCATCCCCTCTCCCCTGTGCACACACACCCACCTTATGTCCATGAATCTTAGCTCTGTATTGGTTTACTATGGCTGTTGTTACAACATAAACTGGGTGGCTGAGAACAAACTTATTGTCTCTCAGTTCCAAAGTCCAGAAACCTAAAATCAAGAAGTGAGCACGGGTCGAGTGTGGCGGCTCATGCCTATAATCCCAGCACTTTGGGAAGCCAAAGTGGGAAGATCACCATAGGTCAGGAGTTCAAGACCAGCCTGGCCAACATGGCAAAACCCCCGTCTCTACTAAAAATACAAAATTAGCCGGGCGTGGTGGCAGATACAGGCAGGAGAATTGCTTGAACCTGGGAGGCGGAGATTGCAGTGACCCGAAACTGCACCACTGCACCTTAGCCTGGGTGACAGAGCAAGACTCTGTCTCTAAATAAATAAATAAATAAGTGAGCAGGGCCCCTCTCCTTCTGAAACCTGTAGAGGAGAATCCCTCCCCGACTCTTCTAGTTCCTGGTGGTGCTCATCAATCTTTGGCTTGCAGCTGTATTACTTCAACCTCTGCCTCTGTTACCTGCATTTGGCTGCCTTCCATCTGCATCTCTCTCTCCTCTTCGTATAAGGACATCAGTTGTATTGGATTAAGGGTCCATCTTACTCCAGTAGGAACTCATGTTGACTTAACATCTTAATTACATTTGCAAAGATCCTATTTCCAAATAAGGTCACACTCATAGGTACCAAGTATCAAGAGTTAAGACTTCAATAGATCTTCTGGGGAGACAAAATTCAATCCCAAGTGCCTCCCAGGGTGTTTCTAAAGCCATCTCAGACCCCACCTGCCCTCTTTCCACTCAGCAAAAACACCTCCTGTACTGCCTGTGTCCTCTGCCTCTGCCTCTGCCCAAGACAAGTTTTGGCAGTACACTGTTGATTAAAACATGAGGAGAGTTAACAAGCACTTTGGGGGCACAGATGGGCATTTCTCTTTAAGAGCAATTTTAGCTTTCTAGCACAAAACACACAAGCACAAGGGGCATTGTGACCTGTCGTCATTTCAAGCTGCTTAAGTGATCATTTATGGTAGGGAATAAAAATTATCACTGTTTTGAAACAGACACTAAGCTGTCTGCTCCAGGTAATGATGCCTCCAGGCCAAACCATTATTTTTCAGAAGCCCTAATGATCAAGATGGGCACACTATTGTTTATCAAATTCTTTCCATGTCACAGTGTCTGAATAAGATGAATATCGTCTTCTTTGTCAGTTACAGTCAGTTTAACCAATTCTTCTCAACTGTTCTCTATGCTGATCAGTCGATGGAAATCAAGGGCAGGATCAGGAACAATGTGTACACATCCCTGCTCCTGGCTCCCATGATCAAAAATGCAGGCAGCAGAGAAGCCAGGTTCAAATCCTGGCTCCATCACTTTCAGCCATGGGACACGTTGTTTAACATTTCCCGAGATTCTGGTTCATCTGTTCCATGGACATGATAACTACCTCCTGGGGTTTTTCTGTAGATGAAACTCCATGAATGCGTATGAAAGACTTAGCACAAGACTTTGCATGTCATAAGAACCTATGTTAACATTTTATTTTAATTCATAGACATTTAAAGGGAGAAATGAGATGTGGCCTCAGAGAGCTGGCTCATTTTCCTTTCTGAGACCTGCAGACAAGCCATGTCCAGCCCATTTCTACTATGCAGTTCAGAAACCAAAGCCAAATGTCTCACCTCGAGTATCAGAGACTGCTGTTCCAGAGAGAAAGAAAAACCAACTAATAATTCCTTAACCTGCTACAATTTACCAAGCACTTTCATTTCTTTGGAAGGTCACAACCTGAGAGGTAGAGGTAACTGTTACCTCCGTCATGAATCAGAGTACTTAGTTAAGTGCTTGTGTGAGGGAAGCAGTGGGACATCATGGTTGCAAGACCAGACTTTGGCACTAGAGGTCATTTGGGTTCAAAGTCCAACTCCATCTCTGGTTTATTTCACCTCTTACCGACTTGACTTCCTCATCTATAAAATGGGAATGACCCGGCTGCGCATGGAGGCTCACGCCTGTAATCCTACCAGTTTGGGAGGCTGAGGCAGGTAGATTGCCTGGGCTCAGGAGTTCGCAACCAGCCTGGGCAACATAGTAAAACCCTGTCTCTACCAAAAAAATACAAAAAAAAAATTAGCCGAGTGTGGCGGCATGCACCTGTAGTCCCAGCTATTCGGGAGACTGAGGCAGAAGAATTGCTTGAACTTGGGAGGTGGAGGTTGCAGTGAGCTGAGATCATGCCACTCCACTCCAACAAGGGGACAGGGTGAGACTCCATCTCAGCAACAACAACAAAAAATATGGGAATGACCCTAGTACTTGTAAAATGTTGTAAAATGGGGATAGTACCAACCTCTTGGAGTTGTTTGAGGACATTTTAAATGAGTTAATATGTGTGAAGTGATTAGAACATTGCATGGCTGATAGCAACTGCTATTTAAGTGTTTGCTAAATAAATGTTAAATAAATAAAGGAACAAGTACATAGTGAGCTCTCAATAAATAATAGCTATTAATGGCAATTACTAGCTATTTCAATGAGTAGCAAACTATAGCCACAGGGCAAATCTGACCGTCTGTGCAAATGAAGTTTTATTGGAATACAGCCATATTTATTCATTTATGTATTATCTAAGGCTACGTTCCTACTACAATGGCAGAGTTGGATGGGTTTAACAGAGACCCTATAGCCCATAAAACCTAAAATAATTTCCACATGACTCTTTAAGAAAAAGTTCACCAACATCTTATCTATCTCCTTGACCAGACCAGGAACTTTCAAGCCAAGGATTACACTTTGTATTTACTCACCATTTCAGTCCTAGCATCTAGCATAGGGCCTAGCACTCAGTAGATATTCTAGAAATATTTGTTGACACAGTGAATAAATAACTGAAGTCCCGTTTTATATGTCAGGAGATAAAAAAAAAAAAAAAATAGCCATCGTTAAGCCCTTGCCATATGTCAGATACTAAACCAAGTACTTTGTCCTAAGTCATTTAATCCTTAGACACAGATTATCATCCCAATCTTAGGAGAAAACTGAAGTTGAGAAGTTAGAAAACTACTCAAAGTGACACAACTGCCATGTTTGAGCTGAAGCTCAAACCCTGGTTTTCTGACGCAAACTGCTATGTTCATACTTTACCCCCTATCCAAGCATATATAACAATTTGAGAAAAAAAGAAAAATTCATAAATTTCTCTATGGCTGTGACCTTCAAGTTACATTCTGCATTCCTTTTACTCCTGTGTTTCTCAATTTAAAAAAATAAATAGGAAACCTAGATAAACAATCCTATAAAAGTCTGTCCAACTTACTCAAAGCTCCAGATTTTAACTGGGCCCACATGCCACCAACCTTTCCAGTTGAAAAGTCACTATATTCCCACCACGAAGTGTCTTTTCAGAATACAAGATGCAAATTGATAAACAACTGGTTTGACCTTTTCGGCACTAGGTTAGGTGCTAGTTATCTGACTAACGATACTAGCTGGTATACTATTCTATAGACTGAGTGATAGTTATTGAGTTGGGACAACCTAACAGCATGAATGTTTCACACACCAGCAATCAAATTGGGCATGTATTCTGATAAGTAACTTGCATTCTGTTTTATTTTTAGCACATATCTTTAACACAAATCTTGCCTGCAGATACATTTGCCACCTGTACTGGACCCATGTTATGCTTCTCTCCAGATTTGCTCATCCTCACCTCCCCATCAGATCTTAGCTCCCTGCTCAGTGGAGAACCCTGATTGCCACCACCTGCACCTCACCCACTAACACTGCCGGTTGTTGCAGCTTCCCACAGATAAAAACAGACCAAAAACCTGAGTCACACTTAGAGAAAAGTCTCCAGGGAGAACCATTTAACCAACATGAAACTATGTGTGGCTTACTTGTTATTGCAGCATAATCTAGCCTTAGCCTAACTAAATCTATTAGCATTTCTCCTTGTACCCTGCCAAGAGCTAGAGAAAGAATCTCTGACCTGAACTATCTCCATGAGGCCAACAGGAATATGCTGTGTCATGCTGAGTAATCATCCTCTGAGATACTAGAGTGGTGGGTGGGAACAGTGACATTATATCCTAGTAATAAGTAACCTGTCTTGTTTTGTAGCAATCCCACCCCTTAAATTAGGTTAACTTTCTCTGGAAACAAACCTGAGGCAAGGATTCAGAGGAATACTTTCATCTGAGAAACACTGGTAATAGAGTAGAGAAATAAGATGGGGATTGGAAAGAAGTCAACTAAAGGTACATCACTGAGCAAGTTAGTGCTGAGGATGACTGGAGGTCAAGTTCACTGAAGAGCTCTGGGACACAGTGTAGACTGTGCCCCAGGATTATCCCAATCAAGAAGCAGAGGAGATGGGGGCACTTATTCACCAAATCTCCACCTGTCATTAGAAGTTTGCTTCCAGAGCATGATCCAGCTCTTCCAACTTGCCCTACACACACAGGCTGAGCAGACACAATGACCACCACCCTCCTACAGAGAGTGCAGATGTTCACAGGTGTACTATGGGTAGTCAGTGCCAAAAGCATGTGTGTGAGGCACATAGCACGTCGGCTATTCCTTCTATGTCCAAATTATGCCACCGCCAAACTCAAACCCATGTTAACCACCCATGAAGTTTCTGTCGTGACTAGTAATTCTCCCCTTCTCCCCAGGCAAGAGGTATTAGGTCTATTTTAAAATCATCTCAACAGCTCAAATTGTATCACAAATATAGTCACTAGGATGGTGATGAAGCCCCATCTACCATCTCTAGGTCAATTTGGTACCATTCACCTCACATCCCAGCATGAGTCATTCTTGGTAGGTGGGACATCCCAGTGTCCTGGCTGCTCATGAAATGCCTCATAACTAATTCCTTTGAGCCCAGATTTCTTGGCATAATGTGGTCTTCCATGGAGCCAAGACATCCTGGGAAGAAGCTACTCCTTGGAAGCCGCATGTGCACAATCAGCAGCAGTTCATGTCTGCTTTTGAGAGTTCTCTCTCCAAGTCTCCATTTCAGTAATAAACTGCCTAATCCTGGCCATTTTCCCCACGGAGAGGTGATGAAGTCTGTCACCCTTGTTATGGTTGGGGGTGACTCATTCTCTTTAAAATGACCTCATCACTGCTTCTCTCTCATAGGCCACTGCAATTATTTACTGAGTCTCTGTAGGGGGAAAGGTAAACTGGAGATTGCTTTAGCTGTCTTCCCTACTTGTGAGTAAATCTAGGAAGCTTCTGGAGAATTATAGGAACCTAAGGGTCAAGTTGTAGCTCTCTTCTGAGCTTAGCACTGATATGTTGAATGGGCAGCGGGGAGGGCTGAAATATCAGCACCCCCTTCCATTTTAATGAGACAATTGAACTCCAGTAACTCTACAAGCTCAGCACACCAGCTACAGATGTCACAGAAGTGGCTTTTTTTCTTTTTTCTTTTTTTTTTTTTTGCCATTGTGGATATTCAAAGTAACACTGAGATGGCTTCCATATTTTTTAACTAGATAATTAAAACAAAAAAATGATTATTTGGAGGTATAGGGGCATGTCTGATTAAGTCCCAGTGCTGAAAATAACCATCAATTCACTGATGATAAATCAGCCTATTTTGGAGAGTCACATGAATGACAATACAAAAACGGGCACTGATATTTTAGAAAAAAAAGTCTTTTTGATTTAAAAAAAGGATGGAGTTGTTTCATGATATAATTAACCCAAAACCGATCATTTAATTTAATTGTGCCACATACAGAAAGAAAGGGTTTGTGGGGAAGAAGGAAAACAATGAATGAGCTGCTACCGGCAGAGATGGCAGGGCAAGTTTCCAAGCTACATGAGCTATGTTTCCTTGACAGCTTTGGATTATTAAGAAAACAATTGCCCAGACATAAACTAATATTCAGAAACAGCTGCCAGATAATATGTTGTCTTTCCAATGGTTAGAGTATCTCATGAAAAGCCTTCTTGACAGAGCCACTCTCCTCCAGTGTTGATTTACGGAGCACTATTCCCAGAAAACGCAGTTAGCTTAATTTACAGTAACCCAGGGCTAACTAAGGAAGTGGAGTCAGCAGAGAGCTGGCAAGAGAGTTAAAGACCAGCTCAGCTATTCATGAAAATCTGTATTTATTAACTACCAGACATCAAAGCGACCAGATTCCTAATTACTTTGTCCCTCTATCAAAATGACATTAGCCATCCAAATCCTAGATGATTGAACATAGCCTGTCCATGCTGAAAGGAACTTGAAACATCATCTAACCAATCCTTTGATTTTTAAGTGAGAAGATGGATGCTCAGATGATCAAGTCACCATTCAAGATCAACCAATCACTTTGCAGTCAAGCAGAACCAGCAGTAATGCCTTATCTCCAGTCCAGGACTCTTTCCACCACTTCCCACAGGCAAAGAACTCTGAATTTTGTGAGACTGTTACTAATCACAGACTGGGTGATCTGTGTAAGGCATATTGAGCCACATCTTCAACCATGTCTTTTGGGTACATTAGGTGCATCCAAAGCTTCTTTAATAACACTCAGATCATCAAGATTCTCTTGGGTACACAGAAGCAGTAACTTATTAAGCAAAGTCCCTGTGAAATAAACGTCCATTGATCTTTTTCTCTTCACAGTCATAATATAGGATGCAACCAAGGGAGAGACTGGCTACTCTCCAGGAGAAAATAAGTAGTTTCAGATCTCACCTATTTAAGAACAGAGACAGGGACCAAATGATATCCAAATACTTCTCCTGGTTCTAAGATCCTGTAAGTTGAATTTATATATGTCAAGAGTTGAATCATAGTCACACTCCTATAACATAAACTCATAAAAATTTTACCATCTACCTGTCTAGCTCATCACTGGGAATGAAGCATCCTCACTTATATAAACTCATTATCTTCTAATAACCCTGTGTGGCTGAAGAGTTAAGAATAACATGTTTTGAACAATCCTGGGAGGGAGAAAAGCATAAAGATTAAGAAAGTCAAGTCAGAGAGGCTCAGATTTAAGTTTCAGCTCTCTCCCTGCCAGCAACCTGATTAGCTCCTCGAGGCCTCGGGTTTTCATCAGTAGAGTGGGCATAATTATTGCAAAATGTAATAAGAATCAGTGATTAATGATGCACTCTAGGTCCCGAGTCCTACTTCAGAGTTTTTCCTATCTCCGTATCACTTTCTTTTCTTTTATATATACATATATATATATTTTTTTACCTTCAACTTTTATTTTAAGATCAGGGTACATGTGCAGGATGTGCAGGTTTGTTACACAGGTGTACCATGGTGGTTTGCTGCACAGATCATCCCATCTCCTAGGTATTAAGCCCAGCATCCACCAGTTATTCTTCCTGATGCTCTCCCTCCCTCTCCACCTAGTGTGTGTTGTTCCCCACTGTGTTCAAGTGTTCTCATCATTCAGCTCCCACTTATAAGTGAGAATATACAGTGTTTGGTTTTCTGTTCCTGCATTAACTTGCTGAGGATAACAGCTTCCAGCTCCATTCATGTCCCTGCAAAGGCCATGATCTTGTTCCTTTTTATGGTTGCATAGTATTCCATGCTTTAGTATCTGGGGCCTTGCTGACCCTGCCAGGACTAGTCAATTCTTAGAAAATACATTTTGCAAATGCAAACCAACCAACCCAGAGCCTATAACCCAACGACCTCCTTTACCATTCCAACTTACTCTAGCCACCTGCCCCAATTACCCCAGGGCCATATATCACACAACTAGGGTCAGCCCCTCTTCCCCCAGAGCCCGTAAGAATTATTCAGCTAGCCAATCCTGATCCTCCTTACCCTGCCTCACTCATTTCTTGTTGCAGAAACCACAATATAATCCCCATCCCCCTGTTCCCCCCTCTGCCTCCTGACCAATGCTGGTGCTTCCCCATGTGGCCCTGCATAGTGTGGTGTGCTGTTCCCTTTCCCAGGGGAACTGTAACAAATTATCTTTTTTTTCTTTTAGACAGTGTCTCACTCTGTCACCCAGGCTAGAGTGCAGTGGCATGATCTCCAATCTCGGCTCACTGCAACTTCTGCCTCCCAGGTTCAGGCTACTCTCATGCCTCAGACTCCCTAGTAGTTGGGATTGCAGGTGTGTGCCACCATGTCCAGCCAATTTTTTGTAATTTTTAGTAGAGATGGGGTTTTGCCATGTTGGCCAGGCTGGTCTCAAACTCCTGGCCTCATATGAATCCACCAGCCTTGGCCTCCCAAAGTGCTGGGATTATAAGTGTGAGCCATCATGCCCTACCCAAACTATATCTTTTCAATGACAGTTACCTCCTGATCTGTTGGCCCAACTATACCTCAAATGTTCTATTAATACACTATATTTTAAAGCACTCCTACCATATTTTACTCACCCCTATCTCCCAACCCAGCACTAGCACAGGAGAAGTCACATAGCAAACAGTAAGTAACTGCAATGGTTAATTTTGTACGTCAACTTGGCTGGGCCATGGATGCCCAGATATTTTTTTCAAACATTGTCCTGGATGTTTCTATGAAGGTGTTTTTTGAATAAGAGTCACATGTAAATCCACAGACTTTGAGTAAAGCAGGTTGCCCTCCATAATGTGGGTGGACCTTGACCATCAGCTGAAGGTTTTAACAGAACAAAGGTTGACCTCCCCCAGGGTCTGGGAAATTCTGCCAGCAGATGACCTTTGAGCTTGAACTGAAATTCTCCCCTGGGTCTTCAACCTGCCAGCCTATCCTGCAGGCTTTGGACTTACACATCTATAATTTCATGATCCAGTTCCTTAAAAATACACACACACACACACACTGCTGATTGTGTTGCTCAGGCAAACCCTAACACAGAGACTATGAGATTAAATGAACAAAGTCCATCTGCTATGAACAAGAATGCTTGTAGCAGCACTCTTCATAATAGGCAAAAAGCAGAAACAGCCCAAATGGTCATTCACAGTGGTTTGAAAAATTTACAATATACTCATTCAACAGAATGCCAAGAGACTGATGAAATGAAGTACAAGTACAGTCAACAAGGATGAAGCTCGCAAATACAATATCGAATGAGGCAAAACAAATTTGTGGTCACAGTCACCCTGGGAAGAGGAGCAGGGGAGGTGAGGACCCAAGGGGACTTTCTGCAGTGCTCCCGCCAACGTTCTGTTTCTTGATCTGAGAGTTGGTTACGCATGCGAACCAATCAGTGAAACATTTATTGAGCTGTACATGGCAGATCTGTGCCCTTTCCTATGTATATGTTATACTTCACTAAAGTTTACAAAGATAGACAAATAAAAATGATATTTATTAAAAGTCATTCATTATTCCAATCAGCAACCTGTTCCTAAGATACAATGGCCATTCACACATTTGAAACTCTCAGAAGAGAAAGGTTAAACTTGAAATTACCTATGTCTGAATGTATTATATTTCCTAAACTGAATTTTGAAAAACATGCTACAGCCTCTGTGCCAGATCTCTGGAAACACTGAGAAAATTGGGGCTTGGAGCCTCAGAATCACCCCAGTAGGTATATAAAGTACTCTTTTATTTCCATAAGGGACAGAGTCCCATGGAGAACCTGGCAAAATAATCCTCTCAGTATGCAGGATTTTTAGAAAACAGAATTTCCCACTGTAATTATCTCAAGTGTCTCTGGGCAAGTAGAGTAAATTAGACATGCAATCTATACTGACACTTCAAGAACTACAAGTCATTCTCTGAACTTTTAAAAGAGGCAAAGAAAAAAAAAAAAGCTTTAAAAAAATTCTTTGTGTTACCCAGACAATAAGAGCAGGTGCACTTAAACTTGGGAGGCACAGGGGAGTAGTTTGTTAAGAAGTGGACTCACTCAGGGGACGTCGCTGGTTTTGTATGTTGGAGATGCAGCATTCAGATGCTGAATGGGAAAGGGGAACTGGAAGCCCAGGAGATCTGTCAGTGCCAGCAGCTCTTTCATCAGGCCTTGGCGTCTATGGGGCCCGAGTTATGCTTAACCCATAGAACAGCAAATGCTCAGTGCTGGCCATGCCTTCAGGATCAACTCTACACTTCCTGAGCTGGTCCCAGGCCCCTTCCTGCTCCCTCCTTACTCCTCCCTCACATGGCTTGTGCTATAGCACCTGCACTTTTGGAAGTTATAGGAATGGACCAAGAATGTTTACTCTCTTACCTTTGGTCACCCTGTCCTTTACTTGGAAAACTATAACAATGACGTGACAAACTCCTGCTCAACCCTCAAGACCCAACTCTTTTCCAAAAAGCTTTTCCTAACACTCCCCACCCCAGTCTGTGTCAAGCACCCCTCCAGTACATCCTCTGCTGCCCACCCCTCTTCTGCCACCCCTCCCCCTTGCCTTCCTCTCCTCTCTCTCTACTCCATTACCAGAAGGTGGGGTTGGGGAGAGATGGGGTGAAAGGAGGCAGAAATGGATTGGGGACAGAAGGGAGGCACACTCCTAGACTAGTTTTAAAAATCCTAGGGAAGGACTATGATTGGTCAAGCTTGGCTACATTCCTCAACTTTAGACCAATTATCCATAGCTGTGGGTGTGAGATATTATGCCCAGAGTCAGGGCCTCTTGCAGAAAGAAAAGGAAAGAAAGGTGCTGAATGAAAATAACACATACAACTATTAATACAAATGTTAAAATTACTTGATATTCTTATTAAATTTCAAGGCTACTCCATAAAGGCCAAGCTCCAGGTGGGCCAAATTTACCCATATCCATGCGTCTTGCACAAAACTAAACATTGCTCCTAAACCTCTATGTCTACAGACTCTAAGCTCATGAGACAAAGATTATCTGTCTTGTTCACTCCCATATCCCCAGCAGATAGCACAGTGCTTGACAGATCAGGGGAGCTTATTAAACAACTGAGCAAATAAATAAATGAATGAACAATTCCTTAGGGGTAACTTGAGAATTTCTTTTCACTAAAAACAGATCTCTTTCCTCACACACATCCCTATACCTCACCCAGGCAAAGGTACACAGAACTCAACGCCTTGCCTTTTATCGGCCAACCACTACTCCCAGAAACAATACATTCTTGAGGTTACCTACAGCATGCCTAGATACTAGAAGCCTCCTACTGTACCGGCAGCTCCTTCTGATTTTTTCCTGAACCAGTTTCCACAAGAAACTTCAAGTGCCTGACCTAAGAGGCCCCTAAACAAAGTAGCCAGCCCTGGAGTCCACCTGCCACAGCTGGCCTAACTCAGGATGAATGAAGCTCATAACCATGAAAGAATCTCCCCTCTGATATCTTCCTAACTGCGTATCTGACCCAGGCTCAGGAAGCAGAGAAAAGCCAGAACAAGATCATTAGGAACCAAATCTGTACAAATGAGGCTGCTTACAGCAGATTTAAAAAGCAACGCAGTGCTCTTGTTCTGGGCATGGTGTCGTTTCTCACATGGCTCCTTTGGAAGTGGCCTCTGATGATACAGCAGGCATCAGAGGGATCACATGAAACTGAATAAAACATTAGCACCAGGCAAGTATGGTTCGTCATGCATCTTTTAAACCCTAGCGTGCAGAGAACAGGGAATTGGCTCCAATCAGCCAGACACACACTCACTCACACACACACACACACACACACACACACACAGTGTTTTTTAGTTGGATGAAACCATCTTTCAACTCACCTCAGGGCTTTCATAGTCAAAACCCAGGCAAAAACACAACTAAAACCACAATATGTGGGCCAACACCGGTTCTTTTTGACACAGTTGCTCAGC
This sequence comes from Rhinopithecus roxellana, assembly GCF_007565055.1. Classification (NCBI taxonomy): domain Eukaryota; kingdom Metazoa; phylum Chordata; class Mammalia; order Primates; family Cercopithecidae; genus Rhinopithecus; species Rhinopithecus roxellana. The sequence continues at coordinate 85,852,844 of NC_044549.1, read as the reverse complement.
CCTTGCCAGTTCTGATCTCAGAATACTCAGAGTTACTGCCACCCCTTGCCTCAGTTTCCACATTATACAATTAACAATATGCTCACCATAGGTCCCAGGAGCTATGGGACAAAAAGAACAGCTCAATCAAGCACTTTGTACGCCTCAGCCAAACACAGTGGGTGAATTCATGGGCTCAGGCAAGGCAGGGAAGGTTGTTGAGCCTCACTCTCCTTGTCTATGAAATGAGAATCATGCCTCCTACTTCTCAGGAGAACACTAAGGATTAAATTTTACAAACAGGTGAACGACTTCATCCAGGGCCGTGCTTGACCCTCAGCAGCAAAAATATTGGTTCCCTGTATATCCAAATCAAAATAAAGAAACCCAGAATTCCATATTTGACTGCTGTCTTTTGATGTCAATGCATCTGCATGATGAATGCCCTGAGAGGCAGCACCTCACAAGCTGGAAAGCCAGACAATCCATACAGACCTTGCACACAAGACCCCACCCCCATACCAACCACACAGCTGCTAAAACCAGACCAGAGATACCCGGAACCCCATCAGACAAAGAGAAGTCACAGAAGTCATTGATTGATAGGGAGGTTGGAGCAGAGCAATGAAGTATCAGGGGAAAAGCAACCAAGACAGTTGTAGAAAGAGTCCAGCAGACAAGGAGAATAGGAGGAAAGCAGATGGGATGTAGTGACACAATTCTCTTTGTGATAGTCCAGATCCTCCGAAGAGCAGACACCAAGATGGGATTAAGCTGCAAGGATGTGACTAGGAGAGGAGCTATGTGGAAGAAAAGCAGGAGGGGCTGTCTGACTTCTCAGTCTGAGTGATGGACAGAGAGAGAGAAGAAAGGTTGGATGAAAGCATCCCAGCCTGCTGTGTGGTCTAAGGCGGGTTGAACATGGTTGGGGACCAGCTGCATGAGAACTTGGTCTTCCAGTCATGTTCTCATTGCTTTTACTTCCATAAATCAGCATTTTGTACCAATATGGAAGAGCTTCTCACTCCAGTGATTACACAAGGACCTGGCCTGAGAGCACAGGTCAAACTATGAACAAAATGTCATGTGAGAGAATACACCACACTAGAGTGCCTCCTTAGCAGGGTTAGAGACGACCCATGATGCTTGTTCCAAATGGAATGGTTAGGGGAGGTTCAATAACACTAGAGAGGACTGGAGAAGAAGGCCAAGAAACCAGGGTTTGCTCCCGCCTTTGTTTAGGTCCCCCAGAGGCAGAGCCAAGGGTTTGGTGGAAGGTACTCTGTTTGAAAGACAAACCAAGGAAGTGGGGGGTGTAGGGGTGAGGCGAGGCAGACAGGAAAGGAGCAGCTAATATGAGGGGCACTGCTGAGTTCTCAAGAGACAACAGGAACTCAATTTCCTGCAGGACTGGAGAAAACAAAGAAAGCATTCCAGAAATGTCCCCTGAAGGACCAGAGTCTGAAGTATTTATCCACTGGCTCTTCTCCCGTTGTTTGAGAGCTGTCCCTTGGGGAGTTAATGCCTCTAATCTTCCAGACTGGGAAGGCCTCCCGTGCTAGAGAAAGCCAACCCTAGGGGTAAGACACTGCCAGTGGCGAGTAAGTCAAAGCCCACATGAAACCATCCGGCACAGCTGCAGCAAAAACCAGGGCCGGGCACAGAGTTGAAATGTGGGCACAGACGGCACAGACATTTGCTACAGCTCCAAACGTCACTTGCCACTGAGGGACTTTAACCTCAACACCTTGTTTCTGTTCTCATCTTAAACACTCCCCATCACCCCAGGTCCCACTAGTGTAAAGCCCTGCTATCATGTTGCATGTAACACTTTAGTTAGATGTGACCTCCCACTCTGACCCCAAGGCATTTGCTCAATAAAGAACTATTCAATTCAGCTGGAGTCCCCTCAAGGCGAACTCAGTGTGTGACCAGTAGATATGGCAAAGCCAGGCCCTCTTGTCTGCAAAGTCCTTTTCCTCCCAATAATTCCTACCCAGAGGGCACACTCACCTTGGCGAAGGATGGACTCACAGAAATGATGCATCAAGTGGGACAGGTGTATGAGTCCTGGCTAATACCAGGGGATCTCTTTGCTCTTGTAGATAAATTGGGCTTCTGCTGTGACTGAGAAGCTAAGAGCAATCGCAAACATGCCTACTTTTGTGTCTCTGTTCCGCGACTGCAACATTGCGTGTGGACTTCAGACTGGTGAGAGGAGTCCACCTTCACCTGCTGTCAATACCTAATCATTTCAGCCAGTGGTCTGCAAACTGTGGGGTCTGAATCACCTGGAGAGCTAATCAAGTGCAGCAAGACCTCTACTTGTTGAAGTAGGAAAGCACTTGCTTGCCTTTACCAAGTTCCCCAGGAGATTCTGAGACCCACCAAAGTTCAAGAACCTGATTGAAGCCTGGACCAGAGCTTCTCAAACTTTACCGGGCATGTGATTTGCCTGGGGATCTTGTTAAACTACAGTTTGATTCAGCAGCCTGCTGTGGGGCCTGTGAATCTGCAGCTCTGATGGGTTCCCAGGTGATGCTGTTACTGCTGCCCCACAGGCCATACTTTAAGTAGCAAGGGCCTGTGATACAGAACATAATGGCCTCAAGATGGCTTCACGGGGGATGTACAGGAGGGGCTTTGCTGGGGACTGTTCTTACCTGGTCTCTTAGCTCCACACAGAGCATACGCACCAGTGATATTTTAAGTGTAAGTAGAGAAAAAATGGGTTTTTTTTTTTTTTTTTTGAGATGGAATCTCACTCTGTCGCCCAGGCTGGAGTGCAGTGGCACGATCTCGGCTCACTGCAAGCTCCGCCTCCTGGGTTCACGCCATTCTCCTGCCTCAGCCTCTCCAAGAAAAAATAATTTTTGCTATGCTGCTGCCTTTTTTTTTTTGGAAATTTTGTAACTTTTTTAACCCAACATATCCAAATATTGCCATTTCAACATGTAACCAATACAAAAGTTATTCATGGCCAGGCAGGGTGGCTCACACCTGTAATCCCAGCACTTTCGAAGGTGGGGGGTGGAAGGATTACTTGAGGTCAGGAGTTTGAGACCAGCCTGGCCAACATAATGAAACCCTACCTCTCCTAAAAATACAAAAATTAGCTGGGCGCAGTGGTGAGCACCTGTAATCCTAGCTACTCAGGAGACTGAGGCAGGAGAATTGCTTGAACCTGAGAGGCAGAGGTTGCAGTAAGCCAAGATGGTGCTACTGCACTCCAGCCTGGGCAGGAGAATGAGACCTTATCTCAAAAAAAAACAGTTCTTCATGAAATATTTTATATTTTTGTTCAAGCATGCTGAACCTCTAGTTCTTGAGCTAAAGCCTGCACTAAAAAGCAGCACTCTCAGCCAAAGAGAGACAAAGTGCCCAAGAGTTCCTGGATGTGTTTCCTTTCCTCTAGCTTTACAGTGGCCTCCTGGGGAGTGGAGGGTGACCAACAACCCCAGTTTTCCCAGGGCTGTCCAAGTTTCAGCACTGAAAGGCTTTTATTCCAGGAAACACTTCAGTCCCAGGCAAACCAGAGTAGCTGGTCACCCTTAAAAGTCTGTTCCTGCAACGATCATTCCCCCAGCCCTAACGAGGATCTTTATCTGTGGGTGGGGAAGCAGGTTCATTCCCACAAGGGATGGGTGGAATGAGTCCCCTATCAAGATCTAAACATTTCAGTAGAGGATTTGCAGCACCATAATCCCCAATAATTAGCACAGCCTCTCTCCACTCCCATCCTCCCTGGTTCTGATATTGATTCTGAGCCTCAGCTTATCTCACTGGGTTTTATGGGCATTATAAGAATGTGAAAGCACTTTGAAAACTGTGAGATACTAAGTAAACGTGCTACCCATACTTACTGAGCAACTACTATGTGCCAAGTTCTCAGCTAAGTGCTTTACGATTATTATAAGATATACTCCTTACAACCACCCTAAAAGGCAGGTACTATTATTGTCCCCATTTTGCAGATATGAAAACTGTAGCTCAGAGAAGTTAAATAACTTGCCTATGATCACACAGCTCCAGTCTCTGAAGTGACTTGCACCCAGGTCTCTGACTCCAAAGCCCATGAAAACAACAAGATAAAGTTTGGGAAGAGACATAAATGGCAAGACTAATATCCACACTGCAAGAAATGTGCTCTAAAAGTGAGGTTCTTGACAAAAAAAAAAAAAAAAAAAAAAAAACGAGCAGCAAAAATTTTCAGCAGAGTTTGAGATAAGAGGATACATTATTATTTTCAAACAGGTTGGCAACATGGTCCAGCTGAACGTCATTGTTTAATTGGTAGAATACCACACTGCCAGACACCATTCAGGTTACAAAAAGAAAAAGCTTTATCTACAGGGCTGGGAAAATGGATGGCAAACAGCGTTCACCAAAGAAAACTAGCCAATAATGAAGCCTAGAGAAAGGACAGAGAAAGGGCATCCCAGCTAAATGAAAAGCTTCCTGTGTAATGAGTACAAAAAGAGATATGAAGTTCACTGTAGGAAATTTACCTTAGCCTCAAGGCAGGTAAGGAAACTGGAAAAAGATATAAAAGAGAGAGAAACAACATTATTAAAACATGTAAATAATAAAAGCATCCACTAACGAGGACAGAGTCTGCCTTATGCACAAACCTAAAAATAAATTCCTACCCGGTAGGATTTAAAGGGGTCTTTTAAAGGGGATTTTTTAAATAAAATCTCTCTCTGATCCATGTGAAATTCCCTTAATAAGAGACTATCTAAGTCTGAAGATGCCAATTCTCTAGGGAAGAAGATTGACAGGGATTAAAATTATTTCAAAGTGTTTCAATCAGTGGTCACTAATTCCAAATCTACAGGAGTCACGCAGGTCAAGTAAATGAGTAAAGCAGTAGAATGTGGGGTGACGACAGGGAGTGGTGGGGACTGCAGCTAGCTGAAGGGTCCACGCATCCCCTGAATGGAGAGCAACTACTCAGCTCTACTCATTGTTGCCAGACAGGAACGTGGACCTTGAGTGGTCCCGTACTTTTTTTTAAAGCCTAAATGTCTAGATGTTCATTTTTGAGTGAAGGTCTATATTAAATTTCTTGACAACTAATAAAAAAAAAATATATATATATATATATATATATATATATATATTTTAACACTGTGCAGGCTAATACCAGACCAAACAAATACCATCAAACAGTAACTGATGGCTTGTGGAATCCAGTTGGAAAATTCTGATTTAAATTGATCATGCGAGGTCATTTCCTGAGCTTTGAGAGAGAGTTAATGCAAAGGAGATGGGGGTGCCCATGCAGAAAATGAGTACAGAAAGGGATTGCTCATTGTGCAGAGACACTTCACATTGCAATTTGCTCTTCGCGTGCTTCAAAGAGGATAAGATGGATCTTAAAAGAAAAGATTTGCTGGAGCCTTCATCGCTCTATTCTTAGCAGAGTTCTGGCTCTCAGAAAGAGCACTGCGTGTGTGTGTGTGTGTGTGTGTGCGTGTGTGTGCGCACACAAGCACCCACACATGCACGCACATGCTTTGAGTTAATAATTATATTTTAATTCAGTTTTTAAAAAGTAAAATAAGGGGTAAAATATGATTATCTTAAGCCACATCTTTTGGAATTCACAGGTAACCCCAATTCAATTTACTGTGCATAGGGCTGAAATTAATTGCAGGTAATTTGTTCATCTAAATCCATTTGTTCACGAGAAAACCATCCCCTGGGGGAGCTTTTAGCAGCTTTCTCCCACCTAGTCCAAAGGCAGCAGCCCAGCCTAACTCTTACAATTCAGGTGCTTCTAATCAGCCAGCATCTAGAAACTTACACAAGACCTTCTGTACAAGGTGTGGCTGGTGTTTTTGAAACAAGGAGCTACTTCACTGTGGCCTGATGCTCCAGATTATTTGCATGGGCAGCAACAGAATCAAGACTTCTGTGTATAAATGTTTTTGTTGAACAACTTCTTTATTCCCACACATGGTTAATGACTGTTGGATAGCTTGGGCATAGTCTCAGGGATCACTGACTACTTGCTGAGGCCAGCACAGTATACACAGAGCTGACAGTGGCTGCCAGCAAAGTGCAGTGATGTGCTCCAGGTACCACGTTTTAAGAGACACTTTGACAAGTGTCAGAAGGCAAGCTGCCTGGATGATGGAGAGATTGGGACCATGGCAAAAGAAGAAGAAACAACAATCATGAGAGACTTGAGCACTGCCTTTAAGACTTGATTTGTCACAAGACAGGGAATCCAGAAAGCGTAATTAAAACCAATGAATGGAGGCTAATTTATTCTACAAGCATTTATTTAGTGCCTGCGATGCAACAGGACAGTGCTAGAGGCAAAGAACTCGGTGGTAAGCTTTGCAAGAAGTAGGCTAAAATCAAAGAAACAGAATTTTGTGCATAAGGAATTAGGTGGCGGTAGATATTTTGAAGAGATTAGATGTTTCTGGGATCCTGAAATCTTGCTATGTAAGTGGCCAAAGAGAAGTTTAATGAAGAGAGTTATCAGTATGAGCAGGAAAGGCTTGTAGATGCTCAAAGTGCCACCAATGCTATCATCAGCCTTACTTTGTACATGACTTTTACCTTAATTTTTTTATCTAGTCTTCTATTTTATTTTTATAGCCATATAAAATTGACAGGGATTAAAATTATTTCAAGTGTTTCAGTCAGTGGTCACTAATTCCAAATCTACAGACGACATCCTAGTACAGTAAGTGAGTAAAGCAGTAGAATGTGGGGTGACAATAGGGAGTGTGGTGGTAGGTATTTTATTTTTATATCGCTATTACCAAAAAAAAAAAACAAAGTCTTAACACTGTGCAGGCCAAACAAATACCATCAAACAGTAACTGTTGGCTTGTGGAATCTAGTTGGAAAATTCTGATTTAAATTGATCATGTGAGGTCATTTCCTGAGATTTCAGAGAGGTTTCATAAAATAGCAGTATTTTTATATGGCTACAAGAATAGCCATATAAAAATAAAATAGAGGACTAGATAGGAACAAAATTAAGGTAAAAGTGTACAAAGGAAGTGTTGGCATATTTTTCACCCCTTTTCACAAGTAAGAAAACTAAGCTTGAGTGTTTGTGTTAGTATGTTCTCACACTGCTAATGGAGACATACTCAAGACTGGGTAATTTATAAAGGAAAAAGATTCAAATGACTCCAGTTCAGCATGGCTGGGGAGGCCTCAAAAACATGGCGGAAGGGAAAGGAGGAGGAAGAGCACATCTTACATGGTGGTGAGAAAGAAACCATCTGCAGGGAAACTGCCCTTTATAAAACCATCAGATCTTGTGAGACTTTTTACTATCATGAGAACAGCACAGGAAAAACCTGCCCCAAGATTCAATTACTTCCCATGAGGTCTCTCCCATGACACATGGGGATTATGGGAGCTACAATTCAAGATGAGATTTGGTTGGGAACACAGCCAAACCATATCAGTGTTCGAGTGGTTTTACAGGATCGTGCCCTTCAAGGAACCACTTTTTAAAAACCACTCACTGTCATCCAAAGTCATAAAAGATCTTAGACATCATCGTGTCTCCACAAAGCAGAGGGCTCTCCTTCATGGGACACCTGACAGGTGTCACAGAGGGACTTTCAAAAGGGAAATACCACAGGTGGTCTAGGGAGACCCCCCCAAGGGCACTGATGGAAAACCCAAACTCTTTCTCTTCCTACCACCCACTCTATCTCGTACTATTCTTCTCCTTGAGATAGGTGTTTTTGCTCCTTTTGAAAATGTTGGCCAGGCGTGCTGGCTCATGCCTGTAATCCCAGCACTTTGGGAAGTTGATACAGGCATATCACCTTTCAGGAGTTTGAGACCAGCCTAGCCAACATGGTGAACCCCCATCTCTGCTAAAAATACAAAATTAGTTGGGTGTGGTGGCACGTGCCTGTAATCCCAGTTACTTGGGAGGCTGAGGCAGGAGAATTGCTTGAACCCGGGAAGCAGAGGTTGCAGTGAGCCAAGATCACACTACTGCACTCCAGCCTGGGTGACAGAGAGAGGCCCTGTCTCAAAAAAAAAAAAAAATGAAAAAGAAAAAGAAAAAAGAAGAAGGAAAGAAAGAAAGAGAGAGAGAGAAAGAGAAAATGGCAACTTGTTTCTGCCTCAGGACCTTTGTACATACTGTTCCCTCTACCTGGAATACTCTTGCCCTGATCTTCAGGTAGATGGAGCCCTCTAATCATCCACTCAATCCTATTATCCTGCTTGTTTTTGGTTGCACTACTCATCAGAGATGCAATATTACTTTATGTATGTATGTAGCAGTTGTGTGTGTTAATTTCTCCCTTCACATATGAGTTCCTGGGAGTAGAGACCTTATTGGCCTTGTTCATCACCACATCTGGGAGCCAAAGCAGTGTCCAGCACATGGCAGGCACTTGAACTCCTATTGATTGTTAAACAAACACAATATTGAAAAACTGTGTAATAAATTGCTAATAGTGGGGAAAAAAACTTCTTTGAGATTTTTTGTGTGTATGTACGACCTGCAATCAATGCACAAAACCAGACTTGGTTGAAGACACAGTTAATTTTCTTACTGTTGATACGTCTCCACTTGCAAGGTGAACAGACCACAGAAGCCACATTGAAATCTCCCCTTGCTGAGATGAGTTCTCACTCTCTACTTACAGACTGGAGTCTATACATTTCAATTATCAAAAGTGTCACCACAAGTAATAGTCACTTACATTCCTTGGCTTTGTAGAAGTTGAAACCCAAGCCAGGTAAACCAGAAACATCTTCACTGATCTGGTTATGTTTTGAACCATTTCCATAGAAACTGGAAGAGTTCCCAGCAGAGACTTTCTAACTTCCAGCAATTATCTTAAGGTCTGATTAGCATTTTAAATGTCACTTGTATAAATTAAAACTGTTTACAGCTCACAATGTCATTATTTTGTGATTCACAGTTTCACCTCAACTAGCCAAAACCTGCTTCTTGAAAACTCCCATTCAAAATGCTCTCTCTGCTGGATTAGGCCTGGCACAATCTCCCTCTTGGTTCAAAAATCTGGCTTCCCTTTTTATTCTTCACTTTGGTAATCTCAGCTGCTTTCCTCAGAACATTTCAAGTATTTGAGGTATCAAACCTGGCAGGGAGACTATTTGAAAACAGTTATTTTAGTTATTTAAATTATTCAACACAATCTATAGCTGGCTTAAAGAAAACAAATGGAGATTTCTGAATATAGTTCTACATCAATCAAGCATCACACATCATCATCTATCTTGTTCGGGTCTATGAGTTACTTTCCCAGGTATTGGAGGATGGGATAATGATTTTTGGAGGTCACCTCTACTCCTAGGTCATCTTTCACCAAAAATAATACAGTCAGGTGCTGCAAAACAGCATTATGGTGAACAATTGATTGCATGTATGACAGTGGTCTCATAAGATTATAATACCCTAATTTTACTTTACAGTTTCCCTGGTTAGCTATATTTAGAGACACACATACTTAACCATTGTGTTACCATGGCCTACAGTATTCAGTACAATAGCATGCCATGCAGGTTTGCAGCCTAGGAGCAATAGGCTATCCCAGCTAGCCTAAATGTGTAATAGGCTGCACGACTGAGTTTTTGTAAGTACATTTCATGATATTCACACAGTGACGAAATTGCCTAATGACACATTTCTCAGCATATATCCCCACCGTTAAGTGATGCATGATTATGTTTAAAAATAACTTCTTTTTACACATACTTTATGCCACCTGCATTTGATTGATTTACCTTGTTTTGCTCCAGAATTATAGATTACAGAGGCATTTTATGCTTCTCCAGTCAAAGGCAGCTGGGTGTAAAAGAAAACGCCTAGGCTATGAAGTCATTTAGGTAGCAATTTCCATATTTGCTCCTCTACTCACAGCTCCGAGACCTGAGGCAAGTCCCTGCACCTCTATTTGTCTCAGCTTTCTCATGCCCACTATCTCATAGGGAATCATCGGGGAACAAAGTAGAGACCCTGCCCTCAGTCCAGCTGGAGCTCAGACCTACATAGGAGACACTTGAGGGTCAGCTACAAATATGCCACCCAGCAGCCACAGTGATCTTTCTAAACTTCCCATCAGATTGTGCCACTTCCCTGCTCATAACCCTCTAAAGCAGAGGTCAGCAAACCTTTTCTAAAAGGGCAAGATAGCAAATACTTTTGGTATTGTGGGCCAAAACTCCATCACAACTACTCAAGTCCACCCTTGTAGCATGAAAGTAGCCCTCGACAGTTGGAAACAAATGTTTGCAAACAAACAGACTTGACTGTGTTCCTGTAAGACAGCCCACCTCTCCAGCCCCATCTCTCACCCATCGGCCCCTCTTCCATCATGCTTCAGCCACACAGGCCCTTGCTTTCCGTTTCTGGAATATTCCAAACTTGCTCCCTCTCACCCTGGAGACTTTGCCCTAGCCATTCCTCTTGTGGGGGCAGTTCTGCTTCCAGATCAGCACACGCCTGGCTCCCTCTTGACAACCATCTCTCAGTTTAACATCATCAACTCAGGGGCTTCTATAACCACCAATCAGCCAGCCACAGTGAAACAGACCTCCCTGCTTTATTTTCCCACAGTATTTATCACTCTCTGATAAGTGGTACTGAGGAGTCAGTTCCCACAATAACAGTTTTGGATGCAGACTGCTGATATTTTCTCAGTCTTATGTAAACTTGAGCAAACTTAATTTGTGTTTTTTATTAATTGTGGTAAAGTTCACATAACATAAAACTTGCCACCTTAACAATTTGTAAGCGTACAGTTCAGTGGCATTAAGCATATTCACACTGTTGTGCAACCAGCACTACTATTCACCTCCAGAGCTCTTCATCTTGCAAAACTGAAACTCTGTGCCTGTAAAGCAACAACTCCCATTCCTCCCTCTCCACCTCCAGGCCCTGGCAACATCTTATCAATTTTTAACATTAACTCTCACCATGCAAAATCAGATTTTAAAAATCAGTTTCTTCTAACCAACCTTCCTACCAAATTTCCACCCCTGAGCCCATTTGATGTAGAGATTCTGGAACCACCACTGATATTGGATATTTTATCTACTTTTCATCTTTTTTCTCTGTGTAATGCAAGCTCCATGCAAACCGGAACCTTTTTTCCTACCTGAACAGCAAACATCTGGCACAGGCTAACACAGAGTGGGTGCTCCACAAATATTAATTTAGTAAACAAATAAGTGAATAAAATGACTGTGTTCTTGGTTGGGTTAGACTTTGAGCTACCTCCCGGCAGCTTTGCATAAGTAAAGACGAAAAAGAATTTCAGCTCACGGCAACAGCAGAAAGCAGGAACTCGTTGAAGGCCTGGGTAGCATCTAAATTTTATCAGCAGCTCCAAGTACTATCAATAGCAGATAAAGAAAGAAAGGAAGTAGAGAGGAGAAGAAGGAGGCAGGCAGGTAGGAATTCAGGTAGAAGAGAGAATGAGAATGTAGTTTCCACAGAGAATAAGCAATTGGGAGTCCTGGACAGAAAGGACTAAGGAATTAGGAAGTTAGATTGTTAAAGATCTAGTACTATAAGTCATGTGAACCTCCTGGTTCCTGACCAGGGAATGTAATGATGCCAGCAGGTGTGTAAGGAAAATGACGTGTTGCACCCCTTGCAAAAACTTTATTTCAAAACGTCAGCAACACTGGAGTCAAATGTTAACATTTCCATGGCAGAAGCCTCATCATAACAAATCTTCACAAATAGTAGAGGTGATGTGGTTTGGCTCTGTGTCTCCACCCAAATCTCATCTCAAACTGTAATTCCCATGTGTCAAGGGAGGGACCTGGAGGGAGGTGATTGGATCACGGGGCAGTTTCCCCCATACTGTTGCTGTGATCGTGAAGGAATTCTCAGGAGATGTGATGGTTTTATAAGTGTTTGGCAGTTCCTCCTTCCCACTCTCTCTGCCTGGCCGTCTTGTGAAGAACGTGCCTATGGCTGGGCACGGTGGCTCACGTCTGTGATCCCAACACTTTGGGAGGCCGAGGTGGGCAGATCAGGAGGTCAGGAGATCGAGACCATCCTGGCTAACACAGTGAACTCCCATCTCTATTAAAAATACAAAAAATTAGCCGGGCATGGTGGCGGGTGCCGGTAGTCCCAGCTACTCGGGAGGCTGAGGCAGGAGAATGGTGTGAACCTGAGAGGCGGAGCTTGCAGTGAGCCGAGATTGCACCACTGCACTCCAGCCTGGGTGACAGAATGAGACTCCATCTCAAAAAAAAAAAAAGATGGTGCCTGCTTCCCCTTCAAGTTTCTCCATGATTGTAAGTTTCCTGAGGCCTCCCCAACTATGTGGAACTGTGAGTCAATTAAACCTCTCTCCTTTATACATTACCCAGTCTCAGGAAGTTCTTTACACCTATGTGAAAATGGACTAATACAGGAGGGGAACAAAAATTACCTGCACCAGGATATCCAATGTGACCGACCTTTCCTACCCAAGAGGAAGGAATACAAAGAATGTCCCATGGAACCGGCTTCTGGTTCAGTCCCCTTGTGATCTCTACTCTTGTCTCCAGCCAATGTCTCTGTGACCCTTGGCTCTGACCAGGTAGAGGAGATACTGAGCAACAGTGGGTGGGGATTGGTGGGGTGGGGGAAGACTGTATATTTTCCTGCCCAGGAGTGATCACTCACGAAGGATGTGACTCACCAACCAGCTTTGATCGTGATTTTGTGCATCAGGCCCCCAGAAATCCTGACTCATTCACTGAGCCATAAGGAGATTGTTTTAAAGTGGTTGAAAGCTCACAGCAAGTTTATACAAACAGAAGTGGGTTAGGCGTGGGACTTGCTGATGTAAATTGGACTTACTCATTGATTCACATAGTCTTCTCTCATAATGGATCCTATATGTAACTTTACCCAGAAGTGTTTGTTGCTCCTGCTGAGGTTAATAAACCTTTGTTGAAAACTTACTGTGTGTAGCTGATCCTGTTAGGCGATTGGGTTGGATAACTATACACAGATGCTCTAAGTTCTTGAGGAGTTCACAATCCAGGGCAAAGTCAACTCAGTTCAGCCAGGATTTATTAGAAAGATGGTATTGGAAGGGAATGTGGAAACAAACTAGTCCCATCTACTCATTTTGCAAATTAGAAACTGATTGGCTGAGGTTAAGTGAAGGAAACTCACATATAATTAGATGAGCTGACTCCTAGGGAAGGGAGTCTTTGAAGCCTGATTGTCACTGAGCTATATACTAGGGAAGGAGGAGTGGGGTAAAACAAAGGCACCTGCTGTCACTGAGCCTGAAGAACTTTTGAAGAGAAGGCACTGACGCAACAGTGTTAACAAATGAGCGATATGGGAGATGCCTGCAGAGTTCAGAGGAGAGGGCAGGAAGGGTCGGGATGGAGCTTTAGGAGGAGATGATGTTTGAGGCTGGGCCTTGAAGGAAAGGGAGGATTTGAGAAAAATGAGTGAAGCAGCAGAGACAGCAAGGGTGAAGCTGTAGAATCTGAAATAGGCAGGGCAAAAGTCAACAGCAGAGTTGGAGCACACTCACCTGCAGAACAGCATTGTAAATGGGCACCAAAAGTCTCACCTTTGAGCAATCCTAGACCTCGCTGTACTGGTAAATGCATCACAGCTGGCTCTTGGGGCGGGAAAGAGCCCTGTTGTATAGCTTGAGACCATTTTCTCTGCAGCTGACCTCAAGGATGGCTGAGATTAACAACAGGCTCACAAATTTCCTGAAAATTTAACTATCAGTTCTTAGAAGTGGTATTCTAAGTGACTTCAAAATACCATTACCTGAGACCCTCTCTGTTTACAAAAATGTTTCTCTCCTGGTATTTTCATAATAGCTGTCCATTATTGAGCATTTATAGGTCAGGGTATGTGCTAATGTTTGACAAGCATTATGTCCTTAATTCCTTACAAGAACTCCATGGGGCTCTTGTTATCCTTAGCAATTAATATTACCATTTTGCAGATGGGAAAACTGATATTTAAAGAGAGATCAGAAGGCCAAATCCTTCTCTCTCTAAAACTCATAATCTTTTTGTTTATTTTAAGTTCTGGAATACATGGTGCAGGACGTCCAGGTTTGTTAAATAGGTAAATATGTGCCATGGTGGTTTGCTGCACCTATCAATCCATCGCCTAAGTATTAAGCCCCACATACGTTAGCTATTTATCCTGATGGTCTCCCTCCCCAACTCTCTCAACAAGCCCCAGTGTATGTTGTTCCCCTCCCTGTGTCCATGTGTTCTCATTGTTCGGCTCCCACTTATAAGTGAGAATATGCAGTGTTTTATTTTCTGTTCTTGTGTTAGTTTGCTGAAAAAAAAATGGCTTCCAGCTCCATCCATGTCCCTGCAAAGGGCATAATCTCATTCCTTTTTATGGTTACATAGTATTCCATGGTGTTTACATACCACATTTTCTTTATTCAGTCTCGTGGTGATGGGCATTTGGGTTGATTCCTTGTCTTTGCTATTGTGGATAGTGCTGCAATGAACACACACATGCATGTATCTTTATCAGAGAATGATTTCTATTCCTCTGGGCATATAGCTAGTCATGGAATTGCTGGGTCAAATGGTATTTCTGGTTCTAGATCTTTGTAAAACTCATTCTCTTGAATTTTATACTATACTCTTCCTCTTCCTCTGATCACTGTTAATATTATTCTCAGCATTATCATTCTTGTGATCCTCCTTTAATCTTCAGAACTCTTCCAACCCTGTGCTTCAAAAACATAAACCAGAGACATGACATGCAGTGGACCCACTGTCCACCTTCAAGTATGAAAGGTAGTAAGGGTGGTCACCTAACTTAGAAGTACGTTTTATTGCTTCAATTTTCAAATTCTTATATTTTAATAAAACATTAAGAAAGTAAACATGTATGTATACATGTATATTTCTTATAGAGAAAGTACCAACAAGTGACTAAGTAAAACGAAAAGGCAATCTTCTGGCATTTCTTAAATTTTAGATCCCACAAAGCTTTGATGGAGAAGTTAGTGGAAACACCTGACTGCTGAATTTTTTTCCTGTTGACTCTCCAAGTTATTCTAAGACAATATCTTTGGTTGGGTTCCCGGAAAGCAGACCCTGAGATGAGGATTCTTATGGACGGGATTTTTTGAGGGAGCCATATGAGTCAGCTTGGGCTGCCATAATGAAATATCACAGGCAGGATGGTTTCAACGGAAATTTATTTTCTCATAGTTCTGGAGACTGGAAGTTGAAGATCAAGGTACAGGCAGGTCAGGTTTCCTCCCAGGCTCTGTCCTTTGCTTGCAGATGGCTGCCTTCTTGTTGTGTCCTCACATGGCCATTTCTCTGTGCACGTGCACCCCTGGTGTCTCTTTGTGTATCCAGATTTCCTCTTTTCATAAGGACACCAGTCAGCTTGGGTTAGGGCCCACTCTAATGGCCTTATTTTAACTAAGTCCCCTCTTTAAAGGCCCTACCTCCAAATACAGATGCATTCTGAGGTTCTGGGAGGGAGGAGTTCAACATATGAATTTAGGGAGCAGGAGATGACAATTCAGTCCACAACAGGAGTGCTCTCAGGAGAAGCCTGTAAGAAAGTGTGGGGAACAGGAGACGGCAAGAGAAAAGATGTGGCTTCAGCTACAGTCTAGCTTCAGTCTGATCCCACAGGAAGCTCTGGAATATGATAGCATCAGAGAACACACGTGAATGCAAGAGAACTGGGCTGTTCCTGGTCTTTTACAAGTAGATGTGGGACCATAAGCTCCCAGGCATTTTCTACTGAGGTTGTTCTTGTGAACCAAGGGCAATTCTTTAGAGAAGGATCTAGCAAAGAGCCATGAGCAGCCAGCACTGCTAGCAGCTGGGAGATGCAACAGCTGGGTAAATGGGATCTGGGCAGGGCTTCGACAATGTCTATTTTGGACAGGTAACTGAACTAAACTTCTAATCAAAAGAACTTCACTTTTGCCTAATCAACCAATCACAGTAATTTTTCAGTATGTTTTCCTGCATGGGAAGCCTTAAGACCTAAATTCCTGGTTTAAGATTTCACATCAGCCATAGACTCAAATGTTTTAGGTGAAACTGCTGTGAACACTGACAAAGCCACAGAATTTCTTATGTGAGATTGAAATCCACATTTTGCTTCATGACTCTAAATCTCTTCTAGGGCAAGGACTGTGTCTTATTCATTTGTGGGTCCTTAGAAACTAAGGTAGTGCTTGGCACACAGCAGGTGCTTGATAAATGTGCTGATCAATTAGATGCTTAAGAAACCCTCAAGTAAGGTAAGCACCTTGTCCCATTTTGCCCAGGACTTTCCCAGTTCTAAAAATAAAAGTCTCACATCCTAGGCATCCCCTCAGTCCCAAGCAAACTAGGACAATTGGTCACCCTATGACTCGAGTCTTTCTCTGTGCTTTTGCATCATTGCTACATTTGTGACAATCTAATCAATGACTCCTTCATCTTTCCTAAATGTCTCCCAAGAGTTACACTTATTGGCTGGACACAGTGGATCATGCCGTGTAATCCCAACACTTTGGGAGGCCAAGGGAGGCAGATCACTTGAGTCCAGGAATTCGAGACCAGCCTGGCCAACATGGAAAACTCCATCTTTACTGAAAATACAAAAAATTATCCAGGCGTGGTGGTACACACCTGAAATCTCAGCTACTCAGGAGGCTGAAGCATGAGAATCATTTGAACTCAGGAGGCAGAGGTTGCAATGAGCTGAGATTGTACCACTATACTCCAGCCTGGTTGACAGAGTGATCTGTCTGAAAAAAATAAATAAGACAAAAATAAAAGAGTTAAACTCATAGAACTTCTCCAAAAAGATGCACATAAGTGTTCCTGCTGCAATTTGGATCATTTTTACTTTTCTTGTCTCCAATAGAAACACCATCCAGCTACCCACAAAACTTTGACATAGGAAATATTAGCCTGTAGTTCTTCCATTCTTTCTTCCTTCTCAAACCCTAGGATAGCCAGTGCTCTTGAGTGAATCTCTGGGTGCCCTGCAGGACCTTGCTGCAGGCTTGGAAAAGAAGTCTGAATACATCTAAGACTCCAGATATTTTTCTTCTTCATCCTCTATATCAAAATGTATCTGTCCCACATCATATTCTCCAGCTGGATAGTGATGACTTAGTCCTCAAAATAACAACAATTTCATCTAGTTGGAACAAAAAACACTTAAGCACTGGGGCATTTTTTTGTCTGCTCTTAGATCTTTAACTGTGCTCTACTAGCCAGGACTCGTGGAGTGGCTAAAAATATAAACATGGTGCAGATGAGCTTAAGGAATGCACAAAATGAAAGGAATGGGAGTTGGAGGTTATTGGTTTGCATAACTAAAAAGTCAGCTCACGGTATCCATACACACAGCCGGTGCTCCTTCTCTCCCTCCCAGCTCTTCTCTCCTTGGTGTTACTGTCTTTCAGTTGCAGACAAACTCTCTTCATGGGATAAGAAGCCTGTCTTCAACAGGGCCAGGATGTCATCATCCTTGCCACGCACACTGACACAGGACTAAAGACCTCCCCCTTGAAAAATCCATACCCAACTCTCTCACAGGGACTCGGGTTGTGCTGGTGGGTCATGGGGGCCTGTGTCCACCCTTAACCAGTCATTCTGGCTGAAGAGAGTGGGGCCTTCTGAGAGTTAGGCTGGGTCACTTGTCTCCTCTGTGGCTGATGAAAGTGTAACTGAGCCTTCATCGTAAAACTCATAAGGGATGTGTGTGTGTGTGTGTGTGTGTGTGTGTGTGTGTGTTTAACTTTTCCTTCTTTGTTTTCTTCCAGGCACACAGGCTTGCTCATAGTCATTTCTGTAGAGAGGAGTTGCTAGTAATTGATTAACTTCATATCCTAACCCCCTGGGGCTGCTTGCAAGATTCATGAACTTGCTTTTCTTTTAGAGAACAATGATCCTTAGTCATGCAGACCTCCTTGAGAGCATCCAGGATTTTGATTGGGCTGAGGGATGCAAACAGTTTTGATCATCAAGGGAACCTCATTTCCTGCCTTACTCATAAAAGCCCCTGGTTATATTCAAAGGCAGATCAGATTTGAGAGCTCATCTCTGCCATCATCTTTGGCTTTGGCCAAATCAAATAAACCTTTCTCTGTTCCTAAGCACTGATGTGTCAGTGTTTGGCTTACTGTGCCTCAAGTATGCAAACCTAAATTTTGAGGTTCTACAACAAAAGGAAGGGGAGAAGAGAGGAAGGACTAGGTGTGGGACTGACAAAAACTGAAGCTGTGAAAAACCACCCATGTAGTCCCATACTTCACCTACCTACAGGGCTTTTCTTCATAGCCATCCTTAACCCATCACAACATGATCTGGCTAGAGCCCTGTAGCCTTATTTAGAATCTGCTTGAAGAAAGGGATTAAAATATGCTATTAAATAATAATAACAACTGCCTATAAAGAAGAAAATGTCAAAGGACAGTTGCTTAGGTATCATACTGCAAACATGAGGGGATGGATGCTCCCTAAAAGAGGGAGATTTTGCTGAAGCAGGCTGGGAAAGTTTACAGGTGTTTTGGCAAAGTTTTCCCTAGTTGAGGCCAGAAAGACCTGCCTGCACCCAGCTGCATTCTCCATTCATTCAAACTGCTGGTAGCAACTTCAC
This sequence comes from Rhinopithecus roxellana, assembly GCF_007565055.1. Lineage (NCBI taxonomy): Eukaryota > Metazoa > Chordata > Mammalia > Primates > Cercopithecidae > Rhinopithecus > Rhinopithecus roxellana. The sequence continues at coordinate 85,834,255 of NC_044549.1, read as the reverse complement.
CCTCTAATTGCCTGTAGTTAGTCATTATGTCTCAGCTGCAAGACTTGGGAATGCCAAGAAGCCAGCACACCCAGAGGTCTTTTGTGTTTTAAATACTTGGACCAAAAAGAAATTTTTTTTCCTAAGGAAAGCTACCATTTAGACATATGTGAGCCAATGGACTCTGGTTTGGAAACATTTCAGGCAATCCAACTTTGAAATCCCTGAGGTTCACAGAAGAAACTCAGAGTAGCAGCATACATAGGAATGAGATTTTACAATCCTCTACGCTTATTCTTGTGCATGGCCCAGATTACAAAATGAGCCAAATCAGTTAGGGGAATTCAATTCAATTCTATGAACATTAATTGAGCTCTGTTTCAGTGAGAATGCTTTCAGCTGCAAATAACAGCTGAAAGAGCCAATTAAAGTTGGCTTTAAATAATAGGAATTAATTACCTCACATAACAAGAAGTTGGAGAGAAGCAGGTCCAGAAATTGGTTAATCTAGCAGCTAAATAATGCCAAGAATATTGGTTGGTTTTTCTGAGATTCCCCTGGAGAGATCATCATGATTTCAAGATGGCTGCCACAGCTTCAAACATAGCATCTTCACACACCACCACCCAAAAGTAGGAAGGAACGTGGGATTTCTCCATGCCCATCTCTTTTTCTAGAATGAAAAGTCTTTGTCACGATTCCTTTCAACAGACTTTCTTTTGCATCTCTTTGGAGAGAATTAGATCACATAACCATTCCTAAATTGATAATCCAGAATAAAGGAATATGATAGTCATAAAGGCTGAAGACCAATCACGATTCATCCCCTAGGTCTGGGCCCACCTTTCTTGAGCATGTTGTCACCTAAACAAGTTTAGGGATCTGTTGGTAAGGAAGAAAAGGTAAAGCAGTGCCTACTAAGCAGTGTCTTCCCTCGAGCATCTACCTCTGTGCTCTGCACTGGACATACAAAGATGAACAAACCACAGCCACTATTATAAAGGAGCACACAGTGATACAAGGGGAATGAGCACCCACACAACAATTTGTATTATTTGTTTCCCTGCTTAATTATACAATGGATTGGAAGTGTAAAGAGCTTTGCCAGGTTGTATGTTCTAAAAATGACTACAACAGAACTTTCCATCTCACATGCTCTTCTTACAGTGTGACTTTAACATTCTGCCCAGTGAAAGATGGGGTCTGTATTCCCTCCCTTTGAATCAGGAAGGGCTAAGATGACATCATGTGACTTCTAAGGCTAGATCTTAAAAGTTGTGTTGACTTAAAAGTCATATTAACTTTGAAGATCTAGCCTTAGAAGTCACTTGGACACTCTTTGGACACTCCTTCATAGAGCCCAGCCACCATGCTGGGAGGAAGCCCAAAGTTCCCATGGGGAGCCCAGCATCCAACTGGTCAGCCATGTGAGCCATCCTTCAGCCCTGGATGAGCCATTGTAGCTAATGCCCTGTGAAGGAGATAGAGACTGCCCTGACCAAACCACAATTTTTGAGCAAAATAAATGATTATTGTTTCTATAAGCCAAAGTTTGGGGGTAGTTTATTAGATAGCAACAGATGACTGGAACCAAGCTAATATTAGAATTAAGTTTTCAAAATGGCATACATTAACTACTACCAGAGCACAGAAAAAGAAAAAAAAATGTTTCCTGGAGAGAAGAGAAAGGGCAATTACACAAGAAGGGGCTTTAGGGCTTGGTCTCAGGAGATGAATAAAGTTCAGAAGATGGACAACAGAAGTCTAAAAAAGTGGACACGTGGTGGTTTTGGAAAATGTGGAGTATATGGTGGATATCTGTGAGCTTTGCCTCCTTTGGTAGACCTTACTGTTGATCACCAAGATTTCTGATTCTCCTTTCCATCCAGACACACACCTTCTTGAAGTTAGGTATGGCCATGTGACTTGCTTTGGCCAGTCAATCATCATAGGAAGTGTCATGAGTCTCTTTTGGTGAAATATTTAGGAGCTTGTACACAATTTCCCCATTCTGTTAACTTCAATCTTGAGGCCTCCTGCTGAGATAGTGATATTATAAGATTGTGGAGTTTCTGTCAGTCTGAGTCCCTGAGTGTAAGATAGATTTCTTAAAAAAAAAAAAAAAAAAAAAAAAAAAAAAAAATTCTGCCCTTAACTGGTTTGGTTTGGTTTTGTTTTGAGGCAGGGTCTTGCTATGTTGCTAGGCTGGAGTGCAGTGGCTATTCACAGATGTGATTATAGCACACTACAGCCTCAAACTCATGGACTTGAGCCATCTTCCCACCAGCTGTCTTAACCCAGTTTTGAGGCCCTGGCCAAAAACCAGACAGTTCCCTTCTAGGACAGTCAATTAATGCCATACCCCAACCACCTGCTGTATCAGGTTCTCATGCTCCAGGCCACTATATACTCACCCTAATTGCCCCAGGGCCAAGTACTCTACAACCAAGGACAGGCCCTATACTCCAGAGCCACTGAAATCATTCAAATTAGCCACTCCTATGCCTGCATGCTCTGCCTTACCCTTCCCTTCCCACAGAAACCACAATAGTGCCCACAGTTCCCTCATATTCCTCTGCATCATGACTGACCAAGGTGCATCCCCCAAGTGGTTCTTCATGGGGTGCTGTGTTCTCCCAGGGAGCTGTATTTCTTCTCTTGATTTGCATCTGCTCTCACCAAACCTCATCCATGGTAATATAGTTAAAACACTGAGTTACTATAACAAGCTCAAGTCCCCTGTTAACCTGCACTAGGCATGTCACTAGTGCAGTAAGTTCAACTTTACTTCTTTAAGCCATTGAGGTCTTGAGGTTGTTGATTACTGTAGTATCAGCCCACTCTGACTGAGTACTACTGCCCAGTCTCATCTTCCCAATTCCCTTTTCAATTTTCTTTAGGACATCATTTCTCTCTGACTCATGTGGTTCCGACGTGTTGACTCCACTCTCTTGCTTCAGGATAAAACATGTCACCCAAGCCCAGAAAATCAGCATAATTCGTCTGTCTTTAAAAAGTATCCGAAATCTGACCACTTACTTCCATCTTCACGCTCCTGGCCCATGCCAACATCATTTCATCACTGGATAACCACACCTGCCTCTTATCTGGCTCCCACGGTCTCTTCTACAGTCTATTTTCAGTGTAATAATCAGAGGGGTTACTATGAAATCAGTTTGGAAACATAACTCACTTCATTTTACTCCTGTTCAAAACTCTCCTAGACCACGCATCTTACTTGGGAAAAGACACAGTCCTTACAGTAATCAGCAAAGTCCTATCTGATTGTCTACCTGTTACTCCCCTGTCCTCTCCTTCTCTTTCTTTCTCCCAGCTCACTTCATTTCAGTCACATTGGCTGTCTTATTCTGTTTGTCCTGCTGTAACAAAATGTCTGAGACTGAGTAATTGATAAATAACAGAAATTTATTGCTCACAGTTCTGGAGACTGGGACGTCCAAGATAAAGATGCTGGCATTTTTGATGTTTGGCTAAGGCCCATTCCTCATTATAGCATCTTCTAGGTGTCTTCACAAGGCAGAAGGTAAAAGGGCACAAAGGATCTGAGCTAGTTCCCTCCCACCCTTTTAGAAGCCACTAGTTTATTCATGAGGGCAGAGCCTTCATGACTTAGTCACTCCCCAAAAGGCCCCACCTCTTAATCCCACCACAATGGGAATTAAGTTTCAACATATGAATTTGGGGTGAAGAGGGGACATTTAGACCCTAGCACCGGCCTCCTTGCTTTTCACAAATATGCCAGACTTGCCCCTGTCTCAGTCGTTGGTACTAGCCGTCCGCTCTACCTGCAGCACTCTTCCCCCATACATGATTCACTCCATCATCTCCTTCCAATCTTCATTCAGATGCCACTTTCTGGGGGAAGCCTCTGTAACACCCAAAAGAAAACTCCAATCTGTGACTCCCAGTGTTCCCTATCCTTCTTCCTTAGTGTATTGTTGATCATAGCACCATCTGCAATGCCATATGTTTTAGTCATCTGGCTTCACTAGAATATAAACTGCATGAGAGCAGGGACTTTTACCTGTTGTATTCACTGCTGTATTCCCAGGGTTGGGAATAGTATTTAGCACATAATAACTGTCATAAATATTTGTGGAATAAATGATAGAATAAATGAATGAATTCCATCTCTTGAAGCACAATTATTCATTCAAGAATAGGCGTATGACCCAAACCAGACCAAGACTTCTTAATTTCAGAGACTCTGGTTGTCATTACTGGAAATTTGTGACAGAGACTGACAGCAATCAACAAATTCATGAGCTCCTGCCCGTGGTGTGAAACTGTGGCTAGAAAGCAGTTGCTCAGTCTGGGGCTACATTTTCTAGCCCTTCCTGTGTCCATGTTTGGTCATGTGGTCAAATTTCACTAAAGAGAGTTGAGAGAAGGTGCAGAGTAAACATTCTTTAAAAAATGATTGCAGTTTCTCCACGCTTTCCTTCCCTATTTGCTAAGAAAACTCTGAGCCCTAAAGGATGGTGGGCCCTGAATCACTGCATGGAGAAAAGCCACTCACTAACAAGGAACACCTGCATCCAGATGTCATAAGAGAAAACAAATAAGCTCTTTTTGCTAATCATGAAGACAATTAATTTTAAGAAGTTGCATCTTACAGCAGCTAGCATTATGCTAATTAATTCAAACTGGCTGCTGAGAGTACAGGGTGTAAGCCTGGGGTATCAAGGGCTACTGAGATAGGGAGACGAGAGGTTCTGCCTGGGAAGAACCTCCCTGAACTCGCTGATCACAGAGGAAAGCAGATGTGGGGAAACACCAGATTCACAATGACATCATTTGAGCCCCTAGATGAAGTTAGTTCTCCCAGTGAACTCTTTCCATTATCTGAATCAGTAAATCATCCTTTTTCACTCAAGCCAGTGTGAGGTGAGTATTCTGTTTCCCAAAACAGAAAGTCCTGACTGACAGCAAGTAGGTGGAGAAAAGTGCAAAAAGAAGATCCAAATGAAGTTTAAAACAAGATCGTGGTGGACCTTGACCCCTTAAGAACTTTGGAACTTATAAGCCATTGGCTTTTGTAAGAAAGGCACCAGATGAGGATCTGAGAATCTGAAACATCTTATTATAGAACTAGCAACAGCCATTGCTCTTTTCCAAAGGTGTAATCCACATCAGAACTCAAATGTTTTTCTTGCCTACTGGAAGCAATCTGTTCTCACTCCATATGCCCTTCTGAACCTATCCTGTACTTCTGCAATTTTCCGCTATGATAGAAACAATTTAAACTTTAAAAGACAGAAAGAAAATTGGGGTCCAATTTTCTTCAAGCAGTGGGGGTCTTGAGCACTTTCAACAGTGTCACTGAAGACCAAGAACTCTTTCACCAGTCACTAACGCTTCAGGTCAATAATCTTGCTGACAGCTGTTGTGGAACAGAGTATTCCAATCCACTTGAGATTGCTTTTAAAGCTATTTAAATTCCTAGAATGTTAAAACTGAAGGAAGCTTTCCTCCTGTGTGATGTTGTTGATGTTTCTTAACCTCTCTGTGCTTCAATGTCCACATCAATATAGTGAATATTAAACAGGTTGTTGTAAAAAAAAAAAAAAAAAGTTACATGCAAAGCACCTAGAAATGTGTCTTTTATATAATAACCTATCAATTTAGCTATAATTTTTATTATAATTTATTTTTATTATTATCTTTTCATTATTATTTATCTTTCATTATTATTATTAATTGAGTGCATACTGTATACATGGCTCTGGTTTTGAAACAGATGATGTTTTAGATGATACCAGGGGTATAGCAGTAAACAGATAGATATGTTTCTCGCCTTCATGGAAGTTACAATCTAATAAAGGAAATGGGCAAGAAGATAATTATGCACATAGGTACTAAGTTACAACAGGAATAAATGCTACCATGAGCATACACCAAAGTTAACAGACAGTCAAGCCCTGAGCGGCCTGCTCATGTTCCCCCGGCCCACCCAGAATAAGATTGTGTGGAACTTCCTCATACTTATTTTACAACTTACTGTTGTTTTTTCCCTAGAATCACACAGAGTAGTTAAAGTGGGGATTGGCATAATCTTTTTCAGAGCTTAAGACCTCCTAAATATTTTAACAAAGCGGAGAAAGAAAGGAGAGAGTTTTCTTTTTAATAAAGGCTAATCCAAATTATGTTACTATAATAAAAATTTCTTGAAATAACTGGTTTCTTAATGGACATTCAGAAATCTTAAGAAACAAACATAGATTGTTCTAGGGGCACGTTACTGTGGAAGCTTGACACGCTTGTCAGCAGACAGGTAGACACAAGGAAAATGCAATATGGGTGAGTGCTTATTCCCTGGGAAGTCTAGTGCACGTTAGTTTGTGGGAAAGGCAGCAAAAGCAGAACAGATGAGGCAACTAGGTAAAGGCAAAAACTTTTCCCTAAGTTATTTGACATTTTAAAGTCTTAGACGCAAGGCGAGCAACACTCATTATCTCATTATTTCCTATGGGACAATCCAGTTCAGTTAATTATCATTAAGGCTTAACTAGAAATTCAATACGTTATGCAAATGTTCCATTTATATACTGTCATGTCAAGCCAATACTGAAATGTAGCTATAGTTAAAAGGTGTAGATGAAACCCTGGTTCTCTTCCAGAGACATTTCAAAAACAGTGAATGGCACTCCCTAGCCCAAGCACAATAGAATAAATCTCACAGATAGTTATGGTCATATTACCAGAACGGCAGGAGACTGATGGTCAGTCTTCTTTTTTCTACAGAAATTGAGGTGTAATTACTAGTTACTTCCAAAGAGCAGCATGACTTTTTGTGTCACTTACCAGGAACAAATATGTAAGATAAGACACACCATCCAGTCTCAATGCAGGACAGAGAAATACAAGCCTCCCAGAAGAGGAGTTGGGCCAGGGTACAGGTAGAAACTCTAGGAAACAAGCCCTATTTTAGAAATGGAAGGAAAGAGAGATGCTGTCCACCCTGGTCAAACCCACATATTCTAGACTACAGTGATTCACTATACATCAAGTAGGCCAGGTCTTTGCTAGTGTGGTTCCCACTGCCTGCAATGTCCTTCCATTATCTCGTCTTGCAAACACCAAATTGCTGGCTGTGGGAACCCAAATGAGTCATTTACCTCTAATGGAGGTGATTATAGTAACTACTTGACTGGCTTAATGGGAGGAGTAAATACAATATTGTATTTACGTATCTACCACATTGCCTAGAACACAATAAATTCTCAATGTTTATATTCATAATAATAAAATAATTAAAATGTATCAAGAGCTTACCTTGAATAGCACACTGTTCAAAGGGCTTTACATTATTGCTTTATTTAATACTTACAACACCTTGATCAGCCAGGTACCATTATGCAAATGAGGAAACTAAGGTACGAGAGGTGAATTAACCTGCCCAAGGTCACACAGCTAGTAAATGATGGAACTGGGACCTCTGACTTAAAGAATCAGGAAGTATGTAAGAATGGTGATCAACAGCAAATTGGCAGATGAACTACTGCTGAGAGTGGCTTCCAACTCAAAGAAAAGAAGGATATTTGAATATACACATAGCACAGTATAGCCTAGAGTCCTAAGTCAACAAAATGAGATAGAAATGGGGTATAGCTAGAGACCTGCACTTGCCTTCAGAAAGTCTACTGTGAAAATATGTTTCTGCACTCCCTTGGATCTTTATTTTAACTGTGTAGCTGTATACTTGAGTTCTGTTCTAGGCTGAAGTCGTTTTTAGAAATAGACAAGGTATAAATTAAAAATAAATGCCTACATACATATTGGATGAGAACCACCTGGTTTAATAACAGCTTACAAGAAATGAATTTAAAGGTTTTAGCTGACTGCAAGTTTATTTTGAATCAGCAGTGTGAGGAGGCACTCAGAAAAAGACTTTGATCTTAAAAACATGTCTATAGAAGCTAAGTGTCCTAAACAAGAGAGGTGAAAGTCCTTCTTTACTTTCACCCAGCCCCAGGTGTTTGGTTCTGAAGACTGCATCTGAGGAAGGATGCTGGCCAACTGAAGTGTGCCCCAAAGAAGGCGACATTGACAGGAAAGGTTCTTAAAACCCTGTCATATGAGGATGGGCTACACTTAAAAGAACAGGAGAGTTAGAGGAACTGTGATCTAGAGAAAGAATAGATAAGTAGTAGGATTTCTCTGCAAGGCTCCAGGGGATACAGCCTAGAGCCGGAAGCTAAAGCAAAAATGATTCCAACCCAATATGAAGAAAAATTGTCTAACAAAAACAAAATGAGCTACGTGTAAAGGACCAGACACTGGAAACCAGGTTACAAATGGTCACCAATGGTTAGGGCAGATACAACTCCTTACGTTGGCTTGCAAGGCCCTGTGTGTCAGGTCCTTACTTGCCTCTCCAGAACCCAGGTTCTTTCCTGTCTCTGCATCCTGCGCCTCTGCCCTTAATCAGTCCCTCATATACAAACTGATTTGTCCCATCGCAGGCCATTTGCTCATGATTTCCCTCCACCTAGAATGTTTTGCCATTCCCTCATCACCTTGTTCATTCTTCCTCGTGCTTCAGATCGCTTATTAAGAGTCAATTTCTGGCCGGGCGCGGTGGTTCAAGCCTGTAATCCCAGCACTTTGGGAGGCCGAGACGGGCGGATCACGAGGTCAGGAGATCGAGACCATCCTGGCTAACATGGTGAAACCCCGTCTCTACTAAAAAATACAAAAAAACTAGCCGGGCGAGGTGGCGGGCACCTGTAGTCCCAGCTACTCGGGAGGCTGAGGCAGAAGAATGGCGTAAACCCGGGAGGCGGAGCTTGCAGTGAGCTGAGATCCGGCCACTGCACTCCAGCCTGGTGCGACAGAGCGAGACTCCATCTCAAAAAAAAAAAAAAAAAAAAGAATCAATTCCTCTAGGCTGGGTGCAGTGGCTCACGCCTGTAATCACAGCACTTCGGGAGGCCGAGGTGGATGTATCACTCGAGGTCAGGAGTTCAAGACCAGCCTGGCCAACATGGTGAAATCCCATCTCTACTAAAAATACAAAATTAACTGGGTGTAGTGGCACCCTCACACCTGTAATCCCAGCTACTTGGGAGACTGAAGCAGGAGAATCACTTGAACCTGGAAGGCAGAGGTTGCAGTGAGCTGAGATCACACCATTGCACTCCAGACTAGATAACAGAACAAGACTCCGTCTCAAAAAAAGAAAACAAAAGAGTTACTTCCTATAAGGATTTCTCTGACAACCCAGATTAAGCTCATCCCCATTTGGGGCCTCTCAGAGACTTGTTTATCTTACTATTAGAGTTTTGTGTTTTTATGTCACTTTTTAGTATTTATTATACACACAGACGCATACATGCACACACAAACACATATAAACTCCATGAAAACAGTCATCTTGTCTTGTTCACTGCTGTGTTCCCAGATCCTTGTACTTAGTATGTTTTCAATATACATCTCTGTTAAATGGATGGACAGGCAGGTGCGTGGTTAGATGAATGGAAAGATGGATGAGCTGTACACACAAAGTTCCTGCAAATATGTGAGAATGGATTACATAAAATTTTATAAGAAATTTTTCATCAACGTATATCCAACACACAGAGAAGTACATGAGTGGATTAAATAAATGTTTATGGCCTTTCAAATTCTAATTATATGCGTCACTGCCATTTTGTTCTCCTTGCCTCAGTCTACTATTTCAAGATATCTGGAAATTTAGTGTCCCCAAAGGCATTCATATTTTTCCTTGACTTCTCACTTGAATCCCACCAAAATTGTACTCCACTGCTCCTTTGAGCCACCTTTGTAACTGCCACTGATATTTGAAGTTCTTGAAGCAGGAAGATAGTGTTTTAGCCCCTAGACTTCGCACTGCCTAGGAGTCACACTGCTTTCCATGCAGAAGGAGGAAGGCCTTTCTCCTTACTTTAGGGCACATGCTGTCCAAGGGTTCCAAAGAGATATGCTCACAGCCAAGGGTATTAACAGAGTTTAGTGGAATAGCTCCATCAAGTCAGAGCTCACAGGACACACCCCCACATACACAAAAACAAAACCACAGAGAGGCTGGTCTTAGAAGCTGATTCAGTCATAAAAACCAAGAACTGCATGCCAACTCACTTCCCAACAATCAAAGCCATGTCATTGTACCAGGAACCCTCTTTCTTCAAGATCAATGTTATTCCGTTAAGCTCCTTGATCCTTCCTGAAAATATACCTATGTAGGGGCTGCCCCACCAGTTCATCCAGGATGTCCAGAAATGCCCCAGCCTGAGCAGTGGTGAAGCTGAGAGGTCAGCTGGAACTCCCTGCTACAGAGGCATTACGACCTGCCAAGCTTTGAAACAGCAAGCCAAAGAATGCCTGACATAGACTCAGCTGCAGGCACCATATAAAACAAAATGATACTTAAAAATTCCTACCAGCTCATAAATCCATCTCGCCTCCTCCACCATCCATTCTTTGCCAACCCTAAGTGGCAGCACCTGCTTTTTGAATCTGGAGGCAGAAGGTAGAGTGAGGTCCTGTCCTGGGCCTGTTTGCCCCGGGTCCATGTTCCCCCTTATCTGCTCTGTTCTGTATCCTAGCAGGACTGCAGGCTGTGCTTCCCAGGCTGCCATTGCAGCTTGCTTCTTGCCAGGTTTGGCCAATGTGGGACACTGGTAAGAGATTGAAAAGCAGGAAGAGGGAGAAGCTGGGATATTTTTCCCAGGCATCTCCCGCAGTGACTGTATTTCCTTCATGCTCTTAGTTCACTCTAGACAGGGCCACCATGGGCCAGCTTACTCAGGCAACTCCAGTTCCCTCAGGCTTGAATTATACTCTCTCCTCCCTTTGTCCCCCCAGCCTTGGCGTGGTAGAGGCTTCCTATGACTTCCATCTCTGGCTGCCTCACTGTCCCTTGCTTGGCATCTCAGCCTTTCCTTTTTTTTTTTTTTTTTTTTTTTTTTTTTTTTTTTTTTGAGACAGACCCTCGCTCTGCAGCCCAGGCTGGAGTGCAATGGTGTGATCTCGGCTCACTGCAGCCTCCGCTTCCTGAGTTCAAGTGATTCTCATGCCTCAGCCTCCAAAGTAGCTGGGATTACAGGTGCCTGCCAATACACTAGGCTAATTTTTGTATTTTTAGTAGAGATGGGGTTTTGCCATGTTGACCAGGCTGCTCTCAAACTCCTGGCCTCAAGTGATCTGCCTGCCTCGGCCTCCCAAAGTGCTGGGATTACAGGTGTGAGCCACTGCTCCTGGCCTGCATCACAGCCTTTTAATTGCCTATGTATCCCATTGTCTCCATGAAAGGCCCTCCATATTAAATATTCAAGTAATTTTTGTTTCCTGGCTAAACCATGACTAGTGTCAATACCTAAGGGAATAAAGCATCACTCTTTACCCTATGATTGTTTGTTAGTAATAATGAGCTTTGATAACTTTAATTCACCTCTGATTCAATATATGGAATATGTAGCTTGAATAGTGAGCTCTCTTCATCCCTAGCAGTTTTTAGTTAGGGGATGGGCTATGTACTTAGGGGGGTTATTTTGGCCAGACACTAAGATGCATCATTTTAAAATTCCTTTGCTTCCCCGATGCAGATTCAATCTTGAGAGATGCTATAAGAGTTTCCTAACTTGTCTCTCTGCTCCTACTCTTGACTTCTCAATAATCTATCTTTGACATAGCAGCCTGAGTGAGGCTTTTTAAAATGCACATTGGCCAGACGCAATGACTCATGCCTATAATCCCAGCACTTGCTAAGGAAAGCAGATTGCTTGAGCTCAGAAGTTCAAGACTAGCCTGAGCAACATAGCGACACCCTGTGTTTACAAAAAAAATTAAAAATTAGCCAAACGTGATGGTGCATGGCTGTAGTCTCAGCTACTTGGGAGGCTAAGGCAGGAGGATCACTTGAGCCTGGGAGTTCAAAGCTGCAGTCAGCCATGATTATACCACTGCACTCCGGCCTCCAGCAAGACCCTATGGCAAACCACAATTTTTAAAAAAACACATCGGATCATGTCACTCCTCTGCGTAAAGCCTTCTAATGACTTCCCATTGCACTCAGAATAAAATCCAAACATCGCCCCCCATGCTCTACGTGGCCCTCTGTCATCTGCTGCTTGCCTGTCCCTGCCTCCACATCTCCCACCTCTGCATCTCCCTGGCTCATTGGCTCCTTTCTGGTCATCACATTCCCAGTTCATTTGTGACTTGGGGACTTCATGATGTGGTTCCCTCTAGTCCCAGAACCTCACATGGCTGTCTTGTCTCGCCATTCAAGTCCAACTTAAATTACCTCTGTACCCCTCAATCATTTTCTATCTTTTCAATCTTCCCCCCCCCATAGCACTACCAATCAACAATAATTAGCTGGTTCATTTATTGGTTTCCTCATGTGTGAGCACAACCCCTACTATATCCCCTACTTGTTCCCCTACTTACCATCTTACCTTATTCCCCGACTACATCCCCAACATTAGAATAGTCAAGGCACATAGATATTTGTTGAATTAATGACCAAATCTGCATTTCTCAGATAAGAAGACTGAAGCCCACTCGTGGTTAGTGACATGTGTAAGGTCTCTCAGCCTAAGAACTGATGCCATACCTTTTTGGGCGCTGCTATCCCAGACCTTCCAATGCTATGGCCAATAATTTACACAGAATGGACAAGAGATCAGCCCCTCCTTGAACTCTTCTGTAGAATATTTATTTAAGAACATACTGCCTCTTAGTACTTTAGATCTCCATGAACTTTGGCCTCATGAAAACCAAGTAAATAAACAACCACTATCAGTTCTACATTGAATTTCTTTGTGAATATACTCATTGTTGAAATGTGATTTTCCTGGTGAGAGATCCTCATCTAAATGAGCATATGTTTGTATCTCTATACAAACGTTTATAGAGATATACATCCTCCTTCCCTTCTTTCACTTGCCCTTGGCAATGGTTCTTGAATTTCTACCTGGTGGAAAGACCCACCATGGTGCTATGTTCTGTTCAAAGATGTTTGCCTCGAGGTCCTGGTAGTTCTTGTTTTAATTTGACATTAAAAATAAATAACAAAGAATTACTCAGTAGGCTTAGAAATCCTATCCACCTCAGCTGAGCTCCAAAGCATGCCAAGAATCTAAAAGATCCGACAGAGCTCCCAGCATATCCTTCAGGGAAACTAAATGAAGTATACCACACACATGCCAGTGGCCAGGCTCACGGAGAGCAGCGCTGTCACGGCTCCTCTGCCAAAGGCAGGAAGAAAGGGTTGGACGTAGATTTCAAGATCAAGCTCTGCTCATGGAACTGAACTCTGAAGATATTCCTGGGGGCAGCCAGGAGAACATGTCTAAGGTAATCATATTTTCCCAGACTAAAAATTAGGACACACAAGCAGAGAAGAGAATGTTTCCTTTTTGTTTTGGTGTCTGTGTGTGTGTTGATTTTATGTATCTAAAGAAGCCAGTAAAATTTAGAATTAACCTCAAATTGTTGGACTTTCCAGGATCTTGGAACGGCTTGGTTTCTGGGAGATAACTGGAAAGCACATCTTAAAACAGAGTTGTCTAAAAAAAAAAAAAAAAAAAAAAAAAAAAAAAAATTCTATTTATGCATCCCTGTGGCTACCTTTAACTCAGTTCCTAAAAGAGACCCAAAGATTTACACTTTGGGCCAGGTGCAGTGGCTCATGCCTGTAATCCCAGCACTTTGGGAGGCCGAGGCAAGTGGATTACCTGACGTCAGGAGTTCAAGACCAGCCTGCCAACATGACAAAACCTGAAACCCCATCTCTACTAAATACAAAAATTAGCTGGGTGTGGTGGCACGTACCTGTAATCCCAGATACTCAAGAGGCTGAGGCAGGAGAATTGCTTGAACCTGGGAGGTGGAGGTTGCAGTGAGCTGAGACTAAAACATCACACTCAAGCCTGGGCAACAGGACAAGACGCCACCTCAGAAGAAAGAAAAAAAAAAGGGGGGATTTCCACTTTGGGCAAAGAAACTTTCAATGGCTCAACTTGCCTGCAAACTACACTGGAAAAACTTTAGGCCAAAACTGAGGACTCTCTCTACAAACCTACAAACCTAAGTTCATCCCCTTTTTCAAATTGTATTAGTCAGCATAGACTAGGCTTATGCTGCAGTAGCAAATAACCCCCAAACCACAGCCTGTTCACTTGGTATATTTCTTGCTTAAACTACACATCCAGCAGAAATGCCCAGGGTGCCCTGCATCACAGATTTACTCAGGGACTTTGGCCAGCAAAGGTTCCATGATCTTGTCATGGCACATCTAGAACACAAATCTGCCCACTTGTTTGATACTGCAACAAAAGAGGGGCTGGAAAATTGTCGACAAGTTTTTCAATGCCTGATCCCAGAAGTGATGCATGTCCCTTCAGGTCATGCTGCTTTGGCCTGTAGTAATCATGTGGCCTCGCCTACCTTCACAGAGGGCTGAGACATGGAGAGGAGCAATGCAATATGGAGTGAGACCTCTTGGCAGTGCCCTGCAAACCCTCCAGCCCTCAAGAAGAATTGACTACTTATTTAAAAGCCCCTTAGAATCGGGCAGAACTAGGCTCAGTTCCCAGCTCCTCCATTTAATTCCTTGCATGACATTTGACTATCTAAACCCTCTAAGCCACAGTTTCTTCACGTATGGAATGGGGGAATAATAATACATACAGATCAAGTTATTTTTAGAATTAAATGAGCAGATTTATGTAAAGTGCTCAGAATGGTGTCTGATACATAGGGAATTCTCAATACATGGTATTTATGATGATGAAAATGAAGAACATTATAATGATGATGCTATTCTATTCCATAATTATAGCAACTTTAGGAATTTGTTGCCTGAGCCTTTTTGATGTCCATGTCCTCAGTACTAACACAGTATCTGGCCTGCAATAGATACTCAGAAATGGTAAACTTTTGTTGAACTTAGCTGACACATTAACTTAGCTGACATCTCAGTACTTCTTGAGTATTCTCCCCTCTAAGCCATAATTCTTTTGCTTTTGCTATTTCCCTCAACCAGAATGCCCTGCTAATATCTCTCTGCCTTTTCTTTCTGTCTTTCTTTCTGTCTTTTTTGAGACGGGGTCTTGCTCTGTTCCCCAGGCTGGATGATGCAATTATCACAGTTCACAGAAGCCTTGACCTCCCAGGCTCAAGTGATCCACCCACCTTAGCATCCCAAGTAGCTGGGACTACAGGAGTACACCACCACACCCAGCTAATTTTTGTTTTGTTTTGTTTTTGTAGAGATGTGGTTTTGCCCAGGCTGGTCTTGAACTCCTGGGCTCAAGCAGTCCATCCACCTCAGCCTCCCAAAGTGCTGATATTACAGGCGTGAGCCACCATGCCTGACTATCTCTCTACCTTTACAATGCTGCTCATCCTTCAGTCCTTCTCCATCACAAAGCTTCAATGAGTCAAATTAGTCCTGCAGGCCCCTATTTCCCTTTCCTCAGAAGTTCTACTTCTCTTCTTGTCAATAATGACCGTGATTATTTGACTATCTCACATTCAACATCTTGGTCCTCCAACAAGACTCTAGGCCTCTAAGAAGTAGAGACTGTGTATTTTGGACTCTCAGTAACAATTCATAACAATAACGATAACAACAAATATTATTATTTAGCATCTATAAGCCAATGACTATACAACAGCATTTCTCAAACTTTAGCATGCCTCAGAGTCACTTGGAGGGTTTATTAAAACACAGATTGCTGGCCAGGTGCAGTGGCTCATGCCTGCAATCCTAGCACTCTGGGAGGCCAAGAAAGGTGGATTGCCTGAGGTTAGGAGTTTGAGACCAGCCTGGGCACCATGGCAAAACCCCGTGTACGCTAAAAATACAAAAAATTAGTCAGGCATGGTGGTGTGTGCCTATAATCCGAGCTACTCGGGAGGCTGAGGCACAAGAATCGCTTGAATCTGGGAGGTGGAGGTTGCAATGAGCTGAGATTGTGCCACTGCACTGCAATCTGGGCGACAGAGCGAGACTCCGTCACACACACATACACACACACACACACACACACACACACACACACACACACAGATTGCTAAGCCCAACCCCCCAGAGTTACTGATTTAGTAGATCTGGTGTAGGACCTGAGAATTTGCATTTTTTTCTCCCCCTCCTATTGTAAGAATTTGCATTTCTAAGGTGTTACCAGGTGATGCTGATGCTGATGCAGCTGGTCCAGTGACTACACTTTGAGAACCACTGTTCTGCAAGATGTTTTACATTTGACATTATATTTAATCCTCACAATCAGCCTTTAAGGCAGACAGTGGTTCCTCATACAGAGTTGAAGAAACAGCTCTCTGTGAAGTTAAAGAAGCTCAAATCGCACGGCCAGGTTCACCCTGCTGGGAAGCAGCATATGCCAGATTGTGACTCAACCCTGGCCAAACCTTTGCTCTAAACCATTACAATAATTGTTCATATTGATTATATTGTGACATAGAACAGTTTATTACTGATTTAAATAAAATGTCAACCTTCCCTTTTCATTAAAATTCTAATCAAATGCTAATGCCCAGGAACATTAGTGTATGCGGCACTCTTAAGGAAGTTTGCTCCAGCTTAGAATAAATATGAATATCTTTCCCAATGACCAAAGCCCTAAACCAGAAGCAGAATTGTAGTAGCAAGGAAGACACAATAGCCACAAGCACTGCCCCAGGCGAGTGACTGACTTCAGGGCCTTTCCTCTTTGAGACGATGCCTGATTCCTTCCTCCGGGACTCCCACCTTTCCTCGGTGTTTGCCTTTTATGCTCCAGTTGACATTTTGACTATTTCCTAAGACATTTGGTAAATACAAAAATACACTGAAAGAGTACAGCACTTCCTCAGAGTAGCATCTGTATAGGTTTAGCACCCAGAAAAATCCTGGGAGACCAAGCGTCTTTTCTTGTGACCATATTGCCCTCTAGGGGCCGTTCTTTTCCAGACACTGTTGCTTCTGTGCCCAGTAAATTCTCCTGAAGTTTGAAGATGGGCAATCTCACACTCACGGGGCCGTGAGATTTGGGGGAGTTCTGTCTGTTGAGAACAGGGAAAGAGAGACCAAAAGTGACATGTATGACCCTCTCCCACTTCTAAACCCCTTTTCCTACAGAAAACCAAGAGTCCTAAAGAGTCTATCCTTGTCTAGTCTAATCATTGGGCCACACCTAGAAATCATGCTCGAGGACAGGGCAGACAAAGGCAAATAGAGATGCATGGGACATGTGAAAAAGAATGATCAAGATGGTAAAAAGGACTCAAGACCAGGGAGCACATAGTTATAGGAATGGATAATATCTAGCCAGGAGAAGAGAATACTTGGGACACTGCAAAGCCTCGTCAGATATCTCAGAAGTTGGCAGCATTTCCACAATCCTGTTCTGCAAGAAGCGAACCAGTATTTTATGAAGAAGGTTCTGAGGACAAATACATTTAAGGAACATGGATTTCATCAATACACAATCTTTTAATACACTCTAAGCCTTGTCAGTCTCTAAGGGGGCAAAGAGTACAGTGTGTTTGCCAAAGTTATTTGGCCAGAAAGTCTTTTCCCCCAGGAATGTCTTCCAACCTGTCATGGGACACTGGTTTTCATAGAAAACACGTGGGGATCATTAACATTCACATTTGTCCAGGACAAAAGGGGGACACTCGTCTTCCTAGATCCAAATTCAGACAGACTTGAAAATAACTGTGCTTAGGCTTGTTCTGCACAGCCCCAAGGGCAATAATATTACCGTAAATTGGCATAACACTTTACAGGTTACAATGCACCCCTTTTACATTCTCTCATTTCATCCTCGCAGCAATTATGAGAGCATGCCACCCTGCAACCCTGGGTTTGTTTAACTGAACCAACTGAGGCTCAGATAAATTAAGTGACTTGTCAAAGGACATGTGACTAGTAAATAACAGACCTGAACCTAGAATTAAAGTCATCTCACTCCCACTTTACTGTTTTTTTTTTTTTCTCCTGAGCCAAAGGAAAGGTGAATCTAGCAAATTCCACACCCCTGGAAATATTTAAGAACTGACCGAAGTCTACTTCACAGCCATAAAACCACTCGCTTTTATAAGTTCGTAACTTCCTGTACCAAACTCATCTATTTCTCCCAAAAAAATTCTCTGAGGTATAAATTACATTACATGTGTTTTGGGATGGGGAAATTGAGGCTCAGGAAGGTCAAGTGACCTGTTCTAGGTCATATAGTCAGATCTTCTTGACTCCACAGCCACATGGCGGCTTTGGGGAAGCTTTAAGTATCCCAAGGAGATTCATGATGTCTGAAGTTTAAATGCTCTTGGAGAGTCTATATCTTATGATAGATTTTTCACTGCCAGTGCCCCTGCCCCCATCCCCTCCTTCAGCCTTAACAGAAGGCTCATTTGTTCAAGCAAAATGCCAGCCAGAAACAAATAGTAACAATATCCCTAATTATCTCCCCAAGGTGGTTTGCCAAGAGTGTGGTTTCCGATATAACTCTCTTTTTGTAATTTATGAACACATTAAGGCTACTTTTTATTTTGGGGGTTGGATACAGAAGGAAGGACCCGCTTCTTCTAGGAAAATACTGACAGCAGCGAAACCCTTAATATTCACAGGTTTTCTTGAAAGAGACATTCTGTCAACCCCTTCTCCTTATAATCCGAGGTGTTAATTAGTTTTATAGTTTTGTTATTACCTACACTTCTCACTTCTTCATCTGCTTTGTAAAAATTAAAATAAGGAGACCAAAAACCTTCCAAACATTTTAACAACAAAAGCTTGGGGACTAGGCAGAAAGATGTGATTACAGATCACAGCCCGTTCGAATTTTGTCCTACAAAACAGAATAAGTTCTCATGACTTAAAGGTAACCTTGAATCAGTAACCACTGAAAATCATTTGAATGAGTATGTCTTTATCCCTATCCGTCATCAATCCTTGTACAGGAATATCACATGTGTCATTTCAAATAGTGGGTAGAGCTCCAAACTCAGAAATAGCACATCTAGCTAGGGATGCTTTGTTTAATCCCTGTGTTAGTTTTCCTACGGCTACGATAACAAAATACCACAGACTCTGTGGCTTAAACAACAGAAATGTATTTATTTCCTCACAATTCTGGAGGATAGATTGTCCAAGATCAAGGCGTCAGCAGGGTTAGTTTCTCCTGGGGTCTCTCTCCTTGGCTTGCAGATGGCCCTCTTCTCTTTGTCTTTCCAAGGTCTTACCTCTGTGGCTGTGTGCTAATCTTTTCTTATAAGGATACGAGTCACACTGCATTAGGGACCACTCATATTACTTCATTTCACTTTAATTATCCCTTCAAAGGCCTTAACTCCAAATACAGCCATATTCTGAGGCACTGGGGGTTAAGACTTCAACATACGAATTTAGGGGAATATAATATAGCCTAAAACAATCCCCAATATTTATTCAGCACCAACTATGTATGAAGAGCAAAACTGGCAAAGGCCTTGCTCTCTTGGATCCTACATTTTGGTGGGTAATGCAACAAGAATCTCTAATAGGTACTTGGCAGTTGCTGGGGGTGATAGTCCTAATCATAGTCACGGACAAAGTTGTAGTCACGGTCAAAGTTCACGTCAAAGCCATAGTTCACGTCATAGTTCACGTCACGCGGGTAGTCTTTTATCACTGTTAACCTTTATTGGAAAGCCAGAGCCCTGGGAGTGGGAGAGTTTCTCAGCTTTTTACTCACTACCAATGCGTAAAGGACAGGCTGGTGATTACCTGGTTGTGCACCCAAGCTGGTACCTCTGAAAGGACAGCTGGACCATGAAGATGTTTTCTCTTTTGTTTCTTCTCTGAAGCAAGGTGGACGTTCCACCCTGACCCATGATTCCTGCTCTAAGGCTGTTTTTGCATGGATGGGCTAGTGAGACCCTAGATATCAAGAAGCCTCTAAAATAGCAATGAATTGGGAGTCACTAGTCCTACGTCCAAATCCCACCTCTGATACTTACTGACATTGTGCAAGTCGCTTCACCTCAGGCCTGAATTTCCTTACTTATAAGTAAGAAGATTAAATTATATCAATTTTTTCAAGCTGTGCTCTGAGGCAAATGTACACACTGTCTGTGTGCAGAAACTGCACAATGCCACACAGCGGTCCTGCTCTTCAGGAACCCAGGGGTTCCACAGATATAAGGTAGGGAAGGTAGAGGGATGGGAAGCCAATCTGCTGCCTCCACTTCAATCACAGCAGTTCTACTTTTCATCCTTCTATCTTGCCCTTCTGCATAACATTTTGTGAAGTCTTTGCAGCTCAAAGATTCTGAAAACCATTAATGACTCAAAGGCTGATTCCATTGCTAATACCCTGTGATGATGACTCTATGCACCATAAAAAGAACTCCTGGGGATGGGGCATTCCCAGCAGCCACTCTGGGTTTAGGGTCAGAGACTGTGCTTCCTTCTCACTAGACTCCACTCTCTCCAGGATGGGTGACCTGATTGTATTCAGGAGGTTAGAAAATGTGTCACATTGCCCAGAGGTGTCAGGGGTGGAGGCAGGGAATATCGCACTCCTGTCTAGGAAAATTTCATTCCATTTGGTGGCTTAGGCTTTTCAAGCAGTTATAGAATCCCCCCTCATTAAGCCTTCTAAATTTATTCCTCTTCTTCACCACTCAGAGCTGCATGACACTTGGTGCTGTCACAGCCTGTCGGAATTGAGGAATCCCACGTTGCTGTTTATTTTTAGCTTCACTTGCTTACATTTTAATTTCAGACTCTGCTGGGAGTTTTCTCTCCTTCACAGTCTTAAATTGGTAAGAAGATCCGGGTCTTTAGGCACAAGGTTTTAAGTCTACCAGTGTCTCTGAGGGAGACCCTGTGGTTGATACATGACAATGCCTCTATGTGATTCAGTAAGTGTTTACTATTTGCAAGTCACGTTCTAGAACCCTTAGAGATTTTGAGAATGAATCTGACATGGATCCTGCCTTTAAGAACTCAAGAGCAAAGATGGTCAGGTGCAATGGCTCACGCCTGTAATCCCAACACTTTGGGAGGCTGAAGTGGGTGAATCACTTGAGCTCAGGAGTTCAAGACCAGCCTGGGCAGCATGGCAAAACCCATCTCTACAAAAAATACAAAAATTAGCCAGGTATGGTGGTGCACACCTGTAGTCCCAGCTACTTGGGAGGCTGAGGTGGGAGGATTGCTTGAGCCTGAGAGGCTGAGGCTGCAGTGAGCCAAGATCATACTACTGCACTCCAGCCTGGGTGACAGAGTCAGACCTTGTCTCAAAAGAAAAAAAAACAAAAGAGCGAAGATGGGAGTGTGTGGAGTGGGGAGTGATGGGGAAACTCAATGGTCCTCACCCCAATGAAGTTGGAAAACTCTCCTCTATAGCCTGTAAGAATGTGATCCGTAGTAGACAATCTTTCTGGAGGATAATCAGTGACATTGAACAGAATAGCATAGCCTAGTACTCCAGGAAGACATGTAATCTGGGGTCACCATACTCAGAATCCCTGGGGTTCTCATTTATCAGGGAGCCTGAGGCAGAAATTATCTCCATGCCTTTTTCGCAAACACCCAAAATAAGACTCCCCCACCTCTGCCAGACTCTCGCTATACACAAGAGGCAGCCATGCCAGGCTTTGACAGAATTATCACTTAGGCGACTGTGCAGAAGAGTTTAATATAGCAGCTCTGAGACTGCTCTCCTTAGGAAGACCCACTTACAAAGTTAGCCCTTACGTAGTGTCTGTCTAGGAACTTGGATTTCAGGAAGGTTCCCACCATCCCCTACCTGATCAGAGTGGCTCACTGTGCCTAAATATAAATAGTTTGTACAAACAATGTGGTATATGTTGAACACCTCCTTTCCTTCTGGGAGCCTGGAATTTTGGTATGTTCTCAGCTACCCATGACCAATCCCCTGTAAAAAGATCACTGAGTCTCTGGTGAGCTTCCCTGACAGACAATGCTTTACGTGCATTGTCACAATTCAGTGCTGGAGAAATTAAGTATGACCTATAAGACTGTACTGGAAGAGGACTCTCGGCCACTGATGCCTGGCCCCCTACAGCCCTCACTCCATGCATCTTTTCTTTGCACTGATGCTGCTTCTTATCCTTTCACCAAAATAAATCTTAGCTGTGAGTACAATTGTATGCTAAGCTCTATGAGTCTTCCCAGCAAATCAACAAACCTGAGAGTGGTCTTGGGGACCTCCTGACACAGTGACCTTACCCAAAAATCTCAAAATGCAATGATTGCTCTGAATCTGAAATGTTGCCTAGAAATAGTCTCATCCCCCACATTCTCTTTTGTGGCACAATCAGGATCTGCCTGGTTCCGGCTCTGACATCCCAAACCTTTCCATGAATGGGGTCACTTGTTCATCATTAGAAGCCTCAGTTTTCCTAGAGCTATGATAACAAAATACCACAAACTGGGTGGCTTAAACAACAGAAATGTATTTATTTACTCACTATTCTGGAGGATAGATTGTCCAAGATCAAGGCATCATTAGGGTTAGTTTCTCTTGGGGTCTCTCTCCTTGGTTTGCTTAGGCTTGGCTTAGGCTACTCCTAGGCTCTGAAGCCCATTCTTTCTGAGACAGCCAAGTCTAAAGCGGTCCCTAGAGAAATTCCGACCAGCCTGTACACCGGGAGAACAGGACGGAGCCACAGAAGTTCACACCCTTTGCCGGGGGGAGGAGCCTGGCCTCTCCTGTTGGGGATGGAAACTGGGATTCAATCTGTCAGGTGGAAACCAGCTAGCAGGACACCCGCTTTGCTGAGAGTCCCTGTTTCCCTTTTTTTTTTTCTTTTCACCCAATAAATTCCATTTTTCTCACCCTTCAAAGTGTCTGAGAACCAGTCTCTCATGGCCATGTGACAAGAACCCAGCTTTTAGCTGAACTAAGGAGAAAGTCCTACAACATTTCCTTGACCAGGGGAATTTTTTAATTCCTAGTTCAAGCCATCACAAGATTCAGCATGAATCTCTTCTTTCTGCTAATCCCCCTCAGACCTTATAGGCCAGCCTTATTCCAAAAACCAAGGTTCTACCCTGTTAGATTGATTTTATCACTGAACCTCTGCCGTGGTAATGTTCCCAATCCCTCTGTAGCGCTGCTTGCTTTGATCTTTCTGCTTATCAGCATCACCAGCTCACTCATCATGCCTTTGATGCCTCTATATTGCAAAAGCATTTCACTAGACTTGGAAACAAAAAAAACAAAACCAGTAGAAACAGAATAACAAAGTCATCAGGAACACATGCAACTTCACACATCCACACTGGTCTTAAATTACTGATTTGGTTAGGTTATTATTCACACATTTTAGCTTGAGTACTTACGCTGTTGTTGCTGGGTTTTATGGTGCAGGGAATGTATTTAGAATGAAAACATCCTGTCCCAGAACACTAAAACTTCTAAAACTAAAACTGTAGAAGTTAGCATGTGATAAGAATCGTTGGGAATTGAGATGCAGTGAAGACCATAGACTTTGGTCTTCAGCACTCCCTTTATTTTGTATTAAATCAGAATTGTCAATCATCCATGGGAGGAAAAAAGCCCAGCCGATTTATCTAAGACCTAACCAAACAGTTGTGAAAATTCTATTTTCTTTATGCTCTATGACAAATGTGATAGAGAACAAAGGGAGAATAGGAATCTCAAAAAAAGATAGAAAGGTAGGTACAGAGGTTGCAATGTTGGCAGAATCGTGGCCAGCCCTAAGCATATGATATGTGTGAACTGATGGAGCTTGAGAGCTGTTTGAATGACAACAGTGGCTTCTAAATAGCAAGAGAACAGAGATCAGTTCTTTTCACTTATGGATCATCACTACCTAGACTTCTACTTCTTCATTTTGAGTGTTCAGTTATAGCACTGGAGCTAGATTTTCTTTGTCTTTGCAAATAATCCTGTAACTTAAATAGTCTATTACCAGGCAGTGGTAATCTATCACAGACATGACAGCTCACCTCTTGTTTAGGACATAAGATTACAACGATAGCTCTTTGTTAAGTCCATCTGCTTTGACAATGCAATTAAATGGATATAGATATATGTATATATATTCAAATGCACATTCAAATATATATTTCATACATGCATCCAATTTTGATGAAGCATCTATTCAACCACTATTTATAAAGCAACTCTAAAGTTAATATACTCTAACATGTATGTTGGTAAGTTTTCTTTATGCTCTTGCTCTTTCACTAAAACATGCCTTTTAACTAACCCTGATCCACAGCCCAGAGTGGGAACCTCAGACCCCTACACATCACTGGAGGCTTGAAGATAACTTCAAGAACAGTAGAGCTCCTTCTCTTTGCTCCTGGCTCGCAATACCAAGTCTCATTTACAAGTGAACTCTTCACCTTTCTAACCAGTCTGAGTTCATCAAAGGAAAACCCTACTTTGTAGTTCCAGCACACATCTGAGCAGCAGCCAGAAGGTTCTTCCCACTCCCTCCGACTCTCTCCTGTAATACACACTAGGGTTTTCTCTCTGGAGCTGAAATAAAACAGCTCTCTTTACTCCAGCTCTTCTTTATCCAAATCAGGAAGTAGTGTTGCTACATCTTATTATTTTCATTGGCGCTAGCCCTTATACCAATCCCAGTATCTTCTCCATTTCCCTTTCCTCAAAAGGTGGTTAAATTGGATCACAATACTGAAGTGAGGTATCAGCTCAGGGCCTTTGGTTTAATTTAAACCCTCTTTTAAATACAAAATACTTCAATTAATGGTAATGAATCCCTTTAAAGAGAATCAAGGCTGGGCAGTGTGGTGGTTGACACCTGTAATCCCAGCACTTCGGGAAGCCGAGGTGGGCACACATGTAATTCCAGCTACCCGGGAGGCTGAGACATGAGAATCACTTGAACCTGGGAGGTGGAGGTTGCAGTGAGCCAAGTTTACACCACTGCATTCCAGCCTGGGTGACAGACTGAGACTATCTCAAAAAACAAAAATAGTTTTAACATAAATATTTCTAATGAATAAACTTGTGGTTGAACTTGAACTTTGGATTACACAGAGCTGGGCTTGAATATAAGATTCTTTCTGAGCTCTGTGGCTTTGACAAGTCACTTCACATCTCTCAGCCTTGGTTTCAATGTCTATAAAATAGGGAGAGAATATTGACCTTGAAGTGTGAGACTGAAATTATAATAGCATGAAAAAAAATGAGTTGCACATGACTGTGCCCACGATGAGCACATAAAACTGGTAGCTGCCAGTATTATAATTATTCCACACTGTGTCTAATGCATCAGAATTTTGGATAAAAGGAAATGGTTTTCAATAGGAACATCTGGGTTCCAGTTCTGCCTGATCCAAGCATCAATCACAGGGCCTCAAATAAATCTAGGATGATCCAACATCCCCATTTGCCACGGATAGTCCCATTGGATACTTGTTGTCTGGGAGTAATTATTTATAGCATCTTCTTTCACTCTCAGAAGGTCCTATTTTGGCCATTACACTAGTAAAACATAGTTAATTTTTTAATTAGGTAATTAGTTATGACTTTGTGATCCAGTATCCTATAAAACTAGGAAAATATCCATCCAATCTACCTCATTGATTTATGAGGAAGAGCCTAAAAGTGTTATTTTTACCATAAGGTCTATCAAGGAAAGTTAAGATTTTATGATAATGAATGAGAATTTGCACTGTCACACAAAAGGATATAAGCTCCTTTTATCCGATTCATTTCTTACATTTTTTTCTTCTAGCTGCAAAGTCTTCCCACATTTTGTGACAAACACAACTGTAAGTCAAAATCACAAAACTCTGTAGTCTTTCTCTTAAAAAACAACTATAAAGGACAGAGGGCCTCTTAGCTCATAGCACACTCCCCACCACTTCCTGGTCTGTTCTCAGGGTAGACATTGCTAATCAATCACAAAGATTTTACTGCAGACTCCCTCTTTGGGTACTTTGAGCATCCATTAAGAGTGAACTAGAGTTGATACATAAAACAAATGTTTGCCTTTCTGATTTGCCTACCATGTTCGTTTTACAGTCAGGGTCACTGGGGGCACTGAAAGAGAAATGAGCCATGACCCAGATAGGAGTGAATCTGAGAGTAGTACCCAGGCTGGCTTTTTCCATTTTATCATTTTGTCATACTGACAAGTGACTGGCCTTAGAGGTCCTTGCAGATCAAATCAAAGCAGACAAATTTACATTTTGAGGCCAATAGCTAGTCTTCTAAGAGACTGCTAAATACCATCTCCTAAAAAATATGATAGTAAAATAATGAGTCCCCTTTACCTCTTTATTGACTCACAGTCAAAATTTAGGTATTTACCATGGCCTTCAAGGAGCTACATAATGTGACCTGCATTCCTTCTCCAATATCATCTCCTCCTACTCTTTACTCTGGCCACACTGGGTTCCTTGGGAGCTTCTTCATACAAGCTTGGCATGCTTCTGTCTTAGGGCCTTTGCACTGGCTGTTCCCTCTGCCTGGAATGCTCCTCCCCAATTATCTGCATGATTCTCTCCCTTTCCTCCTTCAATAATAATTTCAAGGTTACTCAAATTTTTTTCAAGGTAAAAAAAAAAAACCTTGTCAGTGGGGTCCATCCTGACCACCTTGTATAAAATGGCAACCCACACCCACCCCCCTGGCACATCCAATCACCTTGGTCTGCCCTATGCTTCCCCATATCCCTTATCACCTTCTAACCTTCCATATCATTTACATACCATGTTTATATTATCAACTGCCTGTTTCCTGCAAATAGAATGTTAACTCTAGGAAAATATATGCATGCATATGTACATGCACACCCACGTGTGTGTGTTTTCACTGCTGTATTCTCAGCATCTAGACGAGTAGTTGACATATTCTACCATTCAATACATGTTGAATGTCATAGTTACACAGATGCAAGATGCACCCATAGAGATATGGAAGATACATCTGTTTGTGATGGTTTAGTCATGCAAACCATCAAGCAATTTTCTCATATATTTGCCTGGTGAGTTTCAGGAATTCCACAATACTGACTGTCAGTCAAGAACCCATCAGCAGAAAAGAAATCTCAGTGCATTTACCTTAAAAACAAAGCCTCAGGTAATCAGAAATAAATTGAAAGAAATGTATGCATCTTTGTGGTCACATAAAGTCAAGGGTAAGAGAACCCAACAGACAGAGGTCATAACCCACAATTTGTGAATTTAAGACAGGCAAGAAACTGACTGGCCAGCTGTTTTGTCTGAGAGTGTTTGTTTCCAGAATGTGATTGTGTCTATATTGGGTTTTTTAAGGTGCATTAGAGTCACTTTAGAAAATAAGATGTCATCCTCAACTGTCTTTGAGTCCTCTAAATGCCAAAAGAGCTAAACTGCTTGTATCCAGAAAGCCTAACACTTGATTTTAATCTGTTTTTGTTTAAATAGATCTAAACTTACAACTCTAGCAAAGTTGAAAGAAGCTTAAGGGTAGGTACTTAAAGGGTTCTTACCTTTCCACAAAGGGTAGAAGCTCAAGGGTAGTAAATCATCAAGCCCCACTCCTCTCTTACCTTGTCCCCTCCAATACAGCCCCTTAGTCCTAGCACGCATTATATCATACCAAACATCAACACTGCTTACTAAAGACTTGTTTCTTCCCTGTTCATGTATCAAAGAGTTACAAGGGTTTCTAAAGGACTTTCTTTCTTAGCAAACATAGATAAAAGAACTGTGCTAAGAGGGACACAAAATGAAAAGGCTAAGATCCCTTTTGGGGGAAGCTCGTGATGAAGCTGAGAATTTAGACATGGGAACAAGTAAGTATTCAACAATGCAATGCATGCCATGGCTACGAGATGCTCTAGCAACACCTGGAGTAGAGTAGCTGGAGTTCCTGGGAAGGCTTTGGAAGGGAAAGGACAGAAGAGGAGGTGAGTAACAGAAATAAGGCTAAATCGGGTAACATCCTTGCAATTCCTAGATTGTTGCTCACTTCTAACCCAGAAAGTCTGGTCATTTCTAACTGAATCATGGAGAGAAAATGTAGAGATCTAATAGCACTGCAAAGAGAACCTCCCTGCACTGGTTGACTCTCTCCCTCAGAAAAATGAGAATTTTCTGGGCTACCGAAGCATTCCCAGGATTTTTGTTTGTTTGTTTTTTCTCACTCAGTCACCCAGTGCAGTGGTGCCATTTGGCTCACTGCAACCTCTGCCTCCCAGGTTCAAGTGATCTCCTGCCTCAGACTCCCAAGTCACTGGCATTACAGGCACCTGCTACCATGTCCAGGTAATATTTGTATTTTTACTGGAGATGGTTTTCACCATGTTGGCCAGGCTGCTCTTGAAC
The DNA here is from genome assembly GCF_007565055.1 of Rhinopithecus roxellana. Taxonomy (NCBI): domain Eukaryota; kingdom Metazoa; phylum Chordata; class Mammalia; order Primates; family Cercopithecidae; genus Rhinopithecus; species Rhinopithecus roxellana. The sequence goes on along the minus strand of NC_044549.1, from coordinate 85,805,961 downwards.
TCCCGACCTCAGGTGGTCCACCCACCTTCACCTCCCAGAGTGCTGGATTACAGGCGTGAGCCACCCCGGCCGGTCAGTCCCGGGATTTCTTAACAGTCATGACAGAAAGAAATTGATGGACCAAACTGAAAAACAAAATAGGGAGACACCCAAGCCCTCCTTCTTCTTCCATAGTCTATTGTACAGAATCATTTAGTCATTTATTAAATTAGCAAGTAGCAATGAAGCACCAACCAAGTGCCAGGTAGAAGAAACAGTGATACACAAGACCCATGGGATCCTCAACCTCAGAGCGCTTTCATTCAATCCCCAAAATAATCAAGAATTTGATAATTTGCCTTCACAGCCTATAAAGAGGCTTGAGTTTTTACAAAGTGGTAATGTGTTACCTGGAAAATTCCATCCAGCTGAGTGAATCTATTTGAATCTTAGCTCATGACTCCCCAAGATCCCCAATTGCTACTATACATGCTACTGGAAAGCTCCATGCTCCCATGATCGAATGATATTCCAACTCATACCTATGCAAATCTAGCTTGGTAAAGCCAAACACCAGTCCCTGCCTTCACCTCCTCAATTTAAACACGATTCAAATAAAATGAGGACTGTCTTAGATGACTACTGAACAGAACACCTGACTATATATGGCCTTAGGAAGAAATAGCTACAAATAAATTTAGAAATCATCCAGCCCCACTCCTTCATTTTACGGATGAGAAAACAGAAAGCCAGAGTGGGAATGTAACTGACTCAAGCTAAGGAAGCTGTTAAGAAAGCTCAGATTTCTAAGGTAGGCTCCAATCCAACCTAACTATCTTTAAAAAGTTGTTTAACAGCTCAGAGCTACGTCTGATATTCCTATTAAAGCCTCAAATAGAATAATTATTTCTAGCTTTGGTTGGCGCTTTGCTGTTCTTTCTGCAGCAGAAATAATTGCATTTTGTCAAGCAAACCTCTATACCATCCAAAAAAGCAAAGACCAGCGACCTGCAGCCAGCCAGCACACTCACAGGTAGTCCCTCATCAAAGCCTAAGGCACACACAATGCATTTGAAGAACCCCACATTGCAAATTAAACTGGCAAACTGAGTCCAACTTCCAACATCAATGAAATGTCCACACATTTTATCACCATGTAATTGCTTTTCAGTTGACTTTTCTTTAGTACCTCTGGTTTCTGAGTAAAAATTTTAATTTCAAGGAAGTGCTATAATTTATTGTACCTGTTCCTTTGGTATTATAAAAGCCAGTGAAATCTCTCTCCAGGTAAACGAGCTCAGTGTTTCAGTGATCTATTGTGCCCTCTGTATTGTGTTTACACACTCTACCTTAATCAGTTCATAATTAGAAGGTGAAGAGAATGGTGGTATTTACAAATAGAATTTGAAGTGGAAGATGAAGTGGACACAAATAGATCTGTCTGAAACTTTCAGCCCTAGCCACTTTCATCTATCAGAAAAATAATAAAGGCACCAAAATAATCCATGCCTGTGGCAGAGAAGGAAAGCTTCTAGTTAGATCGTGACATGAAGAGGCATGTTGTTAGCTGCTGCTATGTAATGTGGAACACAAAGAGATAGTTAATCCTAGGCTTGAAGGCAGGGAGTGGTCTGCTAATAAAATCATCACATGCAGGGGAGAAAGATCACAGAAAGGTGATGACAGAGGTGAATGCCTAAATTTTTTTAAGAGACAGAGTCTTGCCTAGACTGGAGTGTATTAGTACAATCATAGCTCACTACAGTCTCAAACTCCTGGACTTAAACAATCCTCCCACCTTAGCCTCCCAAGTAGCTGGGACTGCAGGTGCATACCACCACGCCCAGCTAAGTTTGTTTATTTTTTGTAGAGATGGGGGTCTTACTATATTGTTCAGGCTTGTCTTGAACTCCTGGTCTCAAGTGATCTGCCCACCTTGGTCTCCCAAAGCATGAGGATTATAGGTGTGACCCACTGAGCCCAGCCTGAATGCCTAAATTCTGAAGTTCTGTTCTAGTCTGTGCTCCCTATCACATGAACTTCTAGATAAGCCAGAAGTTCACTGCCAAGCACAACACACACACAAAATTAGTCATAGGGTATCTTCTATGCATTTGGAAACACACTGGGCATTGTGATATTATAGGTGAAGAAAATAGACAAGGTCCCTGCCCTCATGAAGTTGACATTCTAGTGAGGGAGTCATCCAATGAATAAGGAGATAAGTAAGTAAAGGGAATTACAGATTGTGGTAAGTGTTACAAGAGGAAGAGTTAGAATAATGGGATATAGAATAAGTGGGCAGGGAGTGAAGGGAAACCACCAATAAACAGGTACAATCTCTTGGAGGAGGGGGTATTTGAGCTAAGACCTGAAGCATGAGAAAAGCATGTGAGATGGGCCATAAGCTCTATTCCTGTTAAATGTTAAAGGAGGCTACTGTGCCTATTAAGTTCCTAGGACTATACTCAGTCTCCATTTCTAAAACTTTCCACCAAAGATCCTCTACGTTCACAGTTTCTCACATTGAGATGCACTGGTACAGACATAGCTAAATGGCACTTATTGTAAGTCAGGCACAGTTTCCAAACACTTAAGGTATATTCATACTTTTAATCCTTACCATAACACTTAGAGGTGAGTATGTCAATATCCCCACTTTATAGAAGAAAAAACTGAGGCATGCAGATCTAGAGGACTTGCCCATGAACAGACATCTAATAAATGAGATCTGCTGCTGGAGTCTACACGTTTAACACTGTACCATGCCACCTCTCAAGGCTATGTGTCAGCACAATTTAAAAGGCACAAGAGTAGGAGATAGATACCACTTACAAGTTTGCAATGTGATCTTGAGCAGGTCAGCCCGTCTTGTGCTTAGATTTCTCATTCATGAAGTAACCGTAATAGAAACCAGCCTCAAATACCTCAAATGTGATCACCAGCTTGCAAGCTCCTTGACAAGCTGAAATCCCTTTTTAATTATAAGGTAGTACCAACACTGTTATTTTCAAGCTGGATACTAGCACAAGCCCTAAAGAGCCTCAAGGGGGCTTAATGGAGGATCACTGCAATGCCTGGTAAGAATAGCTGTTTCTTTTGACATCTGTATTCTCTGACCCTTAGAAAGCACAGAGAAACAGATGAAATACCTACTGACTCAATCGATCTTTCAAAATTTTGGACACAGGGAGACATCAAGGCCTAAAGACTTTTCCACCCCCATGTAACCAGAAGTCCCAAATCTGTTCATTTTAATCTCACCCAGGCCTCTATATCCATTTGGCCTCTTGCAAATAGCTGAGTTGTGGCCAACTTTATGCAAAATAGTGACAAGAGATAAATGTTTAGCCTCGTTCCACCCACCTGTCAAGAACCCTGATGTTCTCTCTTTTGCCTATTATCTGCTTCTACTCCTGTAACTTTCTGTGCACTGCCTGCCACATTAGCAAAGACTTCAAGCATTTGCATTCTCCCTTATGAAAACTCATCTTCCTGTGTCCCATGCCTTCAAGCAAGGTCCACTGAGGTGATTAATAACTTTGTCTAATGAGAAGATACCATCATCTTACATCCATATAGACCTCTATAGTGTGCAAAGTCTATACAGGCATGATCTAATTTAACCATCACAATGGTCATCTGCACTAAATATTGCCATCCCCATTTCACAACTGCGGAAATTGAAACTCATTGAGATGAAGCCATTTGCTTAAAATCACTCAACTTGTTTGTAAAAAGCTAGAGGTTGAACCAGGTCTTCATATTCCATATACAGAGTGCCTTCCATTCTATTATGACAACCACCAGCCACATTTGGATTAATAAATGTTACTTCCCAAAGCAGGAGTTTCTAAGATGATATCTATGAACATCTGAAAGTAAAATAAAACATTAAATGTGTGCTTTTTAACCAGACGTTTTGGGAAGGAAAGGGCCAAGGCTTTAATAATCATCAGATTGTTAAAGCCGCTCATACCCAAATAGTTTAGAAGCACTGCTAATATAAGTGATGAGTTGTTCACTCCTATTTTTTCAGCCTAGGAAGGTAATTAGTCTTATTGACATTCCAAAGAGGTCAATTTCCTCTAGTCATCTTTACCTATGTTCTGTTGTACAATTCCATGCTTAAAATGGAAAAATAGGAGTACAATTACTTTTAATGCTATTTGAAAAAACACTTTCCATTTATTAATCATCATTTTTTTACTGTATTTCAAGGCAAGGAGAAGGCAGGAATCAAATAGAACAGATCTAAGAGGGGTACCAGAGTTTCACATATATTCCCAGTGGATGTTTCTTCCCTCTTATCACCAACCTCCTCTTGAGGCCTTAACCTAGTAGTTTGTAATCTTGGCTATAAGGAACGTAGGGATGGTGCTCCCCATTGGGGTTAAATGGGGTAAAGGAGGGATAGAAAGTTTGTTAGAGCTCTCTAGACACAGAACCAATAAAATGTATATACAGATAGAGGGAGAGAGAGAGAAAGAGAGAGAGAGAGATTTAAGGGATTGGCTCACATGAATATAGAGGCTGGCAAGTCCAAAAACTGCAGGAAGGGCCAGCAAGTTGGAAACCCAGAGAAGAGCCAGATTTGCAGTTCAAGTCAGAAGGCCATCTACTGCAAAATTCCTTCTTGCTCAGGGAATGTCAGTCAGTCTCTGTTCTGTTCAGGCCCCCAGCTAACTGGATGAAGCCTACCCACATTAAGGAGGTCAATCTGCTTTACTTAGTCCACCTACTTGAATGTTAATCTTATTCAAAAACAGAATAATGTTTGACCAAATATCTGGACATTGTGGCCCAGCCAAGTTGACAAACAAAATTAATCATTACAGATGAATTCTGTCCACTACCTCCCATCCCCACCTAAGCCAGAGCAGTACAATATTTATCATTTTTTATGAAGCTGAAGATGTTGTTTGCAATAAAGGTCCTGCTACAAAATGGTAATAAAAGGTTTGATCTACTACCTCAATCCAAAGTAGCAATGAAAGTAGAAATTCTATCTCTGTACACATGGGTGATATTTGGTGTCCTGATGCTTTCAGGTGCAAAGTAGCCTTCTTAAATAGTTGACCCACATCCTCTCTTAACTCTCTCCCATTGGAGCTCTAGAGTTCAGATGGGGAAATCTTTTCTATGCTCAAATTTGATAATGTCTATCCCCTCTCTGCCCATGGCTTTTTCTTTGATCTAAAGGTAGCAATAGTGTTTAATATTCTTTCGTAAATAGATGAAAGGCATGGGTGACTTAACTTCTACCTCTTCCCAAAACCTCTCATGTACTAGCCAGAGCAATCAGATAAGAGAAAGAAATAAAGGGCATCCAAATCAGTGAAGAGTAAGTCAAACTGTAACTATTCACTGATGATATGATCATGTACCTAGAAAACCCTAAAGACTCATCCAAAAAGCTCCTAGATTTGATAAATGAATTCAGTAAAGTTTCAGGATACAAAATCAATGTACATAAATCAGCAGTGCTGCTATACACCAATAACAACCAAGCTGAAAAACAAATCAGAACTCAATCTCTTTTACAATAGCTGCAAAAAATACAATAAAATATACCTAACCAAGGAGGTGAGAGATCTCTACAAGGAAAACTACAAAACACTGCTGAAATAAATCATGGATGGCACAAACAAATGAAAACATATTCCACGCTCATGGATGAATAGAATCAACTTTGTGAAAATGACCATACTGCCAAAAGCAATCTATAGATTCAGTACAATTCCCATCAAAATACCATCATCATTCTTCACAGAACTAGAGAAAAAGGTCCTAAGATTTGTATGGCACCAAAAAAGAGCCTGCATAGCCAAAGCAAGACTAAGCAAAACAACAAATCTGGAGGCATCACATTACCCAACTTTAAACTATATTACAAGGCTATAGTTACCAAAACAGCATGGCACTGGTATAAAAATGGGCATGTAGAGCAATGGAACAGAATAGAAAACCTAGTACTAAAGCCAAATAATTATATAGCCAACTGATCTTCAACAAAGTAAATAATAACATAAAGTGAGGAAAGGACATCCTATTCATCAATTGATGGTGGGATAAATGGCAAGCCACATGTGGAAGAATGAAAACTGGATCCTCATCTCTCACCTTAAACAAAAATCAACTTAAGATGGATCAAAGACTTAAATCTAAGATCTGAAACCATAAAAATTCTAGAAGATAACATTGGAAAAAAAACTCTTGTAGACACTGGCTCAGGCAAAGAGTTCATGACTAGGTACCCAAAAGCAAATGCAACAAAAACAAAAATAAATAGATGGGACCTAATTAAACTAAAAAGCTTCTGCACAGCAAAAGAAATACCAGCAGAGTAAACAGACAGCCCACAGAGTGGGAGAAAATTTGTTCAAACTATGCATCTGACAAAGGACTCATATCCAGAATCTACAAGGAACTCAAACAAATCAGCAAGAAAATAAAAATCCCATCAAAAAGTGGGCAAACGACATGAATAGACAATTCTCAAAAGAAGATATACAAATGGCCAATAAACATATAAAAAATGCTCAACATCATTAATTATCAGGGAAATGAAAAAGTAAAGCCACAATGAGACACCACCTTACTCCTGCAAGAATGGCTATAATTTAAAAATCAACAAACAATAGATGTTGACATGGATTTGGTGAAAAGGGAACACTTTTACACTGCTGGTGGGAGTGTAAACTAGTGCAACCACTATGGAAAATAGTATGGAGATTCCTTAAAGAACTAAAAGCAGAACTACCATTCTAGCCAGCAATCCCATTACTTGGTATCTACCCAAAGGAAAAGAAGTCATTATATGAAAAAGACACTTGCACATGCATGTTTATAGCAGCACATATTGCAAAACATGTGAAACCAGCCTAAATGCCCATTAACCAACAAATGGATATCCCTCCCCAAGTTGATAATTTTAAATCCAAGTTGTCTATTAAAAAGACCTTTTTGAGAAACTCCTCTTATAAATTTAATCTCTGCTTCTCTGTTTAATCTACCACTTAAATATCTCAGTAAGCACTGCCCCATTTCAAATAATCTTCAAATGTCATGCCCCATTTTCCCAGAGTTACTTTGCTTTACTAATAATGGAGCAGATTCCACAATGACACAGAAGCAAAATAAATCTTTTGTCCTCACTTTGGAAAATAACCTCATTAATGAAATCTATAGTATTGAATTATGCACAAGAATATGATTTCAAGGCATCTACCATACTGGCTTTCAGATTTAAAACATCTCCTCTTGAACAATAATGTTTTTCTATTTCCAAAATAAGAAGATAGTGTCTGGTAATAGCAGCAGTGACATCAGCAAGATAGTAGAGTAGGAGATCCCAGCCTTCATTCCCCACCACACACACACACAAAAAAAAACAAAATTAGATAGCTATCAATGAACAAAGATAGTTGAGAGAGCTCAAGTCTAGGTAAGAAGCTTCAGCAACACAGTGAAGCAAAATTCAAAAATAACTGCACAGAAAGGATAGAAACGACAGTTTTATTTTGCCTGCATCATCTTATCCCCCAGGGTGGCACAGCTTAGTGCTGAGAGCGATATCCTCAGCCCCTGAATTCCCCTTGTGGAAGGAAAGAAGAAGAGAATGAGATTCCAGCTTCCAGCTGCATAAAGAACTGATTTCAGTTTCATCCACCCAGAACAGTAGGGAGACTGACATAGCTGAGACAGCTGGAAATGGCTAGGCACAGAAAAGAAGGGTGGGGACTATTAGTATTAGCCGCCCCCAGTGGCCTACTCTGCAGAGAACCCAGTAGCCTTCACCACTGAGGTTCTCAACATCCTCTGCAGTCACCAAGAAACCTCCACAGCTTTAATCATTAAGGACCCTGAAGTGATCACCATCATAGAATCCAGAGGCCCACTCCAAATTGGACCCCAGCAGCTTTGCTACTGAGGAAACCAACAACTAGTACAGCTGTTGCAGACACTGTTGCAACTTTTGCCACTGAGGGCCCCACAGTTTTTTGCCTTCATGGAACACACCTGCCTGACCCACCACTTCCCTCACCCGTTTCTTCTGCGAGACCTGTCCCAGCCAGTGCACCAAGGGCACTCTGACCCCAGAACCCAATGAAGTCACTAAACATCCATAAGCTGCCAGCCCTGACCCCTGGAGCCATGCACATGCACAGAGTCAACCCCAACCCCTATCATCAGCCCCAACTGCCATGTGGGCACAGACCACTGGCCCTTGCCCCCACCTACCCAAGCACACTTTCCACTGGACCTAGAGGTGCCTCTGAGGACCCCAACAGCCTTCACAACCACTGAAGACCACCCCTCATAGAAGTTTGCTGCCAAGAGCCATCCAGTTGCCAATATCACAGACTCCAGTGGTCTGCAAACACTATGCCTGCCTGAACTTGGAGCTGCCACACACCCCTGCACTTAGAGCCCCATACCACTAGATCTGATGCCACAGATTGGTGCTTCAAATTACAAGACCACAAGGTACTACATCCCCATTAGCACCATCTCACCTCTAAAACTAAAGGCCTTTCCTTACTGAAGCCAGTCCGTAAAGTCTGGAAGAGATGACTACTTCTTCAAATCTGCAGTAATCAATGTAAGGATGTAAAGAACACACCAAAAAAATCATGGAAACATGATACCACCAAAAGATTATAATAAACCTTCAGTAACCAACCCCAAATAAATGGAGATCCACAAATTGCCTGACAGAGAATTCAAAATGCTTGTTCTAAAGAAGCTCAGTGAGCTACAAGAGAATACTGGTAAGCAATTTAATGAAATCAAGAAAATAATACAAGAACAAAATAAGAAGTTGAACAAAGAGATTTAAAAACATAAAAAGAACGAAACAGAAATTTTGGAGTTGAAGAATACAATAAGTATACACACAAATAATAATAATAATATAATAAGTAAACTAATAAATGCAGTAGAGAGTTTCAACAGCAGACTTAATCAAGTGGATGAAAGAATCAGCAAAATTAAAAATAGGTCATTTCAGATTATCCATTCAGAGGAGAAAAAAATGAAAAAGAGTGAAGGAAGCCTACAGGATTTATGGAATACTATCAAGCAAACCAATATACACATTATGAAAATCTTAGTAGGAGAAGAGAAAGAGAAAGGGACAGAAAGTTTGTTTTTAAGAAATAACCAAAAATGTTCCAAATCTGGGGGTGAAAACAGACAGCCAGATTCAACAAGCCCATATGACCCCAAGTAGATTGAACATAAAGAGGTCTATATGAAGACACATTATGGTTAAACTGTCAAAAGTCAAAAACAGAATTTTGAAAGCAGCAAGATAGAAGTGAATTGTCACATTCTAGAGACCATTATAAGACTACAAGTAGATTTTTCAACAGAAAACTTCCAGGCCAGGAGAAAGTGGGATGATACATTCAAAGTACTGAAAGAAAAAAATGCTGACCAAGAATACTATAGCCTGCAAGACTATACTTTAAAGATGAAGGGGAGATAAAGTCTTACCCACAAAAACAAAAAATGAGGAATTTGTCAATACTAGATATGCCTTATAAGAAATGCTTAAGGGAACTCTTCAAAAGGAATTTAAAACACATTAAATATTAATTTTATATATGAAAAGCATTAAAAAACTCACAGATAAAAGTAAATAAATAGCCAGGTACAGAATACTATAACCTTGCAATGATGGTACACAAAATTACTTGTAACTCTAATATAAAAGTTAAAAGAAAAAAGCATTAAAAATAATGACATAGAATTTTTTTTTTCTGATTCTATTACTTTTATTAAATAGTGGGTTTCCACACATGGCTTTTTAAATAATCCAGGCAGGGGGAGAAGAGAGGAGGTCACACTTGGAACTCCCCTCCCCACAATACGTGATTATTTACATTTTAGCAACTGGACAATCCTGGCTCAGGAGGAGGTTGCAAGAATCTGCAAAAGTTGGAGGGGGGCGCCCCAGGAGAACAAACAGCAAGCCTTATTTCCCCTATGACATAGAAATTTTGTAATGGACCATAGAAATTTTGCAATGGATCCAAAAATACAAAAGCAAACCTTGACTTCAAGAACACAAAATAGGAGGGCAAAAATGTAGAATTTTTGTGTGCAATTGAACTAAATTGTTATCAAATTAAAATACACAGTTCTAACTACGAGAAGATTTATACACATCTCATGGGAACCATAAAAGAAAAACATAGTAGATACACAGAAGATAAAGAGAAAGGAATTGAACCAAACCACTACCAAAAAACTATCAAATAATCAAAGACAGCAAAGAGGAAGAGAAAAACAAAACTACTACACAGCAGACAGAAAAACAATTAACAAAATAGTAATGCAAATTCTTACCTATCAATAATCCCTTTATGTGTAAATTAGTTATACCGCATAACAAAAAGAATGAAATGGCTGAATGGATTAAAAAGCAAGATCTGGAGATACACTGTCTACAAGAGACTCACATTATATATAAAGATACATAGACTGAAAGTGAAGGGATGAACAAACATATTTTATGCAAATGGAAACAAAAGATTAGGGGTAGCTATACTTATATCAGACAAAACATACTCTAAATCAAAAACTATCATTGGAGACAAAGATTATTACATAAAAATGAAAGTGTCAATTCAACAGGAAAATATAATAATTGTAAATATATATGCACTAAACACCAGAGCACCTAAACATATAAAATAAATATTGACAGCTCTTAAGGGAAAAATTGATACCAATACAATAATAGCAAGGGACTTCAATACCCCACTTTCAGTAACGGACACAACATTCAGTCCAAAAATCAATAAGGAAACAGCTGACTTAAACAACACTATAGATCAAATGAATCGAACAGGTACATAAAGAACCTTCCACCCAACAGGAGCAGAATACACATTCCTCCCAAGAGCACATGGAATATTCCTCAGGATAGATCACATGCTAGGTACAAAACAAGTCTTAACAAATTTAAGAGATTAAAATCATTTCAAGAACCATATCAGACCACAATGAATGAAACTAGAAATAAATAATGGAAAGAAAACAGAAAAAGTCACAAATATATGGAATCTAAATAACACACATTTGAACAATAATTGGGTAAAAGAGGAAATCAAAAGGGAATTTTTTAAATATCTTGAGACAATCAAAAATAAAAGTACAACTTACCTTGGGCATGGTGGCTCATGCCTGTAATCCCAGCACTTTGAGAAGGCAAGGTGAGTGGATCGCTTGAGCCTAGGAGTTCAAGACCAGGCTGAGCAACAAAGTGAAACCCCGTCTCTACAAAAAATACAAAAATTAGCTGGGCATGGTGGCACACACCTGTAATCTCAGCTACTCCGGAGGCTGAAGTGGGAGGGTCACGTGAACCTAGGAGGTTGAGGTAGAAGTGAGTGGAGCCATAATCATGCACTGCACTCCAGCCTCATGGCAGAGTGAGATCCTATCTCAAAAAAAAAGTACAACTTACTAAAACTTATGGGATGGGATGCAGCAAAAGCAGTACTAACAAGGAAGTTTCTAATGTTAAATGCCTACATTTAAAAAGACAAAATATGTCAACTATGCAATCTAACTTTACACCTCAAGGAACTATAAAAAGAAAAAACTAAACCTAAAGTTAGGGCTGGACATGGTAGCTCATGTCTGTAATCCCAGCACTTTTAGAGGCCAAGACAGAAGGATCACTTGATGCCAAAAGTTTGACACCAGTGTGGGTGACATAGGAAGACCCTGGCTCTATACATACAAAAAAATTGTCTGGGTATGGTAGCTACTGAGGAGGCTGAGGTGGGAGGATCACTTTGGCCTGGGAGTTTGAGGTTAGAGTGAGCTATGATTATACCACAGCACTACAGAATGGGTACACAAATTACTTATAACTCTAATATATAGAGTAGATATAGTACCAATAGAGAGAGCAGGATATAGTATTCTTGGTCAGCATTTTTTTCTTTCAGTACTTTGAATATATCATCCCAATGTCTCCACTCAATTCTGCCTCAGCAAGACCCTGTCTCTAAAGAAAAATGATTGTAGGGCCAAAGTTAGCAGAAGAAAGGAAATAATAAAGATTAGACTGGAAATAAAATAGAAAAATGATTTTAAAAATCAATGAAACCAAGAGTTTATTTTTGGAAAAGGTAAACAAAATTGAAAAATCTTCAGCTAAACTAATCAAGACAAAAAGAAGATTCAAATAAAATTATAAATGAAAGAGGAGACATTACAACTGATACCACAGAAATATGAAGGACCATAATAGGACACCATGAATAATTATATGCAAACAAATTGGATAATCTAGAGGAAATTGGTAAAGTTTTAGCGACATACAACCTTCAAGACTCTATCACAAAGAAATAGAAAAACTAAACAGACCAATAATGAGGAAGGAGATTCAATCAGTAATCAAAAACCTCCCAACAAAGAAAAGCTTGGCAACAGATGGCTTCACAGGTAAATTCTACCAAGCATTTAAAGAAAAGTTTATGCCAGTTCTTCTCAGCCTATTCTAAAAAATGTGGAGAGGAGAGAACACTTTCAAACTCATTTTATGAGGCCAGCATCTTCCTGATTTCAAAGCCAGACAAATACAACACAAGAAAAGAAAACTACAGGCCAATATCCAAGATGAACATCATTGCAAAAATTCTCAGTAAAATACTAGCAAACCAAATTCAACAACACATTAACAGAATCATGCACCATGATCAAGTAGGATCTATTCCTGGGATGCAACGGTGATTCAACATATGTAAATCAATAAACATGATATACCATATTAACAGAATGAAAGGCCAAAAAACCTGCATGATCAACTCAATAGATGCAGAAAAAGCATTTGACAAAATATAACATCGTTTCGTGTTAAATGATAACTCTCAGCAAAATAAGATAGAATTTAACTCAATGCAGTAAAGACTATATAGAAAAAACCCACACCTAACATTTTATTGAATATGGAAAAACTGAAAGTGTTTTCTCTAAAATCCAGAACAAGGCATGGATGCCCTCTCTCACCACTACTATTCAACATAGTACTGAAAGTCTCCTAGCCAGAGCAATCAAACAAGAAAAATAAATTAAAGGCATACCAATCAAAATGAACAAAGTAAAATTATCTCTGCAGATGACATGATCAAATATGAAGAAAATCCTAATGACTCCACTAAAAATTTGCTAGAACTAATAAATTAACTCAACAAAGTAATAGGACACAAAGTCAACACACAAAAATATGTAGTGTTTCCATACTAATGCTATGCTATACTATACTATACTATACTATACTATACTATACTATACTATACTATACTATACTATACTATACTATACTGTACTATACTACATTTAAGGGTCTGGTACCTTGTCATAAGGCTGCTTTATGGTTCACAGCTGAGACCAAGATCTGCAGGTCTGATTCTGGGGGCACAGAAGGGTGTGCCTGCTGGGTTTGGGGATGGTCAAGACTGTTTCAGACGGCAGCTGAAAGGGGCTGGAGCCAAATTACAGGGCCACATAAGGGTCTACAGCTAAGACTGAGGTTGGTGAGTATGTCACCTGAGGCATAGGTAGGCTTGATTCCTCCTGTGTCCTTCGATGAATGAATCTAGCAGAGGACCGAGGCCAAAGGGGATTGTAACCCACTCCCCAAGGGGCTGAGGCCATCTCTGGGTCTGTAGCCAGAACCATGGTCAGCAAGCCTACACCTGGGCACAGGTCTGCCCTCTCCAAACAGTCCTCCTCAGTCTTGAATTCCACTGGGGTTTTGAAAACCTCCAACCTGGATTCCAAAGCTTCCATAAGGCACTCTCATTCATGGATGGCTGCCAAATTATTGTTGCTTTGAGAGGATGTGAGCAGGAACATCCTATTTCACCAATTTGCTGATATCACTTCTCTTTTTTCTTCTTCTAAGTAATTCTATAAATAAGTAACCATAATGGATATGCATAAAATTCATATTTATGCTTTTGTTGGGTCTTTCATCAGAGTTATTTTAACTTTCACAGTGAATACTGAATTCATTTTTTTCTTTCTTATTTTGTTACACAGATACTTAAGTTTATGAATTTTCCACTCAGTTCAACTGGGACCACATCCTAATTCCTCTTACATGTGACTTTTTCTATACCTATATTTTCTAAATATTCAGCAAATGTGGTTTTGATTTTTCTCTCTGACCCAGGAATTATCCAATAAAGATATTTATAACTTCCAATTAATAAAGCTTCTGCTTATCTATTTGTGTTTTCATTTATCAATTATTTCTAAGTTTGTTTATCAGAAATTGTGGCTCATTCTAGTTCTACTCTGGGGACTTTACTGAGAGTTTCTGTGTGGCTGGATGTTATGGATAATATTTATACATCTTTCTTAGCATACTTGATTATTTCAGAGAGAATCCCAGTTGCAACTTTATATTTCTGGAGAGCATTCGTGGTCACACAGAAGTCCATAAATGGCCTTGCTATTTAACCAGCATTTTTTAAATTTATTTATTAGAAAACCTATGTGGACCCTAAAGTAAATTGGTAAGTGAAATTCACTCTAAGTGCTAAGAGGCTACTTAGGCAATGGACCAAATGATACGAGATCTGGATCAAAACTCTCAACTCTACCACAAGCCAGCTTTGCGACCTTGGGCAAGCTCCTTACCCTTTCAGAACCCCAGCTTCCTTACCTCCCTGTAAAAAAGGCTGAAGCATTTGTCTTTGCAAGCTCAGAACTGTCTAACTAAGCCTAGAGTTTTCAAGGGACTGTGAGAAGCAATATCTCCAACTCCCATTGTGTAAATGAAGTAATACAATTCAATGACCCTTAAGGTCCTGACCATCTTTAAAATTCCACAGTTGTAGCAAATCAGTTACCCATGGTCCTTGCTCTCAACTGCCTGAACAACTGTGCCTGGATTTAAAGAACTCATATTGTATAAAAGAAAGGAGGAGCTATTAGATTCAAGTCCCCACTCTAGCATTAACTAGCTAGCTATGTCACCACAGATATTGTTATCTATTAACTATTTAAGTACTCTGACCCTACACTCTTCTCATTTTTAAAATGGATATAATACCACCCATCTCACAAAACTTAAATGGAACAATAAATAGAAAGTGCTTTGTACACTGTGTAGTTCCATAAAGCATTAGTTCTCATTATTAAACTCATGCAGCAACTTCCGTGTTTTATAGGGTGTGAAATTTAATGGAATTGTTAAACCAACTGCCTTTCATTAAACAGGTAATCACCAGCAGGTCTAAACAGTGCACACAAGAGAATAGGTCTTTCACCTGAATTGCCTGGATAATCAAAGTTAAATCATTTCAATGAGTTAAGAAGAGTAAGAGTTAAGCATACCACAAAGCTGGGGAAGGGATTAATAGCCTCGCTACATCTTTTTCTTCGCCATTATTTCATAAAATTGAGACTGAGAGAGAATTACATTACACTACACACTGAAAAGAAAATGAAACCATAGATTCACACCAGATTCACATTAGCATGGGACAAAGGCACGGCTGGTGACTAACGTGTCGAATGAGTTTTCACATGAGGTGCTAATTATTTCTTATTTCAGGAGGAAAGTATAAGCCAACTTTCTGGCACTTTCCTAACTCTAAAGCTATATGAGGAGCCATTTTGTAATTCCAAGCCCTCTGCCATTAACAGATTCGTGAAGTCTAAAATCTGAATTACCTACATGTAGGATAGAGAAAATGAATTTGAATTATTTCCTCCAGCAAAGAATGATCCAGTGTTTGTATGAGCAAGCCTGTATACTCATTGTCTTTTTTAGCTCCTGGGAAAAACATTCATGATTGGCAATGATGATAATTATAAACCATCAGCCAGGTGTGTAATCCCAGCTACTCTGGAGCCTGAGACAGGAGGATAGCTTGAACCCAGGAGGCAGAGATTGCAGTAAGCCAAGATTGTTGTGCCACTGCACTGTAACCTCGGCGACAGAGCAAGACCTGTCTAAAATACATATATATATATATACACACACACACACACATACACCAACCACCTGACCAATGATTGAGAAGTTCAAAGTCATGCTTTCAGGAGCTGGGTTCTTAAAGCAAAATCAAAACAACTTTCACAGAGAGACCAACAGGAACACAACTCAATCACTCACATGTTAAGCCCGGCTGAATTGCTGTCATGGTACATTCCAAGGAGAAACTTAACACCACACGTTCGTCTTTAACAAAAGTCTTCATTACGGTGTCCAACTTTCTCTCCTTTTTTTATGGTAAAAATGGCCTTTATTGGCTGCAGCAGGAAGTAGAAAAGGGGATATG
Source organism: Rhinopithecus roxellana (assembly GCF_007565055.1). NCBI lineage: Eukaryota > Metazoa > Chordata > Mammalia > Primates > Cercopithecidae > Rhinopithecus > Rhinopithecus roxellana. Next base: position 85,789,663 of record NC_044549.1, on the reverse strand, counting down.
GCACCTGCAGACTAGATCCCCACCCTCCAAAAGCCAGTTTTTCTCTTAAGAGCAAAGGACAATGCTGAAGAGCCCGACGTCACTGATTCAATCTGTGTCCAAGCTAGTTTAGCTTTTTTCTGGTCGTAAGGTCTTAATTAGCTGCACATATTCCCATATCCTTGGCTGCCAAGTGTGAATTTATGCAGTAGGAGCAATAATATGCTACCTACCTGGCGTAGGTTGAATGGTAGCCCCCAAAAAGATATGTCTATATCCTAACCCCTAGAATCTGTTACCTTATTTGGAAAAAAATATGTAATCTTTGTAGATGTAATTAAGGATCTCAAGATAAGATTATCCTGGATTAGCTGGGTGTGCCCTGAATCCAATGACAAATGTCCTTACAACAGTCCTGTTGAAAAGGAGCCCTGTAAATCTAGAGGCAAAGATTGGAGTTACGCAGCCACAAGCCATGGAATGCCTAGAGCAAACAGAAACTGGAAGAGTTGAGAAATAATTCTCCACTAGATACTTGGAGGGAGTCCAGTCCTGCCAACACCTTGATTTGGGACTTCTGGTCACCAGAAATATGTGAGAATAAATTTTTGTTGTTTTGAACCACCAAGTCTGAGGTAATCTGTGACAGCATCCACAGGAAACTAATACCTCGCCTCCAAAGGATTGTTACTAATTGAAAGAAAAGAGTTTATATCAGTCTGGGCTGACCCACGCCTGCCTGGAAAAAATGAAAGTCGGAGTCCTATTTCCTTGGAAACCATTATAGAGTTGAGATAAATGTGTAAGGTTATGTTGTCCTTCTTTGCCATGAAACCCTGATCTGTGGAGCTGTGATTGGCAATGCAGACTGGACTGTGGGCCTACATGGATAGAACTAATGGCAAACCAAGGCCTCAGCTGCTCTCTGTCAGAGTGACCCACATGTTTGAAGTTCTTGTTCTGCATAAGCCCACACAACCTTGTGGATGAGAGGGCAAGGGAAGTCTTGTCCTTGGGTAGCTGCTGGGACTCTGATGAGATAAAGGTGCTATACACAATGTATTTCCTATTCTGTATCTTTCTATAAAGCTGAGTAGAGATAGTGTTTGATTGACTAAAGCTTGTTGCATCTTATAAATCTGACAGCCAATTCTAAACTGTACCCACCACTGTACCAGTAAAATAAAAATAATAGCTAACACATACTGATATACAAGGTATTATGTGCATTTTCATAATTAATCCTCACATAGCTATGAAGTTGGAATGATTATTCCCATTGTAGAGATGATGTTTAAACACTTAAATAACCATTCAGTAGTGATTCAGAACTCACCTTGTGGTTTTTTAGTTATGAACTTCACATTACGCTTTCCTTATTAGCAGGGTCAAATAAGTTTAGGGTATCTTCTCAAAAAGCCACAAACTGAAATCCCTCAGGTTACATCTATTTCTCAACTATATTTTGTTTGTGTTTATAAATTGCATCAGTTATCAATTGTCTAAAATAATGTTTTAAATGCATTAAAACATTTGAATTAAGTGCATTAAAATTTAAATTTCTGGCTTATCTTGAAGAATCACATCTTGCAACACACAGCTTACCTTACTATAATATGCTGGATCTTAGTAGGGATGATTTTCCTTAGATAAACCATGCACCCTCCAGTTCTCCACAGCCCCCACCATTCCCTCTTGCCTCCCCAAAGACTGAGGCAAAGGATCAGCCACTGTTTATCATTTTACACCCAGCCCGAGCAATACACATGTATTCATTTATATTTCTTCTTGGCTAATGTAGGCTTATGAATATTTAACTGTGATGTATTAGTTTCTTATTGCTGCCATCTAACAAATTACCATAATTTTAATGGCTTAAAACAACACTCATTAATTATCTCACAGTCTGTAATTCAGAAGTCTAGATACTGCGTAGCTCAACTTGTTCTCTGCTCCAGGTTTCACAAGGTCAAAATCAACGTGTTGGCAGGGCTGTATTCCTTTCTAGAGGCCCTAGGGATGGATCCGCTTCCAAGCTCACTTAGGTTGTTGGCAGAATTCAGTTCCATGTGGTTGTAAGACTGAGATCTTTATTTCCTGGCTGGTTGTCAGCCAGGAGCTGTTCTCAGCATCTAGGGGTGCTTGCATTTCCTGGCTGGTGGCCCTTTTCCTCCATCTGTAAAATCAGCAATGGCAGGTCAAGTCCTTCTCATTCCTAGAATCTCTCTGACCTCCCCTTCGGCCTCATCTCTCTTCTCCCTTCCTCTTCTGCCACATCTTCTGCCTTCCTCTTCTATTTCTAAGAGCTTGTGGGATTGCACTTATATTAGTCAGGGTTCTCTAAAGGGGACTAATAGGATAGATGTATATATAAAGGGGAGTTTATTAAGGAGTATTAACTCACACCATCACAAAGTGAGGTCCCACAATAGGCCATTTGCAAGCTGAGGAGCAAAGAAGCCAGCTCGAGTCCCAAAGCTGAAGAACTTGGAGTCCAATGTTCAAGCGCAAGAAGCATCCAGTGTGGGAAAAAGATGTAGGCTTAGAGACTAAACCAGTCTAGTTCTTCCACATTCTTCCACCTGCTTTTATTCTGGCCATGCTGGCAGCTGATTAGACGGTGCCCACCCAGATTGAGGATGGGTCTGCCTTTCCCAATCCACTGACTCAAATGTTAATCTCCTTTGGCATCATCCTCACACACACCCAAGAACAATACTTTGCATCCTTCAATCCAGTCAAGTTGACACTCAATATTAACCATCACATTGTTACAAGGACAGGGATGAAAATCTCACACACATGCTGAATGAAGTAAGTCAGACAAAAAAGAACACATTCTGTACGGTTTCATGTATATGAAGTTCAAGAATAGGAAAACTAATTTCTGATGATAAAAATCAAAAAAATAGTTGTTTCTGGGCAGGGGGATTGTTTGGAAGGGGACATAAGCAATTATGCTGCACTGTTAGAAATATTACCTGTCTTGCCGGAGCGGTGGCTCAAGCCTGTAATCCCAGCACTTTGGGAGGCCGAGACGGGCGGATCACGAGGTCAGGAGATCGAGACCATCCTGGCTAACACGGTGAAACCCCGTCTCTACTAAAAAATACAAAAAACTAGCTGGGCGACGAGGCGGGCGCCTGTAGTCCTAGCTACTTGGGAGGCTGAGGCAGGAGAATGGCGTAAACCCGGGAGGCGGAGCTTGCAGTGAGCTGAGATCCAGCCACTGCACTCCAGCCTGGGTGGCAGAGGGAGACTCCGTCTCAAAAAAAAAAAAAGAAATATTACCTGTCTTGATTAGGGCCATCATTACCTGGGCATGTCATTTTTCAAAACTAATTAAACTGTGTACTTAAGATCTGTGAATTTACTATACGTAAATTAAACCCCAGTAAAGATAAACATTTATTTACCTATCTATTTACTTATTTATTTATTTTTTAAAGGATGGAGAGGGAAAAAATAGATGTCATTTAAACACTGTGATTTCTGACCATGCATGGTGGCTCACATCTGTAATCCCAGCACTTTAGGAGGCTGAGGCAGGAGGGTCGCTTGAACCCAGGAGTTTAAGACCAGCCTGGGCAAAGCAGGGAGACTCTGTCTCTACAAAAAAAAATAAGAAGAAGAAAGACTTAGCTGAGCACAGCAGCATGTCTGTAATCCTAACTGCTTGGGAGGTTAACACAGGAGTGTCCCTTGAGCCCAGGAGTTCAAGATTACAGTGAGCTATAATTATGCCATTGCACTCCAGGCTGGCTGACAGGAGCAAGACCCCATCTCTTTTAAAAAAGCAAAAACAAAAAAAAAACTCTGTAATTTCTATCTCTAAGCTACTTTATAGCAAACGTGTTAAACTTAAAGCTTTGTTGGCTCTTTTTGTAAAGATTATTTTTACCTGTACATTATTCCCATACTTTGTTAATGTCGATTCGATTGTTTTGTTTGTTTGTTTAGTGCTTAACAGTCTAGCCAGGCAACTTCTTCTGTGACATGCATTATCTGGGCACTGTACTGAATTAGAGTGAATATTCCTAACTCCCAGTACATGGTGTAAAAATAAAGGCCTAGTTATTGACTCTGAGAAACATGTGAACAAATTAAACATGGCCTTAATAGTGAAGGGGAAAGGTGGCAACAGTTAGAGCTTAACACAGTGATCCATGGGACTCATTAGCATGGAGTGGAGTTTATCAGAAGAGGTTTTCAGAACCTAATTAATTAAGCCCCCATCAAATAGATGCATTCGATTAATATGACTCCACTCTGAGTTTGAACATCAACATTAATTAACCCCCTAATTGATACATTTCCCATCCATGTGAGAAACATTCATCACATTAATCAAAAAAGATCACAATATTAATGAAAATAAATTGAGTAGCAAATGTAGATGAGATGGCATGACCCTTTGGCCTATCCCATTTAAAATTTATTTTTTTTAATGAACCTTAGAAAAAATGTTGGATGACAGTGTATTGCAGGGAAAAAAAATTTTAATTGGGAAATATTCAAGTTTTGCCACTCACATAATGTATTACTTAAGCCAGTTACTTTGGCTATCTTGGCCCCTGTTTCCACATCTCTAAAGAGTAATACTTAAAAAAGTATCTCCAATTTCTCTCATACCTCTGAAATTTTAATTAAGTGATATCCATTTCTCTTACACTGCTAAATTTTTATATAAGTGATATGTATACATATATGTGGCATTTTCTCTATTTGTGCAGGAGTTTGCATATTTTTCTGTAAAGAACTAGATAATAAATGTTTCAGGCTTTTCAAGGCATGCAATCTCCGTTGCAATTCCTCAACAGTCATTGCAGCCATTGTAGTGTGAAGAAAACAGCATAGAAAATATGTAAATGAATGAGCATGGCTATGTTCAAATAAAACTTTATGGATACAGAAATTTGAATTTTATCTAATTTTCATGTGTCATGACACAGTGCTGTTCTGATTGCTTTTCAACCATTTAAAAGTGTACAAACCACTCTTAACTTGAAAGCTCTACAAAAGCAAATAAGGGGTTTGGAGGTGGGACTAGATTTGATCTATCACTTGCCAATCCCTGTATTAGTATATGCTGGCATGGTGAGTGATACGCCAGTACCCACCCCCACTACCCAACCACAACATGGACATACATCTATTTATTCAAATAAGTAGCTCTGTTTCAAATAACTCATATAATCAAAACAAGAAGTTCACTTGCAATGTGTGGATTGAGTCACAAAGCCACTCTCACCAAAACAACACTGTCTCTTCACGTTTTTGCACTGTTGAAAATTGAGCTGTTGGAGCCAATTCTTCACCTTCCATGCATACACATGTTTTGCACACCTTCCACTAAAGAACAGCGTGCATTTCTCTACCCCTTAACTTTGGGCATAGCCATGTGACTTGTTTGGACAATGGGATATTAGCGAATGTGATGCAAGTAGAGATCAGAAACATATGCATATAGTTCAACTTGCTCTCTTGTGCCTCTGCCATTACCGTGAGAAGCACATTCCCCACTAACCTACATACTCTTAGTCGGATGACAAATACACAACACAGATCAAATCCTGCAGGCTTTAGGGTAAAGCACAGCCTCTCAACCCCATCCACCCACAGATATGTGAAACCAAATTATTTCTGGTGGAAAAACTCTAAAATGGCCCCCAATTACCTCCACCTTCTAGTGTTTACACCCCTGTTTTATCCCCAACCCTGAGCATGGGCAGGCCTGCGACTTACTTCTAACCAATGGAATGCAGCAAAGATTATGTGATGTCACTTCCATAGTTGTGTTGCATAAACTGGTAATATCCATCTTGCTAACAGACTCCCTATTGCCTTCTCAACTTGCATGTTTTGGTGAAGCAGGCTGCCATGTTGGGGCAGGAAATGAGGGCAGCCTCTGGCCAATACACAGGAAGTAAATCAGGTCTCTAGTCCAACAGGTCACAAAAAACTGAATCCTGCCAATAATCAAATGAGCCTGAGAGTGAGTCAATCATTCAAATGAGACTCCAGCCCCAGCCAACACCTTGATTCTGGCTTCATGAAAACCCTAAAGCAGAGGACCCATCCATGCAGTGCCCAAATTTCTGCCCTATAGAAGAGTATACAGTGAGCTGAAAGTAGGCTGCATTCCTAAGAACTTCATGGAGAAAAACCACTATGCTAGCTTGCACTGCCTAACTCTCGACTTTTGTGAGAGAGAAATAAACTTATATCTTACACGAGCCACTTTATTTTTGAATTTTGTTGTTTTGTTGTTGCTACTTACAACTAAATATAATCCTAATTCATACAGAGTATCTTATTTGTAGTTTTGTGTTTGTCCCTTTTCTGTTTCTTAAAATTGAAATAGCAATTAAAGCCTCAATCCTTGAGAAAGAATACCAGACATGTGTAATAAGGAACTCTTGTCTTCACCTGAGTTCCCTAGAAAACAAAGCTTGAGGCAAGGATTAGTGCTGATGATTATTTACAGGTCCAATAACAGGAAAGTGAGAGTGAGGCACATGGATGTGAGACAGAATGAGAATAATTCAAAATTATGATTACCACATTTCTGACTTTTTCACAATAAGCCATAAAGAGATACAGTAGATTACTTCAGCCACATGGGACATCTTCAGATAAGCCCTATGGGTTCAATGTGGTGGCTCTCACCTGTAATCCCAGCACTTTGGGAGGCCAAGGTGGGTAGATCCCTTGAGGCCAGGAGCTTGAGAGCAGCCTGTCCAACACGGTGAAACTCCTGTTTCTACAAAAATAATAATAATGATACAAAAATTAGCCAAGTGTGGTGGTGCACATGTGTAATCTCAGCTATTTGGGAAGCTGAGGCATGAGAACTGCTTGAACCTGAGAGGTGGAGGCTTCAGTGAGCCAGGATTCTGCCACTACACTCCAGCCTTGGCAGCAGAACAAGACTCTTGTCTTAAAAAAAAAAAAAAGAAAGAAAGAAAGAAAGAAAGATAAGCTCTATGGATAAACCATGCTTCAAGCAGTCCATGGGTGGAAGGAAAGAGAGGAAAATTATCTATGTTTCCCCCTCCTCAGAGTGCCAACATTCTCCCCTTATGCAATTAACTCCCCCACAGAACTCACACACTGTGGTGTCATGCTTCTTTCAATCTCAGAAGTGGAGAAAGGAGTTGGAAGGTCAAACGTAGGTGGCTACTAGGCCTGGCTTGTGGTAGCAGCCATAGAGGAGGACCCAGAAATTCCAAGCAAGTAATTATCTGACCCAAGCAAGAAGATGCCTCAAAATCAGACTTGGACCAGTAAAGCTACCATACTTGCCACTCTATCAGTGCCTGCCAACTCAGACCTCATACATGCTCAAACTCTTACTCTAACATCTCAAAGCTGACATTCGCAGTACCAACACGGTCAGGTCCCTACATATGCGTACAATCCTACCTATGAATTTGGGCCTATTGGCTTTGGTTTCTGGGTATCCACCCTATTGGTCCATATCCATTGCCCTTGCATGTCATAAATAGTACCCTCACTCTATATACAAGATGAGAACAGGAAAAAAAGATGGACAATCACTGATAACCTTAAACCAATCAACACCTCAACGTTCATGCAAAGAGGGCATATTGAGTCTTTTTTTTTTTTCTTTAACTTGTTGTGTGCAGAGACACTCATCTCTGATTCTCCTCTCTAAAGGGATATAAGTGAATTTTGCCAGTAGAGATGCAGTGTGCCTGCCTCATGGAGCACTGTAACTTTGCTATAAATTTAAATTCCGGGCTCGTTGGTGGCTAGAGTGGTACAATGAAGAGAAAACTAGACTAGTACTTTTTAAATGTATAAACACTTCTACAGGAAAAAAAAATTTTACTGCATATAATAAAGCTAGATATTTAAAAGAGAGGGACTCATAGAATACAGAAAACAAATGATACATACTGTTTAACTTTCTACATGACATTTACAATTTGGATTAGATAATATGTGGATCACTTTTGACAGATACCAGGAGATTCTACCTTGGATAACAAAATGCAAGACTCCCTGATGTTCACAGCTTATTTCTGGAAACTGTTTAGAAGCTGCTGCCATTCCATGAGTCCAGTTGTTTATGGATGCCTCCATCATTCATGGCTACTATTGGAAAGTTCCTGATTCATTGTCTATCTTGAGATGCAAGACGTTTTAAAAGTGCAAACCTTTCTTTACTAGAAATATAAAACTTTTCTTTTGGAAATGTTTCATTTTCCCAGGATAAGAAAAATTAATTGTTCCAGATAGTTTGCCCCTAGACTAAGGGGCAAAATGGCAGATTGCTTTTTCTTCTTCTTCATGAGGAATCTAAAAACATGTTCTAGTTCCAGTTCAGCCACGTACTTGTCTAACTTGGGAAAATCCTGTAACCACTTGTAAACTCAGTTTTCTAATCTCTTGAGAGGGGAAAATACTACTGCTGCAGTATAATTTTCAAACCATTATACTATGACACTGATAAATGTATGTTAAAAGTTTTATTCAACTCATTAATTAATGAGAGAGCTAGTAAGATGTTATCACTGGTTCAAAGAAGAATATGAAGAACAGAAATATAGACAGTTAAAAAAAATGTCAAAGTAAATTTTGTTGACAGATGCAAAGCTAGTTAATATCATACAGGTCAACAAACTGTAATATTTGGCATTATCCATTTTTAACACATAGAAATCAATTGCATCTTGACTGGACAAAATTTACTTACATTCCTTTAGAGAGGAGTTATTTACATTCCTCTCAGATAAGAATCATGTGCAATCTATTAGTTTTTACAAGTTAATGTCTAGCCCTACAGAGTTATCAAATAGTCTAGTCTAAGAAATGGCAAGACAAACTACTGCCCATGGGTCAAATCTAACCCACAGCCTGTTTTTGTACAGGCTGCAAAGTAAAAATGAGTTTTACATTTTTAAAGGAATGTTAAAAAGAAAAAAAAGTAGAGGAATGTTCAACAGACATTGTATATGTCCTGCAAAGCCTAAAATATTTACTATCTAGTAAAATATTGACTATCTAGTGTTTTACTGGAGATGTTTTTGACCCCTGACTTAGTCAATAGACAGTCTACCCCCCTGTAGACTTAGTGAATCCCTGGGGGATCGGCTGCACAACATTTGTGCTGTAGTGAGGGGATAAACCATCATCTTGTTTGCCACTTCAAATCTGGGATATTTTTTCCTGACATCTTCCACACTGCCCTAGAGGAACTGTTATAAGAATCAATTTTGCTGACAAAGCAGGTATAAACTCTAGTGTGCCACACACGAATAAAGGGGCACATTGCCATAAGCAAGGAGTTGATAGTTTTCAGAAGTAAATCCTGGCAAGGTCTGGCAAGGTCATAATGTCATCTGCCCAAGGCTGATACTCCAAAGATATTTGGAATCCTGGAGTAAGAAGCATTCACCTCCATAAATTCTGCTATATTGTGTCATCTTCAATTCCACTAGGATTTATGAAAAAATTTACACTTTGTCCTTCAAAACTGGCTTCCGAATCATTGAGAATTTTACTGAGTTTTGACTTTCTGTTATTGTTGTTTTTTAACTACTGAACTTCTTTCATAATGTCTTTCCTCACCCACAGCTCAGTGGCAATGCCATCATAACCACCTTGGAATATTAAACTTTTTTCCATGCAGATGAAGATTTCCCGGAGCTATTAATAAGTTTTCTAAAAAATGAGGGTGATTAATAAAATTAAGCAACTTTTTCTGCTTTCCGGCTCTAAAATAAAACTCCTACTGATAATATATGAAAATCCATTCCAGCTTTATGAAATGTACCATTCATCTCCATTAGTTTACTAGTATCTATTGACCTCCCACTGGGTATGAAACATTCTGCCACATATTCTAGCAGATAGAAAAATAAGATCCCACCCATGTCCCTAAGAAGCTTAAAATCTATTTAGAGAAATGCAAAACATATCACATCAAGAGCAAACCCATGAAATATGAGGTCCAAAGTATGACGAAATCAGCAGGGGTGATATCCTAGCATTTGGAATCAAAATAGTTCGTGTTTATAATTCTATGAAGTAGGGAGGTTTCCCATTTTATAAGTATTTCTGCAAACATTAGTTACTACCATTAAAAATCAAGGTACTTTATGTAAAACTGAGACTTACAAGTTTTCTTTAAAAGTATGGTGAGCTGGTAAAACTGAATCCACATTTCTGCATGGCAACATCAACTAGATTCTTACCTCAAAGCGTGGATCACAGAATTGTCATTGCAGCATCACCTAAGAGTTCATTAAAAATGCAGAGTCAGCTGAGCTCAGTGGCTCATGTCTGTAATCCCAGCACTTTGAGAGGCCAAGGTGGGTAGCTCACTTCAGGTCAGGAGTTCGAGGCAAACCTGGCCAATATGGCGGAAACCCTGTCTCTACTAAATAAATACAAAAATTAGCTGGGTGTGGTGGTTCATGCCTGTAATCCCAGCTACTCAGGAGCCTGGGACAGGAGAATCACTTGAACCCAGGAGGCAGAGGTTGCAGTGAGCCAAGATCATGCCACTGCACTCCAGTCTGGGTGACAAAGCAAGACTCTGTCTCAAAAAAAAAAAAAAAAAAAAAAAAGACAGAATCTCAGGCCCTGCCAGAGACTAAAATCCCAGAGCCAAGATGCCCAAGTCACTCACTTGCACACCCTGAAGTCTAAGGAGCACTGAGCTAAACCTGGACAAGCCCCTTAGATGGGCATGTGCTGTCTAGACAGGTACAGTCCCTACAAATCCATCTTTCTTCACGCCTGGTCCATGTACTTACTCCAGTTTTCAATCGTAATCCAAAGCCCTTAGCCTATCAGCCAAAGCTACACAGAACTATATTTCAAAACTTTCTCCCACTGCACCTCAATGCAATCCTTCCATTCAACTCAAAGCACAAGCACCTCTAATATACTTTTCCTGCCATTACTTCCCCCATCATTCCTCTCACCTCAAGTGCCCTTTCTTTAGGGCACCAGGCCTGACACACAGCAAGGATTTAATACGTGATTATTTCATTCATGCATTCCTTCATTCACATGTGAAAGCATGTGTGTGGACACAATTTGCATTCCTTACGGGAATTATGGGATTCTTCAATGTCAGTCTTGCTCACATTTGTACTCCTAGCACTCAGCACAGTGAACGGTGCATAGTAGGCATTCTAGAAGGAAAATATGAATGTAAGAAAAAAAAATCAACAAGTGAATAGAGGAATGTCCTATTAAATTAATGCCAGAACTTCAGGTGGCAAATATTTATTACCTACCTAGTACTATGCTGGACCCTGAGGTATAAAGTAAATAAGATACCATCTCTACTCTCAAGAATTTCCCAGTATATGTAGAGAATCTGATAAATAAGCCACCATAATTGTAACACAAGAGAGTTAGAGCTGTAATAGAAGTTTAACCATTATTGATTGTTTTAATAAGCCTGCATAACAAACAACCACAAAACCTCAGTGGCATGCAACATTTATTCTTTATTGTTCATGCGTCTGGGGTGGTCAGCCAAGTGGCTTTGCTGTTCTTGGTTGGACTTACATATCTGGAAGTCAACTGGAGGTCAGATATCCTAAAATGCTTGTGGCTGGAAATACCAGCTCCCCTCCATGTGTCTCTCATCCTCCAGCTGACTATCCTGGGCATTTTCATGGTGATGGCAGGTATGTAATATTTTTCTCTTGGTAACATGAAATCGGCCAGGTGCAGTGGCTCACGCCTGTAATCCCAACACTTTGGGAGGCCGAGGCAGGCAGATCTCTTGGGGTCAGGAGCTCGAGACCAGCCTGGCCAACATGGTGAAACCCCATCTCTACCAAAAAATACAAAAATTAGCTGGGCGTGGTGATGAGCACCTATAATACCAGCTACTTGGGAGGCTGAGACATGAGAATCACCTGAACCCAGAAGATGGAGGTTGCAGTAAGATCATGCCACTACACTCCAGCTTAGGCGACAGAGTGAGACTCCATCTCAAAAAAAGAAAACAAAAAAAAAAAGGTGAAATCACACCATTTGTACATTATTTTAAGGTCAGCAAAACTACATCTGTCTTGTGCTTTGGGTTTGTTTTACAATACGTGGACTACTATCCCCACATCTTTACCTAGCAATACTTCTGGTTGAGGCCTTTGGTTTTGAATCCCAGAGCAGGCTTCAGATATGGCATAAGACTATTTCAAATAAGTGACTTACTGCTGTGCTGGCTTCCATGAGACTCACACCAACTGGAACTGTGCTTCAAAGAAATCCTACCAGGAGTCTGGAGAATGCTTGGGATGTTATTGTGCATGACTCAGAACAAGTGAAAACTCTAATTTTTCAAGCCTTCCTTTACATCATGTTTGCTAACATCCATCAACCAAAGAAAGTCACATGATCAATTCAGAAAAAAGAAGCAAGTAAATAGAGTTCCTTCCTAATGGGAGGACCTTCAGAGTCACATGGGCTAAGGGTGTGGATAGGGGAAATGAGGAAGAAGTGGGCCATTTTTACAACCTATCATAAGAGGTGTGAAAAAGCTGCTGTAGGCAGAAGCTTAGAATCAACAATCTAAACACAGGAAAGCTTTTGGGGAAGCTTTCCCATTCCACAATTCCAAGATTATGTTTTCTCAATACTATCTAAACTAGAAAGACCACTGCCATTCAAAGCCATGATATAACATACAAAATAACAAAACTTACTGAGCCCTTTCAATGCAGCAGGCCCTGTGCTAGGCACTTCATATGCACTAACTGATCTCCCCTTCTCCTAACAAACCTAAGACATGCATAGTATTATACCAGTTACAGGTGAAAAAACTAAGGATCAAAGAAGTTTGGCAACTTGCTCAGGTCTGCAAAGCCAGGACCAGGTACTCCTTTGCTCTCTTCAGCCACACCACAGTAATTAAACTTATGCCCATTACCTTGTCTTCCTTTTCCTTACTGAGAGAGGGTATGTAATGGTTTTCACATACAGGTCATTTTTGGCCAAAAGTAGAGTCCAAAGAATTAAAAATTTCAGTAAGTGAACCACCAGGAGTCAATTAGAGCACAGGTCCGTCATGAAATTGCAGTTGTGTATTTTTAGGGCCACTGTATACTAATAGACAAGGCCTATTTGTTTTCCTTTTCCTGCAATACTGAATTTTGAAATTGAATCCTTGGTTCAAAAAGTTCTGATGCCATTTGTGTAATGTCAGTTTCAAAACAAATTCAAGGAATCCTGAAGAATCTAATAATCATGTGTCAACCAAAGATGAGGGTTGCATTTTTCATTCTATGAATAATGCATTTTGATGAAACCAATTCACTCCTCAAGTATGAAAGCCACAGTCTAAAACCTTCCCTTCTATCACATTATTTTGTTCTGTGTGGTCATTTGCCAGCCTTTGCTGGCAACTTCAAGAGGCAAGGACAAGAAAAGTCAAACAAACAGACATGAACATTCAGTGTCATTTGGCATTCGCTTGCCATCAGAGAAAACTTTCCATACCAAAAATCAGATTCTCACTTGGTGCAACCCATTTTCCTTCCCTGCTGAAATATATAATTTTCCTTTTGTTCCAAGTGTTGGCTCCCATCGATGTCTGGCATAGGGTAAAAAGATCAAAAAGTAAAATGAAGTCTTGCCTCAGCAATCCTGTCAGAATTCCCCAGTGGAACTTCTAAAATGGCCCACTTTTCAAAGTGACATAACAAGCAATGAGCCATTTAGTGATTCAGCTGGAAATACAAAGCCCAGGCTGTTTATCCTTAAAAATTTCACTAAGGTTAATAATAATAAAAAAAAAGAAAAAGAAATAGAAAACAGCCAGAAAAGAAGAGAAAGACAACTTTTTCTTATGATTTACATTAGGGATGGTAAAAGATTTTGTCTTATGTAATAACTCCAGTCTAGTGTCTCCAAATAGTGTCTTCCTGGTGTGCTATATGGAGAAGAATGTTGAGGTCATATCTGCACATGATGGGAAAAGTGCAGAAATCAATTAGCAATGTCTGCTTTGTAACACAATGGGAAGTGGTAGTCTGTGTGCTATCCTGACTTCATTCTTCCAAAGTTGCAGTTGTTTAAAAGTTCATCTAGAGTTCTATCCAATATGTTTTATTGTATAGATGGACAATTTTTTAAAGTATCTTTTAATGCCCAACATAATTGATGGCATTAAAGAATTACAATAGACTAGGCGTGGTGGCTCACACCTGTAATCCCAGCACTTTGGAAGTCAAAGGTGGAAGAATCACTTGAGGCCAAGAGTTCAAGACCAGCCTGGGCAACATAGCGAGAACCCATCTCTACAAAAAATAATAAAATTAGTTGGGCACCTGTAGTCTTGCTACCCAGGAAGCTGAAGCAGGAGGATCCAGGCATTCAAGGCGGAGCCCAGGCATTCAAGGCTGCAGTGAGCTATCACACCCCCATACTCCAGCATGGGCCACAAAGTAAGACTCTCCCTCTAAAAAAAAAAAAAAAAAAAAAAAAAAATGCCACAACGGGCTATGGTGGGTGACCCATGCTTATAATCCCAATACTTTGGGAGGCCAAGGTAGGAGGATTGTTGAAGTCAGGAGTACAAAACAAGCCTGGGCAACATAATGAGATACCATCTCTACAAAAAAATTAAAAAATTAGCTGGATATGGTGGCATGTGCCTATATTCTTAGCTACTTGGGAGCCTGAGGTGGGAGGATCACTTGAGCCCAGGAGTGTGAGGTTACGGTGAGCCATGATCTCACTAACCTGGGTGACAGAACAAGACCCTGTCTTTAAAAATCAAAACAAAACAAAAAAATCCACAAGAAAAGTGATCTAAGGTGGTTATCAGACCACCATATAAAATGCCTACAACACACTTACATATTTATTGTTCATACCCAAGCTGCATAAAATTGGCTTCACCCAACTGGATTTCTCTTTAAAAATAAATAGCTATTCTTTCCGATTCTCACCTTACGGTATAGAAATAGAGTGCTATGAAATAACTATGTAACCATGTCTTTCCACAGCTCCAGAATCAAATCAGTGGCTTTTCGCTAAGCAAGAGGTCAGATAACAATGAGAGCCTTGTTCAATAAAAGCAGTGCAGCCCCATAGCATGGCTTCACGGACTACATCAGATCATTAGGTAAATATTAACTGCATTTTGTGCCTGCTACCTCATTAAAGCCCACAAATAATAGCTGTTCCTACTAGTTAGCGCTTATTCTACCACCTCTCCTTATCACCTCGTAGTGCCTATCACTTCCCAGTGCCTTGGTCAGAGAACGACCTTATTGATGAATGTCAGCAGAGACCTGGGAGTAAATGGTGTTTTGTTCTTTATACAAAGGTTGGCATGCACAATGAGATGTCGGCCGTTTGGACCAAACAGTTCTTGTTTTAACTCAAGTCTATAAACAGGAAGAAACTCAAGCCTCCAGTTTCTCTTTTCTCTCTCTTCCTTTTCTATCCTTTCATTTTTCTTAACTTTCCTTGTTCTTTGTTCCCTTCCAATCCTCCTTCCTTCCTTCCTTCCTTCCTCCCTCCCTTCCTCTTTCTCTCTTCTTCTCTCTTTCTTTTTCTCTCTTTCTTTCTTTCTTCTCTTTCTTTCTTTCTTTCTTTCTTTCTTTCTTTCTTTCTTTCTCTCTCTCTCTCTCTTTCTCTTTCTCTTTTCCTCTTCACTTCTTTTTCTTTTTTTTTTTGAGACAGGGTCTTGCTCTGCCTTCCAGGCTGGAGTACAGTGGCACAATCACAGCTCACAGAACCCTCTACCTCTCAGGCCTAAGCATCTTCCCACCTCAGTCTCTCAAGCAGATGGAACTACAGGCATGCGCCACAGCTGATTTTTCACTTTTATAGAGATGGGGTTTCACTGTATTGCCCAGGTTGGTCTCAAACTCCTGAGCTCAAGGGATTTTCCCGACTCAGTCTCCCAAAGTGCTGGGATTATAGGGCCGATCCACCATACCTGGCCATTTCTTTACCTCTTTGCTTTGATTCTTTCCTTCCACTTCTACTTCTCTTTTCCTTGTATCTTTCTTTCTCTTTCTATGCCAAAACATCTTACTAGCCATTGAGACTCTGAGTTCAATACATATCAAGAGTCCTTTTTCACACAGTCATACCTCATGTACAATACTGATATCAGATCTTGTTTTTGTTGCTAGTTGCAGGAGAGATAAGGAGAAGAGGAGAGAGTGGACTACCCAGCCTCGCCCCTAAGCATGTGGTAACACCACCATTGCAGAAACTGAGTAAAACAAATGTCTGGTTTCCATGGTTCTAAACATTTATCCAAAATTATATCATAGATTGGGCATGATTCTCAGAGGGTTTGAAGAGTACTTTGGTGGGCAGGGGCCTGGGGAACTGAAACAGTTGATTGGCTAAGGATGAAATCACAGGGGTCTCTAAACTGTCTTCTAAACTCCAAAACTGTCTTCATGCAGCTGAGTCAGTTCCTAGGAGGGGGTTTCAGGACGGGATGGTATCTCTTGATCTGCTGAAATGCTAAATCTCAATATCTCAAAGACCAGTTATTTAGGTTTCACAATAGTCAAGTTATCTATAGGAGCAGTTGGGGAAGTTACAAATCTTGTAACCTCCAAGTATGTGACTCTGGGCAATAAGCAACTTACAGAAATGCCAGCTAAACAAGTAATGGATGGTTATGGTTTAACCGTGCCTACTCTTTAGCAAAGTTCAGGCCTCTAGTGTAATTCTAACTTTGTTACCTTCTGTTAGTCTTTACGAATATGGTTTTAACTTCTGAACAAGGAGGGGATCAGTTCAAGGAAAGGACTATTATGGCCTCCACACAAGAATGAGCAAAAGCAATCTAGCCTGATAGAAGCAAGACGGATTTGGGTGTGTTCGATTTCCCTTACTGCTACAACGTTTGCAAAGGCCACTTACTACTATAATTTTTGCAAAGGCCATTTCATCTTCAGGCAGAGCTTGTATCGGCAAGTTCAATGAAACAAGCCCATTGTTGGTACCCAATAAATAGCTACTAATAATATCAAAATCTTAGTAAAATGCCTACATTTTGAAAGTTTGCAGCCAGACGCGGTGGTTCACACCTGTAAATACCAGCATGGGAGGCCAAGGCAGGTGGGGATCACGAGGTCAGGAGTTCAAGACCAGCCTGGCCAAGATGGTGAAACCCCGTATCTACTAAAAATACAAAAATTAGTCAGGTGTAGTGGCACACGCCTGCAATCCCAGCTACTCGGAAGGCTGAGGCAGGAGAATTGCTTAAATCAGGGAGGTATAGGTTGCAGTGAGCCGAGATCTAAGCTGGGCAACAGAGCAAGACTCCATCTCAAAAAAAGAAAAAGAGAAAAAAAAAGAGACAGAGAGAGAGAGAGAACAGAAAGAAAGAAAGAAGAAAGAAAGAAAGAAAGAAAGAAGAAGAAAGAAAGAAAAGAAAGAAAGAAAGAAAGAGCTGAAGAGAGAGAGAGAGAGAGAGAGATGAGAAAGGAAGGAAGGAGGAAGGAAGGAGGAAGGAAGGAAGGAAGGAGGAATGGAAGGAAGGAGAAGGAAGGAAGGAAGGAAGGAAGAAGGAAAGGGAGAAAGAGAAAAAAGAAAGATTGCTAATATGTTAATAAAGTCATACTAACTCAAGATTTAAATGAAGTTAAATTGTTTTGACAGGCTGGGCCACAGTGGCTCATGCTGTAATTCAGCACTTCGGGAAGCTGAGGCAGGCAGATCACTTGAGGTCAGGAGTTTGAGACCAGTCTGCAACATGGCAAAACTCCATCTCTACAAAAAATACAAAAATTAGTCAGACATGGTGGCACATGCCTGTAATCCCAGCTACTCAGGAGGCTGAGGCAGGTGAGTCACTTGAACCCAGGAGGCAGAGGTTGCAGTGACCGAGATCGTGCCACTGCACTTCAGCCTGGACGACAGAGCAGGCTGTCTCAAAAAAAACAAAAAAAACAACAAAAAAAGTTTTAACAAATACAATGAAGGTCAGAATCATTAGTTTCAACCAGGCAGCTAGCACTTACTGCAAATATTTTCTCTCATAGTATACTGCTTCGTTCCTGTTGGAACTGGCTTGCCCATTGCACCAAGTTATCTCCCATAAGCCCAAGGAGAGTAATCTCCACATTTCTGCTCAACTCCAAGGTAGCATTGCCTTTGTAAAATGATCTGGTTAGCTCATTCCCGAAATTTCTTTTGAGCTCCTGCATTGTTTGAAAAGAAATTTCCTCTGCTGCCTGAAACTCACTGGTGGGTGTAATTTGTGGCA